>NC_024320.1:22443889-22475739 GCF_000523025.1 Cynoglossus semilaevis | reverse complement strand
GGGAAGACAGTCAGAGGGGGAAGGTGGGTTAAAGAAGTTGGAGGTGGAGCTTCTTGTGATCATCTCATGACTGTTTAACGCAGGGTCCAAAATCAAGGATTCAAGGAGTTAATCCATACTTTAATCTCAGTTTAAAAAACGACTAATGGAGCTTTTTATTATACAACAGTTTAGAAGCTTATCTGTAGCCGTGGTGGTTGCATACTTTTAGTGTGTGTGTGTGTGTGTGGTAGCGGTCTCTCCCTCTCATTGTGTGTTTGCTGCTGGAGGTGGGACGGCTCAGCTGATGTCATTGAGTGCAGCAGGCTGAGCCTGAAAGAGGCCCTTTGTTGGCAGCTGCAGCACGAGTAGTCCCTGTGCCTCAGATACACACTCCAACAGTGGACAGGAGCGAGGAATGGCACCAGTCAGACTGCCCCGCCGCCCACTGAACTGACGCTCCCATCGGCCTGGCTGTTTTCTGGACAGACTTTGGACACTTTGGACTGTTTTTGTGCTTTTGTTAAAAATGCGGAGCTAACCTATCCAAAAAAAAAACAAAAAAAACAACCCAAAAGCCAAAAGAGGGGGGAAAAAACATGGAGACGCTCAGAAGAGAAAGTTGATAGACTTTGCCGGACGATAGAGCGCGTAAAAAAACTAAAGAAGAGGATTTTTACCAAAAGCTTGAACAACAGAGAAAAATCTTTTTTTTATGTTTCATCATCTTGACTCAGAAGAAGAAGATTTTTTTTCTCCTTCGATTTTTCACCTCTTTTTTTTTTTTTTTTTTTTTCTCCTTCGATTTTTCACCTTTTTTTTTTTGTCTTTACGATTGAGTTTTTCTTCACTTGCACACATGCGGAGTGGACAAGATTAAAGCGAAGCCTGGTTTTAAAAGAACGAGGAGAGCAGTTTTTTTCAAGCGGGAAGGGAAAGAAAACAAATGAAAATGTTGGAGATATGCCTAAAATTGGTGGGGTGTAAATCTAAGAAAGGCCTCTCATCCTCCTCCAGCTGTTACTTGGAAGGTAAGAATCCTCTGTGATGATGGCTCAGTTTCGCTGCCTTTTGCTTCGATATTAAATGTTTTCTTCTGGGACATGATGTGAAGAGAAGTCGGACGTTTCGACGTGGGGAAGGAAAACAGAGAGCGGGGGAGATAGAGAAACAGGGGAGAGAAGGGTGAAAAGGCGAGCTATCAAGTAGAGTTTAAACAATGATTTCTGGACGGTGGAAAATGTGGAGTGGGGAGGGGAGAGCGGTGAGTGAGCAGAGAGAGAGAGATAGAGAGAGAGAGAGAGGAGGGTAAAGGGAGGCCAGACACACTGGCTAGCTGCAGAGGAAAGAAGTGGAAAAGGAGACGGAGAAGAGAATACAAGGAAATCTGACTCCTGGCTGTGTCCCACTTAACTCTTGTTTGTGAGAAGAGGGGGATCTGATCGCAGTCTGAGTGCAAACCCCCCGCCCCCCACCCCCGTTTTTTTT
Organism: Cynoglossus semilaevis; assembly: GCF_000523025.1. Classification (NCBI taxonomy): domain Eukaryota; kingdom Metazoa; phylum Chordata; class Actinopteri; order Pleuronectiformes; family Cynoglossidae; genus Cynoglossus; species Cynoglossus semilaevis. The sequence continues at coordinate 22,474,272 of NC_024320.1, read as the reverse complement.
AAAGTATTCTGCCGTGTCTTAGTGCCTCTAGCATGATCATTAGTCCGTGTTTATTTACATTCTTGTGTCGTGTGTTGGTTGTTTTGGTCACACATGATCATGATAATTGATTTGCCAATGTTTTTGAAAGACAACAAAAAAAAAGTCCAAAGCACAAAGTCTACACACAATCAACACAATAATTCAATTGAACTGAGGTTTATTTATATCAGGGACAGCTGTGCAACAGTAATGGTTAAATACACCTAACAGTTCCTGTTGGAATTGATTAAACTGAATGATGAATAATTATTTTGTCAACCTTGTTGCCTAAGTGTGTGCATTACTGTTAAATGAGATAAAGTATTAAATAAAGTCCTAAATAAAGCAGCCCAGTGGCAGCAGTAGTGGCATGTAATCTGTGACAGTCAATCCAGGAAATGTATAAATAAGGACCACATTTTGAGATGAACACAGAACACAATTGTTTTGTCAAACTTTGGGAAATTTTGATCATAAATAGTGACAGAATTTGGTAAAGGTTGACAGGAAAAAGAGTTAGTCCGTTACTCATGACCTGCAAAACCTGTCAAGGTATAGCAACAGATTAGCTAAATGTTAGCTAAATCTATATTAATAAAAACAATTTAAATAATTTAAAATACATTTGTATGATGCTGGAAATAGCTTCAAAGAAAGGGCGTTTAAAAAAGTGCTAAAAAGAAATGGAACATTCTTAATTTGATTTTTAGGAAAGGTCTTATTTGGAACTACAACACGGATCTTGTGTTGTAGTTCTCAACCAGGGGTTCCTGGAGCCTTTGGGGTCCACAGACTATATTGAGGGGGGTCGTTTAAGAGTTTGTGACGGCGATATAAAGCTGTAAATTGTAAAGAGCACACCTGCAGATAAGTATCCTTTGTTCCAAAAAAAAAAATCTATATATTCTGGTGCCCAGTACTTGTACCCACGTCTACTCTGGGCTGATGAAAACTGTGGTATGTTCCCTCGCAGACTCTAGCTCTATTAGCCAGCTAGCTAGAAACCATGAAAATGTTTTTTGAGTAAGTCCACATCAAAAGACTTGTAATTTTCAATTAAAAACTAAAATGTGATCAATATTATTCCAATGGCGTCCATTGGCAAGAGTAGAGATGTTAGTAGTCCTGCGTTTATTGGTATAGCTTTTAGTTTAGTCACCTGTATTTCTGTTGTTAAGGTGGTCCGTGGAAAATGTCCTTGGTCACAAACAAGGTTAAAAACCCCAGTATCTGTGCGTGAAGTAATATCTACCACACAAACATCAGTATCAAGTAATCCGTACCAGACTTCCCCAACATCACCAGAGGTGATGAAACACAAATATGCAAGAACGGGTTTTTTTCCTTTGCCGCCTTTTTAAAGGTTGGATACTTGGTGGGTCCATTAATAGATTTCATTGCATAATTTTCAGATTTCTGTCGTTAAAAAAGGTTAGCACGTTAGCTTCTCATCCAAGGTGTGATTCAGCTCATTTAAGAGGCTTGGAAGCGATTCTAGCGGCGCTCTCCGGTCGAGAGCACCGGGTCGAAGTGAATCCAGGCGTAATGTTTTTGTTTTGTTTTTTTTTCCAAGTTGTCTGGTTTCTAAAGAAATGTCTGTCTTGCGTCAGCGTTGAGCGAGTGTGGGTGCAGTCACAGTTATGGATGTTGCACACGTTCCACACATACTTAATCACCCTGAGTGTCATCTCAGTAACGTGGCCAAGATATGGTCTAATTTCTCCCACTGCAGGGCTGGAGAATTAAAGTCTCCCTCCTTTTTTCACACCTACCTCCCCGCTGCACATGCCTTTTTGCGCTCCTGATTTGTCGAGTCTTTGAGTTTCCGGTCCATGTGTCAGTGTGCTGTCACCCTCTCACAAAGAGCTGTGGTATTTGCGGCCCGTTAAGTGGACAGGTGTGACGTGGGCCGCTCAGATGCGCACAGCCCACACACTTTATGACCAGGCCTGAGCACGGCCATGTGGTACGCCTGCTAGCTTGCGTTCAGATCTTTGTCTTCTTTATGTAAGAAACGAGGCTGTGCTTTTCATGTGCCTTCTATTCATATTTGCATAATTTTATAACCTTACTTAGAATTTGCTGTCATTTTGTGTAGTCAGCAGATGGCGCTGTTTTTTTAAGTCACTGATCAACAGGTGTCGGCTCACGCTGAGATCCTGTGCAGTTTGTTGAAACTGTGTTTGCAGAGTTGGACTGTGTTTCTATGACTTCATATGGTGAAAAAGGATCTTCTTACCTTTTAAGAAATTTGGCTTGGCAGCGTGGCAGAAGTCACTGCTTGACTTTAAATATCTATGATCCTGAGCCAGACAATGAAATAAAATAACTGAACGCCTTTTTTTTTAAAAAGTGAAAATGTCCTTTTACATAAACCTTAAGATTTAAACAATATTTTTTTAAATATTTTTTCAGATTTGCATTACTCTGTTTTTACCTACTTTTTTTTTACCTTATGTGTCAAATTCAAGGCTCACGGGCCAAATGTGGCCCACCAAGTCATACTGTGTGGCCCGCGGGAGCTTAAACAGTGTTTAATTGCCTAAAATAAAATTCGAGCTGCTATTTTTTTTAACTTGATAAATGCAATTTTTTTATTAAACAGAGCCAGATACAATATTTGTAATTTGAATTAATAATAATTAATTTCAGAAACATGTATTAATTAATAATTATGGAGTAGTAACAGCTTTACAGTCTTACAGGTCCAACCTGTCCTTTAAGGGGATTGTACTGGTGATGTGCCCCCCCCTGGTGAACATGAGTTTGACTGCCCTTTTTATTAATGTTTTTAATTCAAATACCATTGATATTTTCCATGCCATTTATGGCAGCCCTTTATTTTGTTATTGAATCTATATAAATAAGATAAAGGACGCTGTCATAGAGTCCAGATTCGTCTCACTCTGTTAGCACAGCTCAGCTCCGATAGCCTGGCTGTGTTGAAGTCGTGTTTGAATGTCCACCAACACCAGGGGCGCCTGCACCTTGTCAACGGTGTGACTGGACGTGGGCCTAAGTTCTGGTCTTAAGTCCTGTCATTGATTTATCAACAATTCTTCAACTGAAAAATCTGTGCTTGGAAAAACACATGAACTCACCTGATGTTAGCCCAGACGTTAGCATCGAGGTGCTAATGTTAGTGAAAATATAGCAACGGTGTCTGTTTATAACTAATTTAGGGCACAAATGTGTTAGAAGTAGGGATGTCTGATATTAACCTTTTGCCGATATCCGATACGCCGATATTGGTCAAAAACTAAATTCACGATTCCGATAGCCACCGATACCGATATATGCAGCCGTTTGGGTTAAACCCAGACATTGTGTTATCGGATTTTTGTTATCAGAGGAAAAACCGATAACAGATAACATCCTTACAGATATTACATAATTAAGCTAACAACGGCTAATATTATCGGACATCTCTAGTTAGAAGATAATGTTTAAAATTTAGTTGCTAAGTTCTTTACTTTCCTAAACTCATAGTTAGCCTTTAGTTGGTGTGGCCAGTAAATTTCCAAGTATCCTCCGGAGAAGAAAACAAGTTCAAGAAGTCACAGGGTTACATAAACTAGTCTTTCACAATTTGTCTCTGTGGACATGTTTATCCTTGACTGGCCTTAGCTGTCTCGCAGTAAAAAAAAAAAAAAATCACACTCTGTCCTTTGGACCTTTAAATTATCTCCCCATTGTTCCAGGCTGAGTTATTCCTTCGTCGGAGCGTTGAAGTTTTGCTCACTTGCTTTTGAGACTCGGAGACGTCGAGCTCCGAGCTTCACTGATTTCCATTTGTCTTTTTCTGGTCACTGTGGGACTTTGAAATGTACGATTCTGTTTGTGCGATGCAACAGCTGTGCGGGCCACGTGTCCAGACTCGGCAGTGAGAAGGTCGCTCCTCACTTCGCTCTCCTTCACCTTTTTCTCCCCTCATTGTTTTCACTTCTGGCATTTTTATGTTTCCACTGCAGCCGTGTGTAATTTACACAAGTATACGCTAAGACGCTCTGAAACGCACAGGATTTTTTTTTTTTTTTTCATCTTGCAACCACAGTTTACGGTCACATGCTAAGGCACGTTCTCAGGCTCTGATCTGTGGCCACTCTACGATACAAGCTAACGCAGGATAATCCAGGAAATGAACTCCCAAGAGACACCAGGGGTTGTGGGTACGCATCCCACGATGAGGTTTAATGCACTGATTCCACGGTGGGATCACGGCTGATGATGTGATCCTCAGAGGGGAAGAAAGAATTTGAATGACACATGGAGAGGCCTCCTTAGGGCCGGGGACGATGATCAATAAATCCATTACTTCATCTGTACTTCATGAACGCTTCAGTACATGGATGATAAGATGGTGGCACAGCAGAATTAGAGGCGTTAGCCCAACACCTTAGTGAGGAGGGGGCAGCTCTGTGAGCGAGCAGGGCGCGAGGAGCAGTGTGTGGGGACTGTATCATGCTCAGCGCCACCTGGTGGCTGGTAGACTCGAACCTGCAACCTTCCGGACACAAGTCCACTTCCTTAGTCCACTTCCTCCATTTACTACAAATGGAACAGTGTAAAATTGTGCATTTTCACAGAAATTGTAGTTCGCTGCATCATGAGACATGTATTTTTTCGGGGCGTGAATATAACGATGGTTGTTCAGGCACCATGGGAAATTTGAGAATGGTTAAAAAAAAAAAAGAATTCTCATGAAAAATAAAGGTTTATTGCATTTTAAAGGGTCTTTTTTTTTTAACCAATAAAGGTTTATTGCATTTTAAAGGGTGTACTTGCGTACATGTTATTATGATGTATCAATACAAATCTGGTTAATTTGGGTGTAAAATTATGCTGACAATATTTTGTTTATTGACAATAACTTGTGGGACAATTTGTCATCCAACAAAATGTATTAATGTCACAGGCCACAGGCTGAGCATTGATGTAGCTGCATGAGTGATGCATCATGGGAAATAAACCTGAACACCTCTGTCTTGGCCTGTGTTCTCAAATGTGTCGTCCTCACGTTTCCACTTGTGTTTTTTGTCTCGTGCACATGTTCACGTTGTGATCCTGTCTTTTTTTTAAATCTTCTCCTCAGAAGCTCTTCAGAGACCAGACCTTGAGGGTCAGGGTCTGACCGAAGCGGCCCGCTGGAATTCCAAAGAGAACCTGTTAGCTGGACCCAGCGAGAATGACAACAACCTGTTCGTGGCACTGTACGACTTCGTGGCCAGCGGTGACAACACACTCAGCATCACCAAAGGTGAGAGGAAAAAAAACAAACGTTTTTTTGTTTTTGGAGAAGTAAAGAAGTGTTGATGTTTTATTTGGTCAGTTTTCATAAACCCTCAAAAATAAATCCTACTAGATTCTACAGAGAAGGAATTTCCTGATTGACGCATGAACTACAACAGTGTCTAGACTTAATTAGAGATTTTTATATAAATAGAGTAAAAATAATTTGAACTCTTTGATGCCACAATTTTTCCTGAAACGTTTTGACTTACCTTTGAGAATGAGAAATCAGACTGCGCTGTTGGTAATAATATCAAATTTATCTAAAGATTTAGTCGACCAAAAGGTGTGAGGTCCACGTGGGTTCATGGTTGATTTGTTTTTTTTTTAAATTTTTTTTATATATCTTTCTGGTTATTGTTTTACTTTGGTACAACTCAGAGAGAGCTGTTAACAGTGTTCCTGATTCACATTGAGGTGTAAATAAGTTCCCCCAGAGAGAGTTTGTTTTACTGAGCATCTGTTTATTTGCCGTCTGTCTCCTTCTCTCCACGTCTTTATTTTCCTCTTCCGTCCCAGTCGTTGTTTTTTTTTTTCTTCTTTTTTTTTTCCCCCCTGAATGAACAATACCACAGATGGATCTCACTGACAAACAAAGGAAGGAAGGACAGAACTGAGGCTCCGGAATAAACAGGAAAATCTGGACTGAATCCATATTACCTCATTCTATGGTCCGGTCATTGCACTGTTTTGAATTTTAAATAGATGTTATTTTTTTACGGTGGACTATAAAACCAAATGTTTTTATTGTTAAACATATATTCCTTTTCAAATCAAATGCAGCAGGAAGAAATGTATTTCCTGACTTGAGGAAACTAAATTAGCGCTGAAACAAACAAACAAACAAAAAAAGACCTCTTCAGTCTCTGCTGGAAGGACAGACACTGGAGACTCAGGATTCCTGCATATTTGACTCCCGGGTCCGGCCTTTGAACCATGTTTTTCTAACGTGTTAATCGATTCAAAGAATATAAAAGATTTACGTCGGTCACAGCTGTGGAGAATATTCTTTTCAAAGTCAATATTACAGGAATTGAACCCCAACATGACTTGGATATTTTGGTTGATTTCAATTTTTTTTTTCTTTTACATCTCTGACCAGGTGAGAAGCTGCGCGTGCTGGGTTACAACCACAACGGTGAGTGGTGCGAGGCGCAGACCAAGAATGGCCAGGGCTGGGTACCGTCCAACTACATCACCCCGGTCAACAGCCTGGAGAAGCACAGCTGGTACCACGGCCCCGTGTCACGCAACGCTGCCGAGTACCTGCTCAGCTCCGGCATCAACGGGAGCTTCCTGGTCCGCGAGAGCGAGAGCAGCCCGGGTCAGAGGTCAATATCTCTGCGATACGAGGGCCGAGTCTACCATTACAGGATTAACACTGCGTCTGACGGCAAGGTATGGTGTGAATTTTTTATTTTTTTTTAGCAGGGCGGGCGAGATTGATATTTGTGAAATTAATCAGGTAAAACATTTTAAAAAGTGCAGAATGATGAGAGATGTAGTCAAAAATAATTCCAACGTTCGTGCCTCCTACTGTACATGTCATTTCAAATACCATCTCAGGCCCAACCGACTGAACCAACGGTTGGATGGATGGTGAGGAACTGTAGACTGATTTATATTGTCGAGAACGCAGACGAGAACTCTCGCGCGATTTGCACGCCAACGTCATGAAGCACAGTTATGACCAAAGTCAGCCAACTCCATGAAGCTACAACTTTATAGTTATAGTTCTGCTATATATTTTTTTTTCTTGAAATGTTTCTGTATTATCTCTTATATATTTTCTTTTTTTTTCTTGAAATGTTTCTGTATTCATAATTAATAATAAAAAATAATTTGATTAGACACAAGTAAAAACCAGGTGAAAGACACGCAGACATCTACAGAAGAGAGTGTTTGGTCATATTTAGAAATGACGATTTAGTCGATCAGTCAACGATATATCATGATCAAAACCGATCATGCAGATCTGTTGTTAGCAGGTCGCCCCCTAGCAGGCGCCAAGCGCATGGTTTCTTTGAGAATCTAACCCGGCACTCTCTGCGTTCTGCTAACCGAGGCAGGCGTGCTAACCGCTACACTATGGAACCGACTAAATTGATTGAGATCAATCAGTTATAATAGCAATAATAATAATAATAATAATCCACCTCTATCTTGACGCTGAGAGATGACAGTCTTAGATGTGAGTATTTATGGAGATGAACCAAACTTAATCGTAGTTCCCTTCTGTTCAGCCCCATGTTACTCCTCTGGTCATTATACTGTTCATTACTGAAGGCTGTACAGTACGAGGAACCCCTTTACACACACACACACACATATATATATATATTGCTGAATCAGTCTAGCCGCTGCTCCCAGGGTTGGGTCACCCTGAATCAGTTGAGCCGCTGCTCCCAGGGTTGGGTCACCCAGCCGTCTGTGATGCAGTGAGGAGGAACTCGCTCTGGGAAACACTAGCTATGACAAGAATGCAGCACTCTGCTGCTCACACTGCCCAGCAGACACGAGGCCCGGCCAGACACACACACACACACACACACACTGACGCCCAGGCTGAGACACGCAGTAGCACTGACAGATGCAGCCAAGTGCACACACACACACACACACACACACAGACTGGATTCCTAGACACATATTGTTTTGTTGTTTTTTTTTTTTTAATTCTTCCACTGAAGTCCACTTCAAGAGTCTGGAATGAGGGACTTCTCCTCACTTCACCTCAGAAACAGCTGCCCTTCACACCGGAGCCGCCGCTCTCACCACCAGGGTTTATTTGGAAGACCGTTTTCTCGTGCTTTAATCCGGGAGCAGAGCCAGCGCTCCATTAAAACCCACTCAGGCCTCACTGGGTTGTGCTTTTTTATTTCCCCCCACACGCCTGGAGGTAATACATCGAGCCACTTTGCTCGCGGAGCAGCGCAAACGTCAAACCTCACTTTTGTGACCTGTTCTTTAACAGCAGGAACACAGACTCGTCGTCAGAGCCAGAAGAAATTCAGTTGGTTGTGAAAAACACTCTTAAAGTCTTTCTCTCCCTTTTTTTTTCCTTCTCCCAGACAAATAAGTCTTTTAGATCCCTTTCCAAATTGCAGTTTTCATTTTTTATTGCATTTTTTTTTTTAAAGGACGCGTACGTACTTTTCTGGAAATGGCGGTTCACAAGTTCATGTGCGCTCCGCACGAACCGAGCTGTCAAACTTCATAACCTCAGTTACACTTCAAAACAAACTCCTAACCGTTCCTGGGTGTCGATCGTAGGGTTTACCGTCGGCTTCAATAAAACGAAATGTCAGTTTGAAAAAAACAAAAAACAAACTTCAGTCGATTTGAATAAAAATAAGACCGTGATCACGACCAGAGACGGTTGACAGGAGTGTGACGACGAGACAGCAGTTTTCAGCAGACGCTCACTTCCTGTGGTTGTTGTGCTTTATGTTTGTTTTCCTTCTAAATGGAATTGTTCTAATGTTATATAGTCAAGAAACATCTGTTCTGAGACGGAGGACGTCTGGAAAGAGTCTGATTTTAATTGCTAGAGAGAGAGAGACATGTCAGGACAGGTCTCTCGTCCTATAGAGCAGGGGTGTCAAATTCATTTTCACCGTGGGGGGGGGGGCACATTGGTATTACAGGTACAGAAGGGCTGGTTGTAAACAGTAGACTGTATAGATGTCAGAAGGGCCGGTTGTAAACAGTAGACTGTATAGATGTAACTGCTCCATAACATTAATAATTAATAATTAATAAATGTTTCTGCAGTTGATTATTATATTTAACCAAGTTACAAATATTGTTCATTGCTCCGTGTAACAACAACAAAAAAATGTATCAGGTTAAGAAACTCAAGGATTTTATCAAATGTTTTTAAAGCTACCATGGACCATACAAAATAAATTGGCGTGCCACATTTGGCCCCCGGGCCTTGACTTTGTTCAGACATAGATGATGGAGAGAAATAGCTATATTTTCATAAAGAATTATTATTAATTTTTTTATTTGAACAGCTTTGGTCTCACCCTCGTACATATTGATCTGATAGAAAAGAAAGAAACATTTTTATTTCCCAGGAACTAATAATCAGAAGGATAGACTTTAGAAGCCAACCACTTCCGGTATTTTTTTCGTTAGCTTACCGTAACGCTAAAACTATCGACCATATATCTCCATCCCTAAATATTATTAGATTTTAATTTATTTATTTATTTTCCTCCTTTAGCTGTACGTCTCCTCTGAAAGTCGCTTCAACACACTGGCGGAGCTGGTGCACCACCACTCCACGGTGGCCGACGGCCTCATCACCACGCTGCACTACCCGGCTCCGAAGCGGAACAAGCCCACGATCTACGGAGTTTCGCCCAACTACGACAAGTGGGAGATGGAGCGCACTGACATTACCATGAAACACAAGCTGGGAGGGGGGCAGTACGGGGAGGTGTACGAGGGGGTGTGGAAGAAGTACAACCTGACTGTGGCCGTCAAGACGCTAAAGGTTAGAAGACAAAAGTCAACAGTTACTCATTCGTTGAAACGTGTCTCGTCTGTTTGTATTGTATATGCCTAAATGATACTGCCATCTGGTGTTATACAAATGTAACTGCAACCGAGTCCCTCGCCGCTGCTTGTTTGTAGGAAGATACGATGGAGGTGGAAGAGTTTCTGAAAGAGGCCGCTGTCATGAAAGAGATCAAACACCCCAACCTGGTGCAGTTATTAGGTATGTTCACAAAAACAGTTATATCTTTAAAACACAATTTATGTTTTAAAAAAAACATTATTAAACGTGTCATTAAATGAGAGTTAGTTTAAGTTGCCCTTTAAAAAAAAAAAAGTTCCTAAATGTAGTTTCTCAAAATGTTGTTGAGTCTTGTAATAGGACACGTTCCTCTGTGCTTCCTGGGATTTTTATTTTTTATTTTATTGCATCAAAGTTAACATGTCAAGAACTTCTTTAAACATCTGATAGTTTTTATAAATATATTAAATTGTTTGCTAAGGGCTAATATCTCAATATCTAAAATAATCATCACAGAATATATATGTATATATATGTGTATATATGTATATATGTGTATATATGTATATATATATGTATATATGTGTATATATGTATATATATATGTATATATGTGTATATATGTATATATGTGTTTATATATAAATGTATGTATATATGTGTGTATATATGTATGTATATATGTGTGTATATATATATTTGTGTATATGTTTGTGTATATATATATATACGCACACAATATTTATATATTATATAGTAACCTTTATATTAATCAAACTACAATGTCATCATTTAGCATAAATCAAAAAAAATATTGTTTCCACACGCCACTGAAAATTATTTTTTTTTACATTTCTAACATTTTTTTCTACATCTGAATATCAGTTCTTTTCATATCATCACCTCCGACAGACAATTACTTAAAGAAGGATGTTTTTGTTTTAACAATTGTCGTCCATTTGTCAGGTGTGTGCACGCGGGAGCCACCGTTCTACATCATCACAGAATTCATGACCCACGGGAACCTGCTGGACTACCTGAGGGAGTGCAACAGGGAGGAGGTGAACGCCGTGGTGCTACTCCACATGGCCACGCAGATTTCCTCCGCCATGGAGTACCTGGAGAAAAAAAACTTCATACACAGGTGTGTGTGTGTGGGGGGGGAAAGTACTCACTATTAACTTTGGAGACACTTTTTTTTTTTTTACATGGACCGTGTGGAGGTTACAGTCAGAGCTGCTGTAAGGCCTCCGACTGTTTCTGCAGGAGGAGTGTTATCTCAGAGGAGCTGCTCGTTTGTTCTGGCATGTTCAACAAGGTCCTTTTCATATTTGCCAATGCTGAATATTCAATGTTCGAAGCTGACAAGACTCGGCTTGTGTCTCCGCTCCACTCCAAACAAACACAGAACTAAAATCAATGTTGACCCACGTCCCGACTCTCTCCTGTTCCTCGTCTTTGTTCTCGTCTTTGGTTACGGCTGGACTCTCTCAGATACAGATACTGAACTGGTTTCTGTTTGTGCAGAGTCAGGATTCCTTCCTCTTCCCTCTCTTCATTTATTTATTTACCCTCTCTCTCTCCTGCAGGGACTTGGCAGCTCGGAACTGCCTGGTGGGGGAGAACCACCTGGTGAAGGTTGCAGACTTCGGTCTGAGCAGGTTAATGACAGGAGACACCTACACAGCTCACGCTGGAGCCAAGTTCCCCATCAAGTGGACCGCACCAGAGAGTCTGGCCTACAACAAGTTCTCCATTAAGTCCGATGTCTGGGGTAGGTCCGGATGCATTTTGAGGCAGAGAATAAAAATAAATTAAAAATAAATTTTCTTTCAACATTTTAATTATCATTATTAGTATCTTACTATTCAACTTTGAAAATTAGTAATAAAAGTAGCTTCTGATTCCCCCCACTGACTCCACTAATTGCAACATAACTTTTTTTTTGGTTGCATTAGCGCCACCTACCAGGTCTGTTTTCCACTATTAATATTTTTAACAAAAAAAACACACACAAAAAAAAAAACCCTCAAACAAAGTAATTATCTGTTGTTTTTCTTCCCTCCACAGCGTTTGGGGTCCTACTGTGGGAGATCGCCACCTACGGCATGTCCCCTTACCCAGGCATCGACCTGTCCCTGGTCTACGAGCTGCTGGAGAAAAACTATCGCATGGACCGACCAGAGGGCTGCCCCGAGAAGGTCTACGAGCTGATGAGAGCCTGTGAGTCGGACTAAAAACCTCCGCGTCTGGGATGTTGGAGAAGAACGTTGTGTTCATTTTAGTTCTCACCCCTCGTAGTGAGATTATCGCCCTCTACCTTTCTGTGGTAGAATATGTATATATGTATATATGTATATATGTATACACAGTAGGTATAAATATGTATATATGTGTGTATATATGTATACACAGTAGGTATAAATATGTATATATGTGTATATATGTATATGTGTGTGTATATATATGTATGTGTGTGTGTATGTATATATATGTATATGTGTGTGTATATATATGTATGTGTGTGTGTATGTATATATATGTATATGTGTGTGTGTGTGTGTGTATATATGTATATGTGTGTGTATATATATGTATGTGTGTGTGTATGTATATATATGTATATGTGTGTGTATGTATATATATATGTGTGTGTGTGTGTATTTATACATATGTATGTATATATATGTATGTATGTATGTATATACAGTATGTATACACAGTAGATATAAATATGTATATATGTGTATATATGTATATATGTGTATATGTGTGTGTATATGTATATGTGTGTGTGTATCTATATATATATTTAAATATAGCAAATATTGTTTAATAAGTAGCAATTTTTGTAAAATAAAAATTGTAGCAGAAACCACTAAAACCTTGCACAAAAACATAAGGTATAAAAAAAAATAACATGAAATGTCAAAGGTTATCCAAAATGTTACGTTGAATTAAATTGGTGAAATGACGTTCCTGACGATTTGTCTCTTCCTGGCAGGTTGGAGGTGGAACCCTTTAGAACGTCCATCGTTTGCTGAAACACACCAGGCTTTCGAGACCATGTTCCAGGAGTCCAGCATCTCCGACGGTCGGTGGAAGTTTTTTGTTCTAAGACCTAAGAATGCTCGGCGACCTGTGTTCTTGAAGCTGTTCATCTGTGTTTGTAGAAGTGGAGAAGGAGCTGGGCAAAAAGGGAAAGAAGGCAACGTTAGGATCCATCCAGCAGGCTCCGGAGCTGCCCACCAAGACCAGGACTCTCCGCAGGAACATGGACAACAGGGATGGAGACAGTCCAGGTCTGGAGCTGTTTGTGGAACGAACTGACCATGTTGTTTTTAACGTCTCTAATAGATAAACTGTTTCATTACATTGGTCATATGTGAGCCTGAGTCTCAAAACCTGTAAATCCACTGTTTTTGAATACTGGACAACCGCATGGCCAAGTGGCACAAGTGGGTATTGCGACTAAATGTTGCGATTTCTCAAAGGGGACTCCAGAGGGATTAATAAAATTCCTATCCATCCATCATTCATCCATCATCCATCCATCCATCCATCCATCATCCATCTATCCATCCATCATGCATCCATCATCCATCCATCTATCCATCATTCATCCATCCATCATCCATCCATCCTCCATTCATCCATCTATCCATCCATCCATCCATCATCCATCCATCACCCATCCATCATCCATCCATCATCCATCCATCCACCCATCCATCATCCATCTATCCATCCATCCATCACCCATCCATCATCCATCCATCCACCCATCCATCATCCATCCATCCACCCATCCATCATCCATCTATCCACCCATCCATCCATCATCCATCTATCATCCATCTATCCATCCATCATCCATCCATCCAAAGACAAAGTCTTCTTTGACATCAGTGTTCATGGTTTTGTTTTCCAGTCACACACGTTCCACTCATTGATTGATTCTCCCATTGATCCCTGTCCTCAGATCCCACCGACCCAGAGGCGGTTGTCTCCTCGCCGATGCTACCCAGGAAAGAGAGGACGCCCCTGGACGGCAACCTGAACGACGACGACCGCTTGATACCCAAAGACAAGGACAAGACCCGTGGGAGTGTGCTGCTCAACCTCATCAAGATAAAGAAAAACAAAGTGCCGCCTCCGCCCAAACGGAGCTCCTCCTTCAGGGAGGACATGCACCACGAGAGGAGGTGCGTCACCTTAGAGCCCCGTGACAACGACAGCTTTAACAATGGCGCGTCTCTGACTATTAATGAATCCACGCACGGCCCCGACTCCTCCAAACTCCTCGGTACTAACAACAACGGAGCAGCGAGTATCACAAACGGTGCTCCCACCTACCCGGGACCATTTTTCCCCAGGAAGAAGGTCCCTGCGGCGCCTGGTCCAGGAGGCAAGGCCGCTACAACGCCACCCGGTGAGGAGGAGACCATGTCCAACTCCAAACGTTTCCTCTGGTCCTCCAGCGTACCCTGTGGCTCAGACGGCAGCGAGTGGAGGTCCGTCACGCTCCCGCGAGATCTGGGCCAGCGCCACTTTGACTCGGGTACCTTTGGCGGCAAGCCGGCTCTGCCGCGCAAAAAAACCAACGAGCAGAAAAGGGACGGCGCTCCTCGGATGGGCACCCTGACGCCCCCGCCGCGTCTTAACTCCTCCGATGTTTCCTCCGCCTTCATGGGAAAAGACAGTGATCACAGCCCGGGGTCGAGTCCCAAGGCTTTAACACCCAAGGCGGACAGGAGACCGGGGTTTCCAGGCCTGGAGAACTCTAAAACCAGCGCTCTGCAGGCCGAGCTTCTCAAGCCCAACGTGTTCCCTGCTCTGGGAGCGGCTGGAGACGAGTGCAGAGCCCGCAGGAAAAAGGAGCCGGTGGACTCCGTCAGGGAACGAGGGAAGATACAGAAACCCAAACCTGCCCCGCCTCCACCGCCCGCCAACTCCAAACCTAGCAAGGTCTCTCGCAGCCCCACTCAAGAACTCCCTTCACCCTCCTCCACTTCAGACTTCAAAGCTAAGGGTCTCTCCTCTGTGTCTGAGGCCCACCACACAACCACTGTCAGTGACCAAGCCGGCTCGCCACTTAACGAGGGCTCCAAGAAGTCGCACCTGGGCTCCTCCTCCAAACCTCAACCGTTGAAAACCTCCTCCTCGGTGACGACATCCCTCTCCAGTCAGAGTTTAGGAGGCTTCTCTTCCCCTCTGGCCTCACCCGGGGACCAGAGTTCCCTCACCGCTTTCATCCCGCTAGTCAACACCCGGCGCTCTCTCCGCAAGATTGCACCCCGCCAGGCCTCCGAGCGGACCTCCAACTCGGCCGCGACCCGGGACATGGTGCTGGAGGGCACCGAGCTGCTGCGGGCGGCCATATGCCGGAACTCGGAGCAGACGGGCAGCCACAGCGCCGTCCTGGAGGCCGGCAAGAACCTGTCCAAGTACTGCATGAGCTACGTGGACTCCATCCAGCAGATGAGGAACAAATTTGCCTTCCGCGAGGCCATCAACAAGCTGGAGAGCAGCCTGCGTGAGCTGCAGATCTGCCCAACTGCCACTGGGGGTGCCAATTCGCAGCAGGACTTTAGCAAGCTGCTTTCCTCTGTCAAAGAAATCAGTGACATTGTCCAGAGGTAGCGTCCCAGAAGCTTCCGCTGTCACAACGCAGATGTCCTACCATATCTCACACCACCCAGTTTTTTGTTTTTTTTTGAGCGTGAGCCGTGTTTCGTGTCGAGCTCTGTTGCAAGAGCAGCGGGTAGAATCTGCTGGAGGAGGGGCGGCAGGAGGCGGAGCTTCAGCCTACACTTCACTCTGAAAACTCTTAAGCCTGTGGTTATTGTGGGCGGAGTCAAAATGTCTCCTGACATTTGGAGAGGCGGTTTGCAATATTGAAAAGCCTTAACTATGAATGAACAAGTGTCTCTTGGCCTTCAGGTCATGGGGGTGTGGGGGAGGGGCAGTGGGAGGGAGGGGGTGAGGATTTTTGATAAACATGATCTTTCACCAATCATTTTTGAAATGATCATGTCTTATATCGTTGTGTGTTTTTCCCCCCCTTTTTTATTTCTTTTTTTAACACTAACACAAAAAAAGTCCTGTGATATTTTTCCTTATTGATTTACTGTTGGTTTGTGTGTGATTTTTTTTTCCCTCCATGCTGATGACAATGAGCAAAAACAAAACACTTGACCTCATTTTGTTCTTCTCACACCTTCAAGCCATTTTGTCTTCACTCATCACGTTCTATTTTCACCTGGGTTCAGCGTTCTTGACCAGAGGCCTTGGCCCCCCAGGTTTGGCCACCTTTTGCCATCGCCTTGTACGGCGTCGTCAGTGATATTTGAAAAACACCAGTGTTTGTTCTGTATTAGTTTTTTTGTTTTTTTTTTACAGTATTTGCCACCAGGTGGCCTGATAAAAGGTGGAGGCAGAGTCATCGTGGGAGAAAAGCCTTTGGCCATTCTGCTTCACTGCACTGTTTGCTAACAGGAGGAGCCGCTAACACTTTGTGGTGCTGCTTAACGTTTGTTCGCACTCATCATGTTAGGTTCAGATAAAATATTCCCTTGTGCTGTTGCTAATTAAATATGGTTTTATTAAATGTGCGTTAAATTTAAACATTAACTTGGAAATTAAGAGCAGGTAATACCACTGCTGACCAGTAGGGGCAACGGGGGGAAAAAAAGGTTTACATCATCCATCGACGTCCATTCGAAAATCCAACTTTTTGCGTGAACTGAAGCATCTAAAGACTTGGTTCAGAAACGCCGAGATCACTTTGTGATTTGTTGCTAATTGTATTTAAGTGTTTGCCGAACCAAAAAAAACAAAAACACTCCAGACTGAAATGGAGAGGAAGGACCAGGGTGGTGTAGATTTTAATAGATGTGACTTTTGTTCAAAAGTTTTAGTTCCACTTCAGGTGCCAGTGAGCGACCATTGGCAGTTCTCGTTCTGTGTCACATGGTCTCCACGTTGTTCAAGACCGTTTTTTTTTTTCTACCCCTGCAAAAAAGAAAAATTTAAAAAAAATGGAGGAAACACTGGACTGGAAATGTTCATGGACCTGTCACTTGCTGTCTTACAGGGAGAGTGAGAAGCTGACCGTAGTTGAACTCCACTCTTATCTTTCCTTGACTCTCTTTCGCCATCTCCTGGACTTCTTCTTTTTTTTGGACGTTAGCGCCGACGTCTCGTCACGTGCCCTGTCTGACTGCGATGCCTGAGGACACAAAGTCGACCACAAGCTGCCTTCACGTCAACACGGTACTGTAAGTGTTGGCTGTTTTTGATTTTTTTTTTTTGGTGATTCTGACCAACCATACCACTACTTTGGGACTAAGCCTCACGGATTTTGTGGACACTTTTGTCTTTTGTAAATGTTCTTATTTTCACTGTTTGTTCCTCCCTCTAGCCTTGGTGCAATTTTTGTTGCAATAAAAATACAAAGCAGTTGTGCTACTTGAAATACACCCAACGTTGAGTTCTAGTTTTTTTTCTCCTCTCCCAGAAACACACCAGTACAGACTCAACAGGTTATGTATAATTTATTTTCTTCCGTCTAGAGTTATCATTAAAATCAAAATGTCAACATTTTTAAAATCATATACACGCAAGAACGCATTTAAATGTTAGCACAGCTCCTTAAAAATTTATACATATGTACTTCTTTTTTTTTTTTTTTTTGTACTTGTGGACAGACAAAGCAGGAAGTGGTCACTTGAACTGCAAAGAGGCGGGACACCGACATCCCACAGTAACAAACCAATCCCCGCTCCCCGAAAAGTTAAGACAGACACAGGCTCCTCCCACACAGAGGAGGAGGAGGAGCATCATTAGGAGATGGAGGAGGAAACAAAAATACAAAGAAAAAGTGCCCCGTCCTCACTCCGCACAGAAATGAGAGGAAGAAAAGTTTGCAGACATAAATTAAAAAGTTCACACGTCTTAATCCACTTCTCTCCACCAGGGGGCGGGGTCAGTAGTGTGCAGACAGGGCTGGATGTTTCAGGCATCTGTCCTTTTACATTACATTTATTAATAGAAACTATGTTACAGATTTTTTTCTTTTTCCCCCAAGCATGAATTACAGGCAACCCACTAAAGCACGTCAACTGTACAGATCTTGGCAGAGCCGGCAAATAAAGTTTTAAATCCCGAAGTAGCGAGGTCATCACCGATAGTTAAGAAGCAATATATACAGCTGTCCAATCAGGGAGGTGCTATGATACAGAGAATAATAATAATAATAGTAAAAAAAAAAAGAAAGGACTATACTGTGTTTCCGTTACTGAGGAGTTTTGGGGACATGCTGCTT
The DNA here is from genome assembly GCF_000523025.1 of Cynoglossus semilaevis. Classification (NCBI taxonomy): domain Eukaryota; kingdom Metazoa; phylum Chordata; class Actinopteri; order Pleuronectiformes; family Cynoglossidae; genus Cynoglossus; species Cynoglossus semilaevis. The sequence continues at coordinate 22,456,108 of NC_024320.1, read as the reverse complement.
GGTGAACATTATCTCTTCTGTGCAGCCACATGTGAAATACGTGGAGTTGTTTTTTGATATATTTTTTTTTTAAACATCAGAATAGTTGAGATGTGAACCCTGTAGGAAAAAAAAGTGCAGTAGAACTGTTGGAGAGATTAGAGAGAATCATAAGAATAAGGCAACAAACAATGACGAAGACAGTGCTGGTAGAGACAGACTGTTGTTGAAATGACTGAGACGGGTGAGGAGGAGGGGAGGTGGTGTCGAAGTAATAGATGTGAAAAATCTAGTGTGTGTGTGTGTGAAGAAGTTCTCTTCTCAAACACACACGGAGATCTGCTACTCCTGCTGACGTCTCGAGAGACAGAGAGACGGAGAAACCACTTCTCTCTCCTTTTTCTATCGAGAACATCGTTGCTGTTGCCACATCTGGCCGGGGAACGGCCACAGAAGCCTCACCTTCTCTGGGAGCTACTGGTGGACCTTAGGATCGAACAGTATTATCAGAGGGAGGAAGAGGAGGAGGAGGAGGAGGAGGCACCAGTTCTAGACCTGACATGGACGTAAATCAACTTTGTCGCAGTGCTTTCACGTCTTAAACAGCTATAAAAACCAAACATAAAAAAAAACAGTCGTGTATCATCGGTACATCGTGATCGAACGTCTAAAGTGTCAGTAACCTGTGTTATATGCAGTGGTGCCTGGAGTGGGGGGAGGGAGGGGGGTGACACATTGGGAGGAGAAGAGGAGAATGAGGAGAGGAGATGTCGTCCACACAGCTCAGCTCAGTCTGACTCGAGTCATCATCAAACCCCCGGTTCAATTCCCATGCAGCTCCTGGTGCAGTGATGGTGGATGATCGCACAGAGGTGAAGTGGGTGGATGGATGGATGGATGGGTGAGACGGGGGTGAGGCAGGCAGGACAGACAGAGAAAGACACAGGAGGTGAGGTTGATGTTGTGGGGGTGGGGGTGGAGGAGGGAGGGAAGGCTTTGCTTGGTCATTAGCAGCCGCAGCCTTCCCTCTGGGGCTGTGGTTCGTTGGTTAGCCGGCCGCCCTGAGGGGCCGAGGGCTTGTGCTGGACCCCCGACTCGGCGGCGTTCAGGTCCAGGCTGCCGTCCTGGATGTTCTGGTAGATCTTCTTGGCAGCTTCCAGGAAGGCGTCCTCCACGTTTTCACCTCTGGACACAGACGGGGAGCACAGAAAGGTGAGAGGCGGCGGCGGAGGAAGGAAAAAGGAAATGGAATCGCTGACAGACGGAGTTGATGACTTACGTTTTTGCACTGGCTTCAAGGAACAACAGACCTGTCGGAGATCAAAATAAAGGTCACGGACTAATCATGGGACATCATACATAACTATCAAGAGAAAACACTATATTTACCATGAAGTGATGTGAGAATGACTGTTTTCAAATTTGAACTAATTTATCCGAAAAAGTCGGAGGGAAAAATTCATAAACATTTGTCGAAGTCGGTTTTGTAAACGGTGTGACGCTGCTGTTAGGCCTGCGCTCTTCCTCTAAACGTGACATCATGACTGTCCACACATTCCGGTTGAAAACACGATCCTTTCACAGTTCAATCATTTTTTGTTATTCCACAGACATCGATGAGTAACACGCTTCGCTGACACCAAAACAAAGCCGACTTCAGCAGAGAAAGCTGAGAGATTAGTGCTAAACCCTGGGGTTTAAAACACCAGGACGTGTTAAAATGATAGACTGGACATGGGTAAACTATGGCCCGGGGGCCGGATGCGGCCCATTTGGCTTTTTCATCCGGCCCACTGAACTTGTCCAAATTATGTTATTATTTTATATTATCATTATACTTCTGCCTTTTCCCTGCAATATCTGCATTTCCCCAATAGATGGTGTATAGTGAGCTAAAAAGTTTTTAGTTTGACTTGCCATCTATCTGCTCCTGACCCCGCCCCCATGTCAAATTTTAGGACCTATTGTGGCCCACGGGTCAAAGGTTTGCCCACGCCTGCTTTAGGATGTTAGTTATTTCGATAAAGTCCTGGTCACTGGTCAGTATCTCTCTCTCTCTCTCTCTCTCTCTAAATCCTGACTCGTGTCAGTTGGAATCAAACACAAAGACTTTGTCTAAACTTTCACATGAACGCTGGCCTCAAATCTCATTTTGGGTCTAAATATTTGGACACGTTGGGATTCCTGGACTTGGTGATTGTTTTGTTCAAACTGGAGAGACGAGAGCGTGGGGACGGGGCTGTTGCAAAACACGTTCGAGTGCCTGAAGATGAGTCAACGCGTTCCACGGCGGGAGCGGCTCACCGTTCTCCTCAGCGAACTGCTTGGCCTCCTCGTACGTGACGTCCCTCTGAGCCTCCAGGTCTGCTTTGTTCCCTATGAGGATGATCACCTGAGGACAGAGACACCGGTCAGTGGAGCTGTCCGACAGCAGAGCCCGTCTTGTTTACTAACGAGGAGGAGAGCCAGAGGCATTATGGGTGCAGTCCCTCCGTCAGTTGTTAAGGTAAACTGACACTTAAACAAACTGCCCTGAGCCAATTAGAGCAGTGATGAACTGGTTTGATGTAATGAGCTGTTTGTTTGAGTCATGTGACCGACTCCACACACACACACACACACACACCCACGGGGTTAAAAAATAACCTTAACGACACGGAAAGAGTTTTAGATCAACGGTTAAAAAGACATGAAAACATGATGTGTACAAAAATAAAAATACTGCTTAATATACACAGTACTGATGTGTACAATCAGCCGTGAACTGCATTCAGATCTTAGTGTTTTATCCTGGAGAATATATAATATTAATATGCTGATAAGGGGGTTCACACTGATTGGGCAACACTGCCACCTGGTGGGTTAGGAATAATTTTATTTCTATTAATGAAGCATTGGTTGTATCATAATAAAATACATGTATGTAACTATTACATTTCAAAAGTGAAGCTTTTGAAGACGTCTTTCATTCAACTCATTTAAAAAAGAACGGAAGTTGTATGTTCTGAATTTATGTTCTGTCAAAAAAAGAACCAAAATGCTTCTTTGAAAATACAAAAACATAAGATCCGGCAGCTACTGTACGTCCATGTCCTACATGTTATAAAATTGAATAATAAAATAAAAATGATCCTTTTACCCAGCAGCAGATGGACACTCACTTCCCTGACACTGCAGTGAGCAGAGCCCATAATGAGAGCATTAAGACTGAATGCTAATCACGTTCAACTAGAAATCAAATTAAACACAGAGAGAGAGAGAGAGAGAGAGAGACCGGGCCGTGTGGTTTCAACCAGTCACGGAGGAGCTGACGCTCAAACACAGGGAAAAACAACGGCTCGGTTCTTACAGTGTTGGGGTTGGTGAGGTTTCGGGCGTCGGTCAGCCAGCTGCTCAGGTGGTTGTACGTGCTTCTCCTGTGTGACATGAACAGAGCGACTCAGGTTACCATGACAACAGGTGGAGACTACAGCGTGTCATCTTCAAGGACCGAGCTGTAAAGAGTCTGGAGCCGCGGAACAGTCGTGTAAACGAGTAAAAAGATAGACATTCTTTAACACGGTGAACCTCCACCAATAATATGGAACTACAGGTGTACTAGTTACATACTCATACCAATAGGTGGCAGCAGATGGCTATAAAAAAAAAAGAGTCAGAGCAGAAGATGTTTGTGTCTTTCATCAATTCCTGTGGGTTCATCATCGTTGTGTTCAAATAAACAGGCCCAGGTTTAATACTGAAGAAACAAACTGAAACCAGAGGATCATTATATTTAATTTCAAACCAATTTTGTGACATTCTTGCATAGTGGTGCATTGTGGGAGTTTTCTAAAGTCAATTCGCCATTAGTTAAAAAAAAAAAAAAAGGGGGGAACCACTGCTTTAATACGTGTTTGTTTAAATGTTAAGTCTGACAAGGAACGTATACAGAGATTTTATTTACTTTTGAGATAGTGATCCTAAAACTGTGAGGCGTGTACCACTGGTGGTACTCTAGTGAGAGCAAACATGTTTTGGTTTTGTTGTTCTACATCAACTACCCCGACATGACCTACAGTAAGCAGCCCAGATAAAGGCTACCAACGGACAACACCCTGTGGTTTCACCCTGGCTCTGGGACTCTGGGGACACCGGGGGTGTAGTGTGGCACACATTCCTCATGTGGGATGGTGTTTATCTGGCAGCCTACTGATACCATCTCACAGCTTGGACTTAACGGTTGGACACCGGCTGTAAAACTGTCCCCGTGTTTGTTCAGGAGTTGGGACTGGAGCGCCGTTTTCTAGAAGCTTCTGCTTCAGTTCGACTTCATCTCCGAGCCTCACCAACTCTGTGGAATTCTTTGACACATTAACACAAAACAAACACGTTAACATACCTGGTGATGTCGTAGACCATGAGCGCTCCTGCGGCTCCGCGGTAATAGGAGCGGGTCACGGCCCTGAAGCGCTCCTGTCCCGCCGTGTCCCAAATCTGCAGCTTGATCTTCTGACCGCTCACCTCGATGATTCTCGTACCGAACTCCACGCCGATGGTGTGAGGGCAGTCGGCCATGACTGAGGCAGGAGAGCGGAGAGAAACACAGTGTAGTGGTTTTGCATTAGCGTACAGGACAGGTATGTTGGTAAAGTTGGAAGAATGGCTGTTCCTGCAATTTCATAGTAAATCTAGAGTGCTACGTTGAAGAAAAAAAAAACAAAAAACAAAAAAGAGTCTCAATTCCTAAATGTTGGTGTTGGTGCCACAGGTTCTTTCACAGCACTTTAAAGAACCTCTAGCTTGAGATATAACAGTGTTGGCACACGGCCTTTGTTGGATGGACTTAGTATCTACAGGATAACGCTTCGTCATCTCAGCTGTAAGTAAGAAGCACACACATCAATTATTAACTCCGCCTTTTATCCTCGCAGCACATTGAAAGCATCAACACCCAGAGAGCGGAGACAACCTTTACTAAATCGGCCCAGTGTGCGTACGCAGGATGTGATGAGGGAAGGAGTGAATGAGGAGCGCGGCATCTGGCGTGTTAATCGCAGCGCTAAACAAAGAGAGAGCTGAGCGCTAATGGGAGGCTGCAGCTGACTCACTCACAGAAGACGAGTCTCACCGCTCTGCTCCTCAGCCCAGCACTTCCGCTGGCACCGGGAGAAATCTAAACTGATTCACACACACACACACACACACACACACACACCAGTTGAACCTGGCCACGCACACACAGTAACATAAATCCAGATCAGCACTTACATTTCTTTTCTGTGAACTGGTGAAGCAAACACGACTTCCCTACTCCCATGTCCCCTGTGGAAAGAGAAGAAGAGCAGAGACACGTCAGGTCGTCTAAGGAAACCAGAACAATTCTCTAGTCTGTCCTCGACTGTCGCCCCCTCTGTGTACGACGTAGCAACAACGCTCTGACAGTTGGAGACGACACCAGAGAACCTGAAAGTCCACTGTGTAACACTGTTCTAGAGCAGGGGCCAGAAACTCAATATACTGGAGGGTCACAACACTTGTCAATGTGCAACTTTAGAAAATGTATTTTTGAGGCTGGATGTGGAGGTTTCAGTGGCTGGAAAGAGTTTGAGACCCCAGATGAACTAAGACATTAAAAATATTTAATTAAACGTACTGTATCTCTGTCAACAAATTTCAATGACAGGAAGCACTTAAGCCATTGCTACTGTATCTTCGCAATGTATATAACATACTGCCATGAGCACAGACACCACTAGCTAACGTTAGCTACAGCTACCAGCTTTGTATTGACAAAAAGTATGGCTAATTATTTAGCAAACATACTTGCATTTATTGATTAAATCAAAATACATTGAATTAAAAACCTTTGCTTTTGCTTTTTAAGTGTGATTAATTGCAATTAATTAATTAATTAGACTAAACCACCACCATGGTAAACACATCAACTATATGACAGCACACGGTTCTGGTGCCAATGATAAATATTTTCCTGCACTCTTCGTGGTTGTGGTTTTAGCTGATTGTTTGTCGTTTTAATCATTTAAAGAGCATAGATCTTTATCTGAACTCATCCGTTTCCGTGTGCTCTGTGCTCCGGGGCCTTTGTTGTAGCTAAAATCTTTCACTAGATCTCCTTTTCTGATGCTTATTCCACAGTTAAAATGGCCTGGGACCAGTGTGAGCCAGCTGAGTTATGATGAGCAACTTGGGGTCGAGAGTTTGGATTAAAGCGTGTGTGTCTTCTACTGCATCAATAAAAAAACAAAACAAAAAACACTTTATCTGCTGCTGCTCTTACAGACTCTTAAACCCTGAGGCTGGGTTTGACCAGAGAGGATAATTAATAGCCTCCAGCGATGCAGTCATCTTAAATACCTTGTGGTCTGTGAATGGAGGTAACGTCCATAACATAACAGTAAATGTGATACATTAACCTAAACATGAAGGGACATTTTGTTTAAACATTTCTTACTAAAGCTACTATTAGCATAACTGGTTGATGAAAGAAACATTCTGATACTTACCAATAATGATGTACTTGAAAATGTAGGAGTAGTTGTACGGTGCAGTGGCCATTTTGGCTCTAAAAGAAAAAAAGAAAAAGAATAAAATTAAATATTAATGTTTTTAATTACAAGACGTCTTTATCCTTCACCAGTTGACGGACTATTTCTAACCCAAAGATGCCATTTTTTATATGAATTGATTAGTTGTTTATCATATTTGGGAATTTTTATGCGTCTTGATTAATCATGATCAATCTTGATTATTTATGATAATTCGTAGCTAACACACAGCTACACTACTAATCATTGGATGACCCTAATAATTATACACCATCACCTTCTGCAACTCCAATTTATATCTTAAAATGTCAGTTCATCTTCATACCAGATCCACTGTCCCTGACTCTTACACTCTTGCACTTTTTATATTTATGTTTGTGTCTTCAAACTAGGCTAAACATCAACAGATCGCAGATATATTTGCTATTTTGGGAAAGACGGTGAATGAGGAAATGTTTCATATCCCAGAAACAGCTGCCAATTTGAGTGCTGCTGTTTTAACTTAATATAAGCAACTTATTAATATCCTACTTTTTAAGTAATAAGGTATTAAATACCTCTTGTGTAATGTGCATGCAACAAGTCAGTCCTCTCTCGAGAGACTCGTGGGAAGCCAACAGCTCTTCTTATTGTCACGAGGCATGTCGACTGTTTATTTAAAGAAAAAAAAAACAGCTCCAAGGTAGTCAGAAGGCGACAACAATACACTTAAACGCCGCGTGGATTATATGTCAGTTTCTATTGTTACAGTGATGGAGGTTAACCTGATAACCGTGATGTGTCGTCATGTGGCACTTTCATTTACACAAGAACATGTCCAGCATCGTAGCTAAAAATAGCTCCGACACCTATCCAATATCAACCGATGCTTTTTGACAAACGCTCCACTTACAGCTCAACAGAAAATAACCGACAGGCCTGCCAAGCATTCATTCAAAATGGGTTTTAAACTTTAAATTACTTTAAATTAAATTACTTTAAATACAATTTAAATTACAGTGCCAGTGCTTTTGAATGTATTTAGTATAATGAAGGCATTTAAACAAATGTTTTGTCGAACTACTTGTGTAAATTATTGCTTCATCGAGTCTATTTTGTAGAACTGAAAGACCTGATGTTTCCACCATCTGCCTTGAGATTGTCTTTTTCTTTGAATTGTACCTTTTATGAAAATTTTGTTGTGGTTGGGGCAATTTCTAGAAACAGGAATCACAGTTCCACATCCACAGTTAGCACAAATGCCGTGACCGTCTGATGATCAGTAATCGCATTTGATGCAACCAGCAGAGAGAGAAAGAAATGATGACGGGGTGAATAAAAAATGGGCAATGGAGGTAAAACTAAAAAAAAAAAAAAAGTAAATGTTAGAGCAGAAGCAAAAGAATATTGAGAAAAAAGGAAAATAGTATTTAACTAAATTCAAATGTTTGACATGGTTTCAATTTAAGCTTGAATACACTTCAGACCTTGTAGTGACGACAAGGATTCACTATTATAATTGAACCTTTCTAAACTCTGTTTTCTTTTTTCTTTTTTTCTCCAATACAACTTGCTAATGACAATAACCCAACTGGGTTAAATGTGTCCTCTCAACCCCCAAGGCATGTGCAGAGTTTTGACAAGTTTGACAGTAAAACAAACAAAAAAAATCGCTAACACTATGCCATTAATTCATGATCCACAAACTAACATTATGAGGACAGAACTTTCCTTCTGGCCTGCCTCTCGTCACATGACCCTCATGTGGCATCATGATCCCCCATGTGACAGTTTCTAGTTCGCTGGAAGGAAGCTGAGAATATCCAGATCCGGCCACAAAATGTGACTCAGCTGCGATACTCAAGCCTTTTTTGTGCTCATTATGCAGAAATGAGCCCTATGAGTATCAATCAAAGGTAAGAGCAGTCAGGATCATGTGATCAGACTGCAACCTCAGCACTTTCCTCTTACTCTAACTGCGTAACTTTAACGCCAGACTCCCCGTCAGGAGGACGTCTTATCTTATCCACTGTCACTTCCTTTAAAAGGAACAATACACGACTTTTCTGAGTCAGGATATCACGACATACATTTAGTCATGGAGACACCCAGATGTTTAGGCCCACACTGAGGTCATGTGACTCCTGTCTAAACCTACAGACAACACTGCGACTTAATTCTTCCCGTTTTTGGAGGCATTAGTATTTGTATATATAAAAATCAATAATGACTAATTAGGAATATCGACGTAAGAGTGTAACATACTGAAGCTTTGACTCGAACATGGCAGATGCACAATAAACAGAATGATGCAGCATTTTGGGTAGTAAAAGGGTTCAGTTGATGTCCGACACTTTGCGACAGTCGTGGTCTAGCTCATTTCTCATTTTTTATTATACAGACAGGGTGCTATTAAAACGAAAAGTCAACTGCAAGGCTAACACACTAAAAGCTAATAAATAAGCTTCAGAAGAAGGGCGCAGCATTGCAAAACAAACGATCGAAATATTGACACGTTTCTATTAGAAACGCCTATTGAGGTGTGGAACACATTGCAATTGCGATGGTAACCGGAAATGTATTAACAACTTATTTAAATTTTAATTAATTTGACCCAGAATATCTCGTTTACACCCTGACGGTGCCTCGCACATCTTATCCTTCAAACCAACAGCATCGGTGAGATATATGCCATCCGGTTAGTTACCACACAAATGACTGTAAAAGTAAACCATTAACTGAAGAACCCCCCAATTGACGTGTAATTAACTCCACAGTCTATTAAAATAACCTTATCTATTTACGGCCCTATGTTTGCTACACTGACAGGTGAATTTGCGCTAGCAGGCTACTTGCTATCTGGCACAAGTAAACGCATCTAGATAAAAAAACAACAACACTTTATTACAAAAATCACGACGTGTTCTGTCACAGGCACAAATCCCTTTATTACAAAAATCTCGACGTGTTCTGTCACAGGCACAAATCCTTTTGAGCCCCCAAGTTATAATAACTACGACGAAAAACAAGTTTTAGTCTTAAAAGTTGCTTTAAGCGGATACAGCTAGCTTTACTGTGCTAGTTTGCAGCTAACGCTGACGTTTAAAATATAGAAGATCGCTACTTCTAAAGATTGTCAACTCAAGTCTCTGTATCACAGAACAGGTCATATAAGATCTGCAACAGCAATGGATACCAATTTATTAACTAATATTTATTATTCCCAAAAACAAACATATGACATCCCTATAGCATTAGTTAGCTTTCCAATTAGCCGTCTCTTGACAAACATAGGTTGACTCTAGCTGCTCCTTCTGTTTTGGGCCTTAAATACAAGCCTCTCTGTGGTAAACAGACACGGTATTCCTAAACGGGTGTGTGCGATTATTGTTCTTGTTTTGTCCTTACCAGGAATAGAATAGTTTGAGCTGTGCGTTGTTGGGCTGCTCAGTGCAGGGCTGCAGGTTATCCTGGCTCAAGTATGATCTGTCTGTGTATCCAAGATGGCCGCCCGCCGCACAGGGTTTCCTCCACTGCCTACAATGGACTTGTGGGACAAAGAGCATCGTTTGCGGTGAGTGCACTGAACGGTGAACGCAGGCTCACCTGTACAGGTGGAGTTCAACACAATAAAAACGAAAACATTATTTTAAAAACCCTTGGTATTTCCTTTTACCGTAATTAAATGGTAATCTAAAATCTGCTCTTTAATTTTTTTTTTTGACGAACGAACATTTCTTTCTTTTTTTCACCCGAGGCACTGTCTTTACGAGATAAAAGTATGTTTTGTTGATTTCTATTTTTCTGTACTTAAATAACTTGTGTTCTTGGTTCAAAAGCATTAAGGATTTTTTCTGACGTCTGAACCAAATTGTGTTTTGCACTTTTGTCCTTTCTCAAATGACAGCCGTGACGCTAAGCCAATTTCTTACCAGGGAAGTCAAAAGCGTTCTCAGATAAACAGAAAATAATTCTTTATTTTTGAAAATAACAAAGCATATCCTTTTGAAAACACTTGATAGACATATTTTAGTTATTCAATTTGGGTGCTTTTTCTATAACCAACTCTTAGAACTGTTGACTTAGCTATAGCTGTTAGCTATGGTTAATATATGTGCTAAGATAACCCATTGTTTTTAGCCCAAGTTATTTTGTGTAATTGCTCCAAACTGCTAATAATACTTGTTGGTATTTTTTAAGTTTAGTATAAAAAGAAAGGTGCTACTAATTTTCTTCTGTGTCTGTATTGGCCAAAGTGAAGCATGAGTGTCCTTTTATAATGTCTTTGTACTGTTATATTATAATCCTTGAATTAGCTTCAAATGCTCAGAGCAACTCAAATAAAACAAAAGTTGTTTTTCCTGTGCGGCATGTGGACAGTGGAAAAATATATGAAGTAGAAATGACAGAATTCAAATAATCCCCATTTCCAAAAATATGAAAATTTTTAATATTTTAACAACATTACATGCATTCACTGTACAGTTTGTATTATCATCATACATGAAACCACATGCTGTGCACTTTTCAATGCTTAGCCTGAAGAACTGAAAAATATCTTTCATTGAGCAAAAACAACCCCACCCCCACTCTTTTCTTAGTTAAAATTAAACTCATTTAAACAAACAGGCATCAGCTCCAAGTACACAATAAATCATTTTTACAGACAAGTAGTTTTTGGTCTTAATGAGGAAAATGTATTCATACCTTCGTTAATGAAAACCCAGTGTTTTGTATGTGTATGGACTAACAGATGACTCCAGTGACAATATCACATTATCCCTTACACTTTATGCTACATTTGAGTAAGTGGCTGTTAATCCAGTTAATCCAAGCTGTTTTTTGTCGTTATTTTAATAAAAAATATGATTTTTTTTTTGCCATTTCTTAGACTTTAAGTCCAAGTTTACATGACAAAAGCTACATTGTAATGATGCTCCTCAGTGTAAAACCCTCATTCAGGCCTAAGTATGTACAGCTAAAGAGAGTTTCCTCGTTCAAAGTGTTCCGTCTGTAGTTCAATGCCCTTTATGTTGCTCTCCACCAGGAATGTATCACAGCCACATCCTCAGCAGCAAGAGGCTGAACAAAGCACAGACACAGTGGATTGTTCGTGGACGCCATGAGGGGGCGTTGTTACACAGGTCTGAGTCACAGCAGTGGATACGCACTCCTGGCAGCTCTTGTTGCTGGCAGTGTCTGGATGTGGCACAGCCGCTGGTCAGGAGGATGCCCAGGGCCGCTGGAAGGACAGGACAGGACAGGACAGAAGAGGGAGACAATCAGTCAGAGAAGAGTGACGAGCTGCTGTTTGGATCAGCAAGAAAAAAAGAGCACAAGTAAGCACCGAGCTGTGCAAGTGTGTAATGAGGAAACCGTTTGGGGAGACACTCCACGGGATGTTTCTTCACCTCTAAAAATACCAAGCAGTACAATGTGCTTGCAGTACAATTTGTAATTATACAAGTAGGAAGAATGAGCATCCTGCAGCCGCATAAGGTATTTTTAATAGGCTGCAACTTAAATCTCTGTTTGATCATATAGACCCGCCCCCTCTGCACAACATCTAGCTAATTTGTAGCTACTTTTTGCGACTGACTTTTCTATATTTATAATTAATTAATTTCTTTTGCCATCACTTGAGTTTTTCCAAGAGCCAATTTATTTTGACATAAATAAGACATAATTCAGTTCACAGTCCTACAACACCATGACT
>NC_024320.1:22424946-22443849 GCF_000523025.1 Cynoglossus semilaevis | reverse complement strand
ACAGATTATCAGGTGGGCGATGGAAAAATATAACATTTCGCTCAAATGGTCTGAAAACTATTATGTATTCAGCGCAAATACCTCGACAGTGACAGGCACCATAATTGAACATATTCTGAGCAAACTGAAACTATTAGATCATTATATTTCATTACATTTCGTGGTACACCATTTTTTTAATGTGGTTTTCAGAGCTGAAACGTTTTGCAAACACTGGCCTAGGAGTAAATGATATGGAAGTTTATTTTTTATTTATTAATATTGTGTAATTATGTATAACGTATTATGCGATTATTACATTAAGGTGTTAAAGATGAAGGTCGTACATCTGAAGACAGTTAATCAGCGATGTCAGTTCTTCTGTGTTTGATCGTGGTTCGACAGATTAATGTAGAGATAATTTCCAAGTGTTTATCTGACTGTGTCAGACGGCTGTTGTCGGCTGTTTTCTGAGTCGGCTGTTTCACTGCAAACAGACAAAGGTGCCTCGTCAGCTCTTTCAACACGACCAGACCTCAGAGATGTCAGACCAACAGCTGGATCGTTCACGCTTCCATGGATCTCAGCAGAACTCCTCATCTGACCATCAGATGACCGCTGGACCATCCTGCCGCCGGTGTTGGTCTACACCCTCCATTTGACTTTTACATCAGTCGACGACTGACTTTTTGACGACTAATTTATTTAATAGGTCTCTTCTGATTCATTTCATTAACATAAATGTTGACAAACCATAGAAACATTGTTAAAATCCAAGGGAAATTCATTATTAATTTGTTGCCCTGTACATCTTCTTCAAAAAGTTTTAGACCAGTGGTTCTCAAACTGTGGTACCCGTTACCATAGGTTGGTACCACTGGTGGAGCGCTCTCTAGTGGTATTTGGGGAAAATTCATATTTCCACATTTACATTTTCAATTGAATAAATCTGAAACATACCATGAACAATTAATACAACATTTAAACATAGACACCTTTATAAACATTTATAACCTAGCTAGCTATAGCTAACAGTGAAGGCCTACGCTGCTGTATTCTAATGTTGGTCATCATGGTGGTACTCAGATAGGTCAGTGTTCTCTCAGGTGATACAGAATATAAAAAGTTTGAGAACCACTGGTTTAGACGAACAGAGTTAAAGACTGAAGTAAAGGAAGAAGATGGAAAAATACAGTTTATTGTTCATGTAATATATATATATATTTGAAGAAAATGACTGTACTTACTGCTTTCTGTCTTGATGCAGAATCGGTGTTTGAAGCCCTTGTGCGAGTGGGTGCAGGTGATGACCTCGGGGTTGGAGCAGCCCACGTCCACGTACCTCTGTCCCTGGATGATGTTGCAGCCATAGCACTGCAGCGCCTGGACTGCAGGTGACAGACACATCAGTGCGTGACAACTTGTTAGAGTCGGGGTTAATAGGATGTGCCAGCTGTCTAGCTGTTTGATGCTGCGTGAGCGAAAACACATCCCTAGATATCGTCTGTGTTGTCACAGAGTTAGTGATAAACAGGGTCAAACAGCATGAAGGGTGGATCTGGTCTCTGCGTGGACCTGAAGGATAGGAACAGGTGTAAAGACACCTCCCTCCCTCCCTCCCTCCCTGCTGTATCAGTACTGTGTACTGTGGTGGCATTAGAATACCTTTGCTTTCACAAATAGAATTCTCATCTACCTTCAGTCTGACTCCTTTCTCTGTAGCTCTGTAGGTTTCTATAGGTCTTTAGGTTTATGTTGACATCGGGATAATATTAGCAGACAGATAGAATCGTTATCTATTTTTATCGAACACGATAACACAATGCCTGGGTTATGTCGCCAAATATGTTGGAATCGTTCGTGGGGTCCTGAGACGTTAACCATCATTTTGGGGGAAAACGGCCCCATACATCGATATCGTTGATATCGGAATCGGTAATTAAGTGCACTAACTAATGTGTTAATGCAATGATACAATGATAGACAATGATTATATACATACACACATATACATTTTATATATATTTTCATATATATAAAAGTATTTTTTAAAAAGTATGTGTGCATATATATATATACTTTTTAAAAAATACTTTTTTAAACAAAAAAGTACAAATAAAATAGAAAAAATATTTTGTTTGTATTGTAGATATATACATATATATGTATATACGTATATACATATATATGTGTATATATACATATATATATATATATATGTATAGAGAGAGAGAGATCCCTGTAAAGTGTAAACTGTAAAGTGTAAACTGGCACACTGTGGATCATGATCTTCTTTTGGCTGCTTCCTTCCTGAGTCGCCAGAACTCATAACCTGCTTTTCTCCTGCAGTCTCTGATGCTGCAGCCAACCGTTCCCGTGGCCTCCTTCACAAATAAAATAATTTTCTCCAAGATCCTTTTCTTTTCCTCCTGCAGTCACAGTGCGTCCACAGTGTCCACTGTCCAAATCATCTTGACTCGTCCTAATTAGCTTCGTTTCCAAACTGTTCAACTTTAGCTGTCATTCTGTTGGGATAACGCCCTAATCCTCTCCATTACACTCACTAAAATAATTTCATCTTCGACTCCGCCACCTCCGACTCACCCCTCCATCTTCTGAAGTATTCAAACCGTGTGTGTCACATTGTAAACTTTCTCTCTCTCTCGTTCTTGCAGCCATCTTTTCATTGCACATCGGATCGCGCACACGATATAAACGAAAGAATTTTAAATGCGTAAACAGAATGCACCGAGGAATTCTCTTATCTCTGCTCCTCTGTTAATCCCTCCGTCCGTACACTGCACTAAGACCAGTTAAGTAAAGAAGGTTAAGCCCAAACAGAACAAATCCACCTGGGCTCAAAGGGATTATCTGTAAATTCAGTCACCTCACACACCTGTGCCCTACCTCTAACCACACACACACACACACACAGCAGAAGATCAGCTTCAACTGAAACCAATCCTCTCTCTCTCTCTTCATTTGCACGCCCGTGGACTCACTCTGAGTGCAGTGGAAGTGTGGAGTGTGTCTCCTGTGGTAAATATCTCACCGAAAGCTGTGATTTCAACTAATCCCTGGCAAATGCTCTTACAAAAATCACTTTAGAAATCTCTCGAATCAGTGTGAACTCCTGCTGGGACAGAGACGTAACAACCTTCAGGACACGTGTACCGTAGTTATCACCTGGTACACGACTAGTCGTCCTTTATTTTAACCTGCCCAGTGAACATGGGAGGTTTATTTCAGCTTTATCTACAACCAGAGTCCTTCGTTATGCTGTAAATGATTCAGTGCAGAATGGAAATGATGTTGATGGTATTTACACAGTGAACAACCTCATTAAATAAAGGCTGTTCGATGCTGTTACACGCTGCATGTTGACATGACTATTTGTCAACGTAATGAGGACATATTAGATATAAATTCCACCGACGATAGATTGTCATTTATCATGATTTCAGATGTAAATTACGTCTGAAGGTTGTATTTTAAAATAATACGGTGACCTGTTCATGGTTTGTTTCTGTTGATCAAAAACAAACCCATTCATATGAATGACCATATGAACGACCATGTGACCATGTGAACGAAACGACAGGATGTGTCGTTTCGTTCACAGACTTCACTGCTTTCCACCGTTTTATTGATTAACAGTACAATCAATGCTGATGCTGCCTAATGGGTAACTGGGGCCTCATTCACACCCATCAAAATAACAGTTAATCCCTGGTCAGTTATGTCACTGAGCTCATTGACAGCTGTGTTACTGTTGTGGTTAATTTAAAAAAAACAAATAAGTATCATTTAATTAAAGTAGAATTGGGTCTTTTATAGTATTTTTTTTCAATGGCACTTAAATTCACTGAACAACATAAACACAACACCGACACGACCGACTACGTCCTTATGCTAATGCTAGGACATGTAGCTAAAAATAATTTTTAAATGTAATGTCATCTGTAGTGCTGGGATTATTGATTCTGTTGTATTGATATATCGATACCCACACAAGGTTCAACCGAGTATCGATTACACTCATCAAGTATCGAGGCTAATTAATAATTGGAAAAAAGCGTATGTGTCTTATAACTTGTGACAAAAAAAACATCATATTTTTATTGACTTAAAATTAACTAAAATGAGACTTAAAGAAAAGAGAGAAAAACACAGGGCCCAACACAAACCTGACAGTTCAACTTAGGCTAATGCTAATGCTAGCTGTATATAGAAACTCAAAGAACTTTCCACATTTAAAGAAACAGACCCTGGACATTGTGAAATTGGTAATGCAGCAGTAAAATGACTACATTTAGAAGCTGATTGGTTGACGTGACAGCATGTTAGCATGATAGCATGATATTTGTTAGCATGATATATATACAACTCCCAGGACCTGTGTCTATTACATGGAACTATTACAACTCCTAGGACCTGTGTCTATTACATGGAACTATCACCAATTGTACCACTGTTTGCGTCACATTCACGTGTGTTCTCATCGTAACGGTACTGTTTTGTTATTTAGATTATGCTTCACACTGTAGCATAAATAAAATCCTCCTGAGAATCTAATTACACCGCACCTTTAAAATAGTTAATTCCCACTGCTTGATACAAGTGTTTGGATCACGATCTGATTTAATCTAATTTATTTTTTGTGGTTACGTAAATTGTGACATCGTAAATTTGAATTCAAAAGGTGATTATTGGATTAAAGATCATTATCTACATATAAACACAGCTAAATACAACAGTGTTGTCACGAGACCCATCGTGACCCACATTTGGTCCACGTCCCATTATTTCAGAAACACTGATGTAAACCACACATATTGGAGTCTAAAAATCAGCGTCTCAGCTTTAAAAAAATAACATTTAAGGGCTGTAATGACAATGAAGCAGGATTTCACTGAATTTGTTGCTCATGCGCCTTGTTGCCTTCTGTTGCCCCTGTGACTGTTGCCTTATTGCCTCATCAATAATCTGCCCCCCAGAGCTTCCTTCACCTTTTTGTGTGCAGCTGGGATCAGAGTTGATCTGACTCAGAATACAGCGAGTCAAACAGTCCAACCTTTAGACACACTTTTATGCAAAAACAAAGGTTGGACAGAGTCAGGTCCATCATTATTGCTCTGTTGTAGGAATAGTTGGTTCCTCCTCCTATTGATATTGCCTACTGTGAGGAGTGATATAGATCTGAACTCCCAGGTCAATTACACTCAGAACAAAGGCACTGTTAATTTGAGTCACTTTTCAACCCAGTCATTCGTTATAATAACGTCCATTCTTCAGGGTTGATCTGTGACTCTCACTCCCTCTCCTCTTAATCCCTTAAGTTCCGACTTTACTGTATTTTCTTCTTCTTTTGTGTGTGTGTGTGTGTATTCACTGCAGTTCACACATTATACTACTTGTCTTACTGCACATTTATTATTGATTACTTTGCCTGCAAAAAGGCTGCTGCAAGCAAAGACTGTAATGTTTAAAAAATACAGGCGTGCTTAGTCATAGCCTTCATTTACTTCAGTTCAGATAAAATACAGTCATCCTTACCCTGTGCCAAGCACAATGCAGAAACCAAGATAAATCCAAGCCCATACACCAGCCAGGTATGTAAAGTCATGGATGAAACACAGCAGTGATGATCAGAAGTTGTTGCGGGAGAAATGAAAGTCAGAGGTTTTTTTTTTCTCTGCTCACGTCAAATATTTCCAGCAAGACAGAAGAGAAGAAGAACAAAAAAAAAAAACCCCGCAGAGATTCCACTTTTCCAAAGCTTCCGCAATCCTAACTCACTCCCTCTCTCCACCGCAGTCTCAGTGAAGCACTGGCAGTGTGTAAATGAACTGCCAGAGAGCGTCCAGTGGAGAGGGAGCCAACCATCCAGACAGTCAGTCAGCTCAGCAGCCACTCAGGCACAGAGACCGGGGGGAGGAGGAAAATAAATGAGCAAAAAAAAAAGTCTTCCTCAGGAGGAAGAGCAGAAGCTGCTGGATAAAGTGGTTTAAAGACAGAATTAACATTAAAAAAAAAAAAAAAAAAGCATCCGTCATGTCAACTCCCCAGGGTTGTACGACACTTTTTTTTTTCTCTTTCATTATAAAGATGAAAACAAACGGTGTCAGGTCAGGGAGCGTGGTGCAGTCAGTGCAAAACACCTCAATTGGGATTAATTCCTGATTGATAATCCATCGCTTCTAATAATAGTCTGATCACAATGTGTTAAAAGCCCCTGCACGAAATTGGATGGCACGGCAGTGGGGGGGGGGAGGTTCGGGGGGGGGGGGGGGGGGACGGGGGACGTGGATGGAGACGGCACAGGTCAGAAGGTTTGGTAAGGCCTATAAATGAGCTGCAGCGACAGCTAACCAGACCTCAGATTCACTTTGACCTCTCCTGCAGTCGGACCATGGACATCCCCATCCAGTACCCCTGGTACCGCAGGGTCCTCCCACACCGACGTTCTGACCTCACCGCAGCAGAACCTCTCACGGACTGGCCTCCGATCCAGCCGATATTAAAGATATTGTGGTTCCATAGTCTAGCGCATTGTTTCCCAAAGACTGGGTCGCGGCCCTCAGTTGGGTCGCAAGAGATTTTTTTGGGGGGGTCGTCTCGCATTATGTTTTCCAGGAGTTTACAAATAATGTCTATTGACTTGGGTCACGAAGGTTTATGACTTTTAAAATATGGTCTCCAGAAAAAAACGTTTGGGAAACACTGGTCCTCTCCAGAAAAAAACGTTGGAATTATTATTATAATCTGACCGGAACGTTCAGGTTGGATTAGAGAAGTCTGATATCAACTGTTTGCTGATATCCGATATGACCGATATTGTCCAAGCACCGAATTCCCGATTCCGATGTTAACCAATACCGATATATGCAGCTGTTTCTTATTGATAGTGAACATGTGTCGTTAAAAAATAGATATATGGAGTTATTAGATTAGATTAGATTAGATTAGATTAGATTAGATTAGATTAGATTAGATTAGATTAGATTAGATTAGATTAGATTAGATTAGATTAGATTAGATTAGATTAGATTAGCCTTTATTGATCCCACCCTGGGGTAATTGTTGAAAAGTCGTTGTCAGAAGATGAAGTTCTTTATAAAACTCACACACACATATATATATATATATTTCCATATATGTGTGTGTATTCTGGTTATTTAAGCACGATTAAACAAGCTCCCATTATGAAAAAACTTGTGTATAATGGGGTTTGTGGAATTGTGAATGCATCAACCCAACTGGGATATAGGTTGGGGGTGTGTGTGTGTGTGTGGGGGGGGGGGGGGGGGCCAAAAAGTTTGGGAACAGCTGTGGTACACACACACACACACACCGTCATTTTAGCACCAATCATACCTGGAGTAGAGTATTTGGCAAAACTAACGTTGGATTTATCAGGACCACAACTCATGTTCTGACCTGACTGTGGTTTTTACACACACACACACACACACACACACACACACCGGGGAGAAAATTCCATCTAATCAAGAATTTAAGAGTAAATCCTTTGTTAGTCGGTGTAATGCCGGAGGATGAGGCAGGGCTTTGTGCTGAGCTCTTATTCCCACTCAGCCCCTGAGTAACATATGGTCCGGTCTGATAAATACACACTGCCGCTGATCGCTCTCATTCACATGAGGACATATATTTACGGAGGCAAGTGCAGATTCTTCCACTCTTCCATTCTTCCACTCAGTCATTAGCGCTCATTTATGAGACAAACGGAGCAGAAACCTGGCCTTCACTCCCTCACGTTCCTGCACACACACACACACACACATCTGTGCATCGCTCTTTATTTGTAAGGGTGTGCAGCTGTGTGTGTGTGTGTGTGTGTGTGTGTTCTTCCACTTCCATGCTCTTCCTCATGAGTCATTTCATCTACGAGCGTGAGTGTGTGTGTGTGTTTGTGTGAAAGGAAAAGCAAGAAGAGAACCAAAGAAAAGCCAGCTGTGTACGATCAGTGTGATGAACATATGGAAGGTGGAAAGTGTCATGTGGACTCTCTCTCTCTCTCTCTCTCTCTCTCTCTGTGTGTGTGTGAGCAGTGCAGTGCAAACTGCAGCCTAATGGAACAGTTTGACGTTTTGCTAAATAAGCTCCTTCCCCGTCTCCGAGCGGTGGAGAGGATGAGACTTCTTTCATTTCCAGGCTTGACTTGTGCTGAGTGAAAGTGAAACAAATTGTCCTGAAAACACTTGGTGCTAAAAATACTTCAGACCTCTCTTTTTTAATCCACTTTTCCACCGTTCGCCCTCATCTGTACCACTTTTTTCGTTTTTGAGTCTTGACTTTATTTTCAACTCAGCATTTTATAAAAATAAATAAATAAAATGCTCTGAGGAAGGCGAGTGTGTGCAGTGGGCCGAAAAGGTCAGGGTCTCAATGCCAGCTCCAGACCAATGCATCCCTGGGATGCATCCAGTTGAACCTTTCCCAGCTCAGCTCTTCCATTTACAACCACTGCAATTATTTCCTTAAAAAAAAATAAAAATAAATATATATATATACTTGTACCTAAATATAAATTCATCTTTACCCTCATATTTTTATCTGTAAATTATCTACCAGTTAGCTGTCAAATCAACAAAGAGTCATTGTTTTTCCCTTGATGGTGTTAATGTCCATCCACAGAAGCTTTGTCTTCATCTTCATCTTCAGTCACTGTTGTTGTACAGAATGAATGTATTGTTACTATCCCTTATACTCTCTCAGTTGTGTTCTATAAACATATATGTTTTATATATGTTTATATATATATATAAACTATATATGGATATATACTTTATATACATTTAAATATCTGTTTTCCTGTCAACAATAAGAACTCATAGGTTTATATATATGTAAATATATATTATATATATTTACATATATAGTTTATATATATATATATATACATATATATATTTAAATCTAATCTGTTTTCCAGTGATCAATAACAATGCATTGGTATGTGCTCTCTCTCTCTCTCTTCCTCTCTCTCTCTCTGTCTCTTGCGTTCTCTAGCCCATTAGCCCAACATCAACTCTAATCTGTTTTCCAGTGATCAATAACAATGCATTGGTATGTGCTCTCTCTCTCTCTCTTCCTCTCTCTCTCTCTGTCTCTTGCGTTCTCTAGCCCATTCTCCGTCCCCAGAATATTCATTAATATATTCCTAATCTTAATCCATACCCTCACTCTAATCTCACTTTAATCCTAATCTTATCTCCAGATTAAATCTTCTCGCCCTCTCGTTCAGTGGGGAACCTCAAAATGTTCCCATAAGGACACGTTGTCTCCACAGTAACAGAATTTTCTAAAAAAAAGTCCCCAGAAGTACTACTGTACTAGGAATACACATACAGTATACAACTACTGCATACTACTGCAGTCACAACTCGGCTCATTTTCACTTTTCTAATTTTTTTTTCCCCCCACATAATTTGTTCATTTGCGCCCCCCCCCCCATGACAGAAAATAATTGAGAACCACTGGTTTAGAAGAAGAAAGTCCATCCTCAGTTGTTATGGTGACAGTGAGTCTTTGGTGAACTGACTGATCTCATGACACACAATGGCTGCTCTAAATACACTGCCTCAAGAAATATTACGAAGAGTGACAGCGACAGGCGACGCCGGCTTAAATACTTTGATGGAACTGTAATTAAGACACCAGCAGAAGAAGAAGAAGAAGAAACAGCGAGCCTGAGGCGAACGAGGGAAATGAAGACAACAGGAATGTGAGGAGGAAACACATGAAAAGTTAATTCTGCTCTGCGGGGCTTCAGTCCGGGCGTCTGTCAGGAGATGAGACTGAAAAATAGCCATTAAGTCTCATTAGCCACGGCCCAGCGGGCCTTCTGCCGCGTAATGAGCGCTAATCCAGCTGAGTCTGGACGCAGATCATCGGACCACATGTGGAACACACACACACACAGCTGTATCATTAATAATACACCAACAAACAAATCAAACACAAAAAGACTTCGACTCCATCTCAGTTAGACCGCTCGGATGTTTTTTTTTGTTGTTTTTTCCACAAGGGGTCATTTTTTTTCAGCACATCTGTCACATGTCACATGATTATGATTTTTAATGCTGACACTTGTCAGATTAACTGCCGGAGCTGCGAAGCAAAACTGCAGTTTAGCAGCCAGAATATGAAGTCATTGACTGAATGTACGTGCCTCTGCAGTTTTACCCTGAAAGGTGTGCAAAGCTGGATTCTCCTTATACAGCAGAAGAACGCTTAGCTTCAGTTGTGGAACTGTGAGCTCTTCAAAAAAAAAATTTTTTTCTTTTGCTTCATTCCTGTTTACATCATGATTCCATGCATTTTATATGTGTAAAAAAACTGGGGCAGCTGACATGACGCTCCTGTGATTCTTGTGCCCCCTGGAGGAAGACGGCAAAAGCTGTCATCAGCTGTACGGCCACTTGCGTTCTAGTTAGGGATGTCTGATAATATCGACCGACCGATATTAGCATAATTATGTAATATCTGTAAGAATCGCTATCGCTTTTTTTTTCACCAATAATGAAAATCCAATAACAAAATGCCTGGGTTTCGCCAAATGATGTGTGACCTAAAAATAGTTTTGGGGGCAAAACAGCTGTATATGAAAGTGAAAGTCAGTAGATGGCAGCATTCCAGCTCCGACATCCGTGGGTGCAGTTCTACTAACTTAAACAGGACACGTCTCTCAGGCGTCGGCCAGTTTGTCAAACGTAGAGCTGCGTTACGTTCTGACCAAACTACAGGAACTTTTGTGAGAGTTGTTTTCACTATCTCAGTATCAGCACTATTTTCATTCTTCCTTCAGTCTTTTTTTTTTACTATTGAAATCCCTCCAATACCTTCGTTATCATAACTGTTTACTGGCCTTTATTAAGATGTATCATGTGACTGTGCAAAGTAGGCAGAAAAGAATTAAGACCAAATTAAGTTCGCCTGCCAATTCTGTGCACGGCTTCTGCAAATTGGCTGTATATATGTGAAAGGTCACATATGGCCCTGTCCCTGTTTTACCCGTGCGAGCTAAAATAATTCTGCAGTGTCAGCTTAACGGTATCAAGAAAAAATGAAAAAAACTTCATCAGGGATTGTACTCATATTTTCTCGTATCTCTGGTCTGTCTGTCGGCTCCTTAACTGCCAGTTTCGACAACTACTTGGATTTCATGTGTCAAACTGTGGCCCTCTTAGTCATGTTTGTATGGCCCTCAGGAGCTTAAAAAGCATTTAATAAAGATCATGCAGCAGAGTTTCTTAACCTGATAAGGTGGGCAAGTAATGAGAGTGACTCATTACCATCTAAAGGTAAAAACACAGGAACCAACCAATCAGAACAGGGCTGTTCAATGCCTGGGTCCTCTGACCAAAAGCATGTCCCTCACACTTCAGTTAGACATCAGGGAACAGTATTCATTTTGCAGAAAAGTAGAATAATGTGTCCCCTTTAAGAGACCTGGTCTCCGATGTGCGGCAGAGTGTGACTCATGTGGCCAGTGGCCTTGGGTGTCGCCACGGGTTGAGTAACTTTCTGCTGCAGTGGTCACAGAGTTTAACACTGAAGTTACTTCAGGATCAGCCTGTGACCCCGAGGCCTGATGTCCCTGTCACTGTGTGTGTCTCTTCCACCACGCACACTCACGCGTATTGTAGCAGGAACTGTTTAGCCCAGAGAGCTAAGTTGCTAAGTGGGAATAATATGAATGTTTTTTAGTTTCCGTTGTTTTCTATGAAGGACACCGATTTACGTGAAGTCAAATATTTTCATCTACTTTACTTTGGTTGATGAGCTGTATCCTTGCTAGCGGCGATCCATAGACCTTCTAGCTAAATAGCTCCGCTCTGTGAGCTGTACTGACAAATAAAGTAAATATGGTGGAACTAGTTAACCACCAAAAAGTACTGCAGAACCAGAGCAGCATTTGAAGGATTATCTGATTTTCTTCAGCACATCAGTCACAGCACTGATTGGGTTTTTGGGGCTTTTGTAGAAAATCCCATCGAGCCTGACATTAAAATCTGTGACTATGTATTTAAAAATGAACACAAATGAGATTAAATCAAATTCAACCACTGCCTAAATTTAGATTTAAATTAGAATTATTACTGCACTCCACCATCATCGATGTTGTTTTCTCTCAGAGTGAAGCCTATTGTTTCCAGATTATTAATTATTATACAGGGTAAAACCGATGACACAGCTGTGGGAGGTTTTTGTACGCAGCGTGTTGTTGTTTAGCTACATGGCCAACAGCACTGATCTAAACAGTTTCTCTGTTGCCTTCCACATGTCGTCAGTCCGTGATACACATCAGCGCTCAGGCATTTAAAGCTCTCTCTCATGAATAATAAGTTGAGCCAATTTCCCCGAGCTGCATGAAGCGAAGATGAAGCAGAGATGTAGGATCATGTTTTCACTGTGGGAACTTGACACACACATTACTGTGTATGAAAGAGTTGATTCACAGAACTGAACACAGTGTTTCGTTTTGTTGTACGTTTTTGGTCTCCTGCAGTTGTGTTACCACTAATTTTAACGTTTGACTGCTATATTTGACACTAACTATTAGCTATCTTAAAATGCTAATAGTCAGGAGTAATTATTTCATAATCTCAAGTGTACAATTTAAATAATTGACCAAAAAACCTTAATGTTTTTTCCTTATCTATTGCACAGTTCATCAGATATTTTCGATTTATTATTTGTAACATTAATGTCATAGATTTCACCTTTTACTTTTAAATGATTTATATAATATTATTATTTATATAATATTATTTAAATAATATAAATTATATATTTCATGTCTAATACTTAAAAATATATATTTAATAAATGTATTGGATTTATTAATATTTTACTAAGATTTACTAATAAATAATAAAATTAATAAATCTTTTACAATTTAATCTTGTAGACCTGTTTCTGTGTTATTGTTTTTTAATAATTATTTATTATTTGTTTCCTTTAAGTTTTATACCTTAAACTGTTTCTAAAAATGTTAGTTTCCTTATTTTTTGCAAAATACAGTATATACAGTACAAGAGACAAACCAATTTTGTCTGCTGCTTTAAACCGTGTAGTAAAACTCCACAACAATAGGTGGCAGTGTCGAGCACAGGCCCCAAAACATCCACCACGAGAAAACGGAAAGAAAGGAGGAAGAATCCTCTCACACGTGTTTTCCAACATGTCTGCCTGTCGTGTTGTTGTGTGCTGAGAATTTCGGAATACTTTGTTTTATTCGTGAAAAACCTACACAGGAAAAGTGACCGAGCTCCGGTTCGAGGGAACTTTAACGGTTCACCATGGCCCAGAGAAAGAAGAAGTTTACAAAGAAGAAGAGACATTCGGCGAACAGAGAGTATGAGGCGGACTCTGACAGCGGAGAGTTCGAGGTTGCTGCCGAAATCAAAGACGATGATTCTGTAAGAACATGTAAACACTCGGAACAATGTAGTAAAACATTCGTGACGCAGTAATACACCTGAACGTAGTCTACGGAAGAACTAGCGTATTTTTCCGTTGGGAAATGTACAGCTCGTGCCTGTGATAGCGTCTGGGGGTATAGCTCAGTGGTAGAGCATTTGACTGCAGATCAAGAGGTCTCCGGTTCAAATCCGGATGCCCCCTGAAATGTTTTCCCATTATTTACGAAATAATTTATGATTTCTTTAAAACTATAAATATATACAAAGGCCTAACTCAAACTAAATCCTCTATCGCTCTCAGATTTTCACGGTATCCCCTGTGGTTGTAATAAAATAAATTTAATATGTTCTGTTTAGGCTTTATAGACTTTGTCGTCATAGATATTTGTTAATTATTTAAACATTAAACTACTCCAAAATGTATTTACTGCCAGTAAATCCCCAATGTAAACATGTAATTTATGTCCACATTTTTCTTCAGATTATCAGATTGTTAATATCTTAATTTATTTTTAAATAATTGTAAAACCACTTTTACCTTTTTAGAAAATCAAATGGCACAAAATTCCTATAAAGGCTACATTTTTTCTTAACTTTTCTCAACAACAACCTTAAAATTGACATCATCAAATATAACATATTTAGTATTTACTACGATTGGTTAAATTTAGATATTCTTATTTTTTTGTGTTTTTTCATTCAGTCTTGTGCTGTGTTTTTTTTTCCTGGTCCTTTCTCAGGCTTGTAAGAAGCTGCCGCAGTTCCCTGCCGCGTCAGACTGTCTGTCCGATGTGGAGCCGGACACCAGGAAACTGGTCAGAGCCCAGAACAAGAAGAAGAAGAAGTCTGGAGGTTTCCAGTCCATGGGTAAGAGGCAGAAAAGAGACTGAGACAGTAGTCTGTCGCTCAATTAGTTCTTCATTTCCTTGTGTATGTTTTTTTACTGTGAAAATAACATGAAAATACTCAAAGTGTAGGTTAAAAGTTTAAATACAAAAAACAATATTATTTTATTATTTATTTTTTATATTTTTCACTATCGTATATCAGAGAATTCCCTTCTTTGTAGAATTCTGGAGTCACTGATTTGTCTCATCTGAGGACTGATATCAAGTGTTCAGTCAGTTTTAGGAAAATAGAACAAAACAGATGAAGTTTGATCAAAACCTTTTGTAAAGTGTTTTTTTTTTTTTCATTTTACCAGGTTTACCATTAAATTTTGCTTAAAAATGTGATGTTTGCATTGATTACAAAATTGTTTGTTTTTCACAATTGGAAAATAAAATCCAATAAAAAGTAATAAAACTCAACACTGATGACCAATATATACTGATGTTCCTCACTCTGTTCCATGTCATTCTAGGTCTCAGTTTTCCTGTTTACAAAGGAGTCATGAAAAAAGGTTACAACGTTCCCACTCCCATCCAAAGAAAAGTGAGTCATTCGTACCTAGCGGTACAACCATCTAACAGCACTACTGCAGAAGGGTCAGTGTTTGATGCCTGATTCTCCTCTCTCCTCCTTCAGACCATTCCAGTCATTTTAGATGGGAAGGACATAGTGGCCATGGCCCGCACGGGCAGCGGTAAGACGGCCGCCTTCTTGGTTCCCATGTTTGAGAAGCTGAAGGCCCCTCAAGCCCAAACAGGAGCCAGGGCCCTCATCTTGACCCCCACAAGAGAGTTGGCCTTACAGACCATGAGGTTCACAAAAGAGGTCAGTCTGAGGAGGAAAGAAGCTCCTGTTCTTTTTTTTTTTTTTTTGTTCCATATTTTCACACCCCTATTTATTTTTCTCCATATTGCACGATTCTTTAAATCCTCTGGCGCCCCCCAGAGGAAACGAGTCACCCTAACACTAACACATTGAAAACCACCAATTTTTGAATATTTGGTTAAACTAAATTCTTTGTCTGTGTGGTGTTGTGAAATCACCCTAACACTAACACATTGTAAACCACCAATTTTTGAATATTTGGTTCTAAATTCTTTGTCTGTGTGGTGTTGTGTAGTTGGGAAGGTTCACGGGCCTCAAGACTGCACTGATCCTGGGCGGAGACAGGTACGAGACTCCTGAGCCGTGTTCACGTTCTATACCTTCATAATGGATTTAAATTAAACAAAAATCATCTGTTCTGTTCTGCTCCAGAATGGAAGACCAGTTTGCTGCTCTGCATGAAAACCCAGACATGTGAGTGTTTTCATTTCTGACTGCCCCCTATCTGCGTTGGAACTGTACTACCGTGACTAATAATCCCGACGTCTGCTCGTCCCACAGAATCATCGGAACGCCCGGTCGTCTGATGCACGTCGTGCAGGAGATGAACTTGAAGCTGCAAAATGTGGAGTACGTGGTGTTTGACGAGGCTGACAGGTGAGAACACGAACACCGCGTTTGTATTTTTACAACTGTTAAAAATTTACCAGCGTACATCTGTCAACACGTGTTCCTTCTCCACACAGGCTTTTTGAAATGGGTTTCGCTGAACAGCTTCAGGAAATCATCCGCAGACTCCCAGACAGCAGACAGACGCTGCTGTTCTCGGCCACGCTGCCCAAGTTACTGGTGGAGTTCGCCCGAGCCGGTACTGTTTGATCACTGTTTCTGTGATGACTCAAAGTTTGGAATCATTTTTTTTTTCTTCATAAACTCAAGGTTCCAAAATGACTTTGTGATTTTCCAGGTCTGACTGAACCGGTGCTGATCCGTTTGGATGTGGATTCTAAACTCAGTGACCTAATTAAGGTAAATGGTATGACATCATGTGACAGAGGCTGTTGATTGGAGTTTATGTTCTTAGTACAGTTAATCTAGTAAACAGTATTAATATTCTCCACGTTTTAGAACAGATAAAAAAATGTGTGATTAATTTGTAAGTTAATCGTGCACAAAATTATGCAATAAATTGGATAAAATATTTTTTTAAATGTAAACAAAAAAAGCCATTTAAAAAGAACGTAACCAAGAGTGGTTTTGAAGCGATGAAAAAGTGAAGAACCGTATTTTAATAATGTAAAATAAAATACAAAATGTACTTAAAGCATAATAAAAAATACAATTTTAATTCATTAATTTGACCAATTCGTTGCACAATCTTCGTAATATTTGATTTAAGACATATCACATAACGTACTTGGAGAAAAAACTACTAACTTCATCAAAGAAAATTGGCAATTAATTTTTTTTTGTAATTTAAACGTTATGAAAATATGTTACCAAATGACATATTAAATTAACATGTCTAAAATCTGTGTTTTTTTCACATCGTTTGGAAACTAAAAAAAGCTATATTAAAATAACATGACTAAAATCTCTGTTTTTCTCACATCGTTTGGAAACTAAAAAAAGCTCAAATTAGAATTTGACCTGTGAAATCGAACCCTCTCATCCGTGGATCATATTCTCCTGCTCTGTCTTTGTGCAGCTCATGTTTAAAAAAAAAAAACACGTCTTGTTTTTTCCCCCAGTTGTCGTTTTTCCACCTGCGTGTGGACAACAAGCCGGCGATGCTGCTGCACCTCCTGAGGAACGTGGTGAAGCCTCAGGAGCAGACGGTGGTGTTTGCAGCCACCAAACATCACGTAGAATACCTGAAGGAGGTGAGATGGAAACGACAGGTGACCGACGCCGCGCACCGAAGCGTCAGCCTGAAAACTTTGTGTTTTTCCTTCTGACCTGCAGCTGATCTCCTCAGAGGGCCTGGAGTGTGCCTACATCTACAGCGCCCTGGACCAGACCGCCAGGAAGATCAACATCGGGAAGTTCGTGCATCGGAAAGCCATGGTGCTGATTGTGACTGACGTGGCAGCCCGTGGTATAGACATCCCCCTGCTGGACAATGTCATCAACTACAACTTCCCATCCAAGCCCAAGCTGTTCCTGCACAGAGTTGGTGAGTGTCTGTAAATGGAACGTTTTGGATTTTTTTTTAGAATAAAGAAGTGGGGTTTGAAGAGGTATGGTAGGTTAGATTGCTGCCTGGTGTATAAAAGGTTTGGGGTTTGATTCCACGTACTCCTAAATCATGAGGAAGGGGGTGCGATCTTAACTGCCAACTAAATCATTTTGTTAAATATAAAACACATTTATCTGTTTTCCCTGTAAGGTCGTGTGGGACGTGCCGGTCGCAGTGGCGTCACCTACAGTTTGGTTTGTCCAGACGAGATGGCACTTGTTTATGACCTTCACCTCTTCCTTGGAAGACCCGTTCAGTTCGCTACGCCAGAACACACAAGAGGTAGAGGGCGGTGAAAAAAACTTGACCCATCATCACCTGGGGGAATCGAACCCTTCACCTAAAAAATGTTCTGTATGTTCGACGGGCCCTGTCTCTCTGTTCCCTAGATTCCGACGGCGTGTTTGGCCGCGTCCCTCAGAGCGTCTTGAAGAGGTATGGTAGGTTAGATTGCTGCCTGGTGTATAAAAGGTTTGGGGTTTGATTCCACGTACTCCTAAATCATGAGGAAGGGGGTGCGATCTTAACTGCCAACTAAATCATTTTGTTAAATATAAAACACATTTATCTGTTTTCCCTGTAAGGTCGTGTGGGACGTGCCGGTCGCAGTGGCGTCACCTACAGTTTGGTTTGTCCAGACGAGATGGCACTTGTTTATGACCTTCACCTCTTCCTTGGAAGACCCGTTCAGTTTGCTACGCCAGAACACACAAGAGGTAGAGGGCGGTGAAAAAAACTTGACCCATCATCACCTGGGGGAATCGAACCCTTCACCTAAAAAATGTTCTGTATGTTCGACGGGCCCTGTCTCTCTGTTCCCTAGATTCCGACGGCGTGTTTGGCCGCGTCCCTCAGAGCGTCCTGGACGACGAAGGCTCTCATCTCGTCACGTTGCACGAGAACTCCCTGGACCTGCTTAACCTCCAACGGGTGTCGGAAAACGCCTACAAACAGTACCTGAAGTCCAGACCCAACCCTTCTCCAGAGTCCATCAGACGGGTCAAGAACACAGACCTGTCCACCATGGCTGTTCATCCCTTATTAGGTCAGTTAGGGGGAGGATGACCAGCAGGGGGTGCTGTTGCTGATGGTGGTTTCTGCTAACACAGTTGTTGTTGTTTCAGGGTCGGCTTTAGATCAGGTGGAACTGCAGCACCTTCAAATAGTCGACGCCATCAAGGGCTACAAAGCCAAATCGGTGAGTTACGGTCCATGCAGACAGGGGTTGTCAAACTTATGGTCTGTGGGCCAAAACCCGCCCACTAAGATGTTCGGTCCGGCCCGCTTGATGAATTTTGAAAAAAAAAAATTCCAAAAAATAAACAAACAAAAGAAACATCTTCTTCTTCCAGACTATCTTTGAAATCAACTCCACCAGTAAGACCCAGGCCAGCGAGGTGATGCGAACCAAACGCTCCAAGGACGCGCGGTCCGTGGACAAATTCAACAAACACCGAGAGGACGTGGCTGCAGAGAGTCGACTTCACGAGCCTGTGAAACCAAACGCAGATGATGACC
>NC_024320.1:22406493-22424362 GCF_000523025.1 Cynoglossus semilaevis | reverse complement strand
TCCACGTACTCCTAAATCATGAGGAAGGGGGTGCGATCTTAACTGCCAACTAAATCATTTTGTTAAATATAAAACACATTTATCTGTTTTCCCTGTAAGGTCGTGTGGGACGTGCCGGTCGCAGTGGCGTCACCTACAGTTTGGTTTGTCCAGACGAGATGGCACTTGTTTATGACCTTCACCTCTTCCTTGGAAGACCTGTTCAGTTTGCTACGCCAGAACACACAAGAGGTAGAGGGCGGTGAAAAAAACTTGACCCATCATCACCTGGGGGAATCGAACCCTTCACCTAAAAAATGTTCTGTATGTTCGACGGGCCCTGTCTCTCTGTTCCCTAGATTCCGACGGCGTGTTTGGCCGCGTCCCTCAGAGCGTCCTGGACGACGAAGGCTCTCATCTCGTCACGTTGCACGAGAACTCCCTGGACCTGCTTAACCTCCAACGGGTGTCGGAAAACGCCTACAAACAGTACCTGAAGTCCAGACCCAACCCTTCTCCAGAGTCCATCAGACGGGTCAAGAACACAGACCTGTCCACCATGGCTGTTCATCCCTTATTAGGTCAGTTAGGGGGAGGATGACCAGCAGGGGGTGCTGTTGCTGATGGTGGTTTCTGCTAACACAGTTGTTGTTGTTTCAGGGTCGGCTTTAGATCAGGTGGAACTGCAGCACCTTCAAATAGTCGACGCCATCAAGGGCTACAAAGCCAAATCGGTGAGTTACAGTCCATGCAGACAGGGGTTGTCAAACTTATGGTCTGTGGGCCAAAACCCGCCCGCTAAGATGTTCGGTCCGGCCCGCTTGATGAATTTTGAAAAAAAAAAATTCCAAAAAATAAACAAACAAAAGAAACATCTTCTTCTTCCAGACTATCTTTGAAATCAACTCCACCAGTAAGACCCAGGCCAGCGAGGTGATGCGAACCAAACGCTCCAAGGACGCGCGGTCCGTGGACAAATTCAACAAACACCGAGAGGACGTGGCTGCAGAGAGTCGACTTCACGAGCCTGTGAAACCAAACGCAGATGATGACTTTTCACACACCGTGGGCTCTGAAGAGGGCGCTCTAAACGTAAGGCTTCACAGGGCGTCTGTGAATTTCTCTGTTTAGTTGAAATGTGAATCTGTTTTGTTTTTTTTCAAACCTGGCCGTTTGAGTGATTTGTTTATGTTTGAAGGACATAAAATGTCCAAGACAGTAGCTAAATGTTAGTCATACAGTTATAAAAAATTAGTAAAACAAGTTCAAGTTTGCTAAAAAAAATCAAAAAGAGTAAAAATTAAATGTCAGGAAAAACATTTGTGGAAATATGACCAAAAGCTGAAAGAGAAACAACAAATGATCAAGAGTTGGTCAGATTAACTCTAAAGATATTTGTTTGTACATATTTTGGTCATTGAAGTCAGTATTGAACACAAATCTTATTTGTTTTTCTCGAGCATCGACTGGACATGTAATATATTTTCTTTCCACCAGGGGGTGTTTTCAGCTGTGGTTGGTGTGAAACGCAGCGGACCTCATGAAGGTGCAGAACAGCAAAGGAACAAGAGGAGCAGAGAGAGGGGTAAAGACGAGGAGTACTACATCCCCTACAGACCCAAAGACTTCGACTCAGAGAGAGGGTGAGTCATCTTACCTCACCTCACCTCACCTCACCCCACCTCACCTCACCTCACCTCACCTCACCTCACATTGCTGTGTGTCTGTTTAACGTAACTGCAGCGTGATGTTGACCCTGTGTTTAACCCTGTGTGGTCTCAGTTTGAGTCTGGGTGGAGAGGGCACTGCTTTTGACCAGCAGGCGTCCACGGCCGTCCTGGACATGATGGGAGACGAAGGCGATCACTTCACCAAACACAAGAGTCTGATGAAATGGTGAGGATTTGACTTTCTTAAAAAAAAACCACACACTTTCTTTCTGAACTGTGAACTGACGTCTCCCTCCACTCGTCTGTAGGGACAGAAAGAGGAAACGCTTTGTGAAAGACACGGGAAAGGA
Source organism: Cynoglossus semilaevis (assembly GCF_000523025.1). Classification (NCBI taxonomy): domain Eukaryota; kingdom Metazoa; phylum Chordata; class Actinopteri; order Pleuronectiformes; family Cynoglossidae; genus Cynoglossus; species Cynoglossus semilaevis. The sequence continues at coordinate 22,422,363 of NC_024320.1, read as the reverse complement.
AGACCAGAAAAAGAAGATGAGAATAGACGGAGGACAAGTCATCGGCGTCAAGAAGAACAAAAAGAACTTGTATCCTTTAAAAACAAAACAAAAAAACTTGCAATCGTTTTGTTCTTCTTCCACCACTGCTGCTGTTTTCTCTGGTCTGTGGAACTGTTTTGTCTGACCTTGACTCAACGACAGCTACGAGGAGTGGAAGAAAAAGTACAAGGTGGATGATGGAGACGCAGGCGCCGACCACGAAGCAGGAGGAGGAGGAGGGAGGAGGAGACCTGGGAGAGGTGAAGAAACGACATTTATGAGACTTTTTATTATTATTAACTATTAATTATTATTATTATTATTATTATTTTAAATCATATTCTACAGCTGTGTTTTGGCCACATCTACGGCGACGACTGACTTTTCAGAATCAATTTTTATTTTTCATAGTGTTTTAGTTATTTTTGATGAAACCAGTTTTGTCCAAATAATTTCTTTAAACCTTTAGCTCCTTTAAGTCTGTGCTAATATTTTGTTATCTTTCCAGCTAACTTTCAGCTTCACTAGCTTTGGGCTATCTCACATCTAATTAGGTTTTTATTTATTTTAATCAGTTTGTTATATTTATGGCTACCTTTCATCATTTTTGGCTAACATTATTCATCTATTTCTTATCCGGTTTATTTCATTATATTTTATACTAATTTAAGGAAGTACTCTTAGTTTTAGTAGCTAATTAGCTAATTTGACTTCTTTAAAAATACTGCAACACATCTTTGATACAGGACTTGAAGTCTTGTCAGTTCAGGATCAGTTTTAAACATTCCAAGAACTTTGTGTTTATTTTTCCTAATTTCTGCATCTGATTTATTGACTGTTTCTTTTTAGAATTCTAATCTAAGGATTTTTTTTTTATTTGATGTTAGACTTTATTCAGCTGACAGTTAGCTTCACTAATCACAGAAGACTAAACTGCTACTCTTTGTAATCACCCATCTGTCAGGTCGGGGCCACGGTCACCGCGGTCCAAACACCCAGAGCTCTGCTGGAGCTCAGCGTACGCCCGGGGGCCGGATAGTGCGCTCAGAGCTGAAGTCCAGCAAACAGATCCTGACGCAGCGTAAGAAGCAGCAGAAGCAGCAGTTCCTGCAGGGCGGAGGGATGAAGAAGCTGCGGTCCAAGAACCGACGGTGGGTGGGAGAGGTCAAGAAGTCGGGCTTCGGACGAGGAGGACAGAAGAAAGGCAAAATGAAGAAGAGGCTGTGAGGAGGAGAAGACGCAGGAGTGTTCCTCTGAGAGGCTGCAGATCCAGGGTTTACCCAGAGACTGATGATGATCACTTCATACCAGTTATTGGTTTTTGTGGTCTTTTCTCCTGGTCACTGCATGAATGAACTCTGTATTTGTCACAGAGAAAAGAAAAAGTCTATTCTCTTGGTTTGTGTCTTATTCAAAAGATTGTTTTCGCAGAATAATCTGAACACATGGGTTAAAAATTCAGATTATAAATCTGAATAATCTAATATTCTTTGTCATTTCTCTATCATTGGTCTTCATCTTTATTTTGAAAAACAACATTCGATTGGTTCCACACTACATGACAAAAGCTTCTTTTCAACTCCCTATACTCCAGGCTAACTTTAGTTTATTCAGTAAACTTTAGTTCCAGTTTGTCTCTGCTGTTCTTCAGACCAGTTAAATGATACCATAGCATCACAATATATAAAATCACGAGTTGTTTCAACTCAATGCTTCCTTTGTTTTAATATAAAGACAAGTATGTTAACAAATAAAACATGTAATGGCCTGTTATTTAAAAAAAAAACAATTCATAAACAACTTGGTCATCAGAAAAATGAATTTCAGTGATATTACATACAATGTACAACTACAAAATATTTGCTTTCAAAAAAACAAAAACAAAAAAATATATATATATCATATAATAATTTTAACGGTCTAAGTGACTTATTACGCACCGTAACAGGGCCAGATATATGATAAACAATCAAGTTTAAAAAACGTTTTAAAGACGAACATCCATGAATCTGCCACAAGATGGCCCCACAGCTATTATCGTGTGGAAATCACAGACTCCTCCCACAAGGCAAACCAACAGGAAGTGAGTCTCGACCACGCTCCTGAGCGGATATTAACCAACCCCTCAAGACCTTTGACCTTCATCGTTTCCCGCTGAACATCGTGGCGTTAGCATGTAAGTTAAATATTAACGTCTTTTTGTGCTGTTTTTCTTTATGTGTGGGTTTACAGGTTCATTTCCCATGTATTTGTATTGATACCAAAGATTAACTGCACGTATCTGTAAATTAAATCGCCAAGAAATAATTAGGCTAGCTTCGCTAATGAAGCTAGCTATGCTAATCAGGTTAGCTTGGCTAGAAAAGTTAGCTTTGCTAATTACGTTCGCTTCCAGACGTTTCGATAAACGTTTGCACTTAGTAAATGTTATCCCTCTGTTTTGTATTTTTAAAAAACGTTCATTTCCTGTTCAATAAAGTGTTTTGAACAACTCTTCTGGATCCCGGTGTGTTAATTTGCACAACACATGACCTGTTTACTATGACTGTTGGCAGAAAACATTTTATTTATTTATTTCTAATATTGGTTTATGTGAGTGATCTGTTGCTCATAGTATTTTGAAATGAAGGTCTGGTTGACCGATGTTTTGTTGAATACACAGTTCTTGTGAAGTGACTTCATTTTGTTTGTGGAAATCTTATTAAGGGTATTTGAATGTTGACGAACTGGACAGAAATTGTTCGTTTTTTTTGTTTTTATGCCTTGGACAACCGGTCACAGAAGATTACGTCCTCTTTATTTTAGCAAGATTTGTTCAGTACCTCAGTTGGGGAACGGGGCAGGGAAACATAATTGATATATCTCAATTATGTTTATATATATATATAAACATTAAAATGAAGTGTTTTTTATTGTGAAATAAAAAAATATTTGGAATGAATGTTATTGAAAATTAATTTAACTTTTTTTTCTTTTTTCTGAACAGGAATGCTGTGTTTTGGTGGAACATGGAAAAGATTAAGGTTTTTATTTCACTTTACACAAAGTTTAAAAAAAAGGGAAAGGGGCTCTTATGTATATTTTAGTGCTGCTTGTCTGCTTTTTTTTTTTTACCTCATTAGTACATAAATGTGTTCTATTTAAATTTGTTTAGATTTTAGTTTTTAAATTTGGTGATTTTTGTCACAAATATCTCCTTTATCTGCTTGTTTCTAAATCCTGTTTTTTTTCCTATGTATTGCAGATGACAAAAGTATTCGTTTCTTTTACCACTGCTACAATCACAACACTAGACCCAGAGGAAAATACAGTAGAAGTGAGACCAGTGGCTCAGTTCATCTGGATGTTGTTACACTGCTTTTTCTTTCTTTCTTTTTTTTAAACTAGTGTTCATGCCATCACATGTTATTCATGGCTGTGGCTGCTCTGAAGATTTGTGGCTTCCAGTCGTCTGAGTGTGTGAACGCTGCTAAAGATGGAGAAGCCTGGAGGTACGTGGGTAAAGTATTTGGTCCAAACACGGCACAGTCACCATGGAGACGTCAGAGAACACAAACCAGAGCAGCATCATATTTCACAGAGGTGGGTCCGTGGCCTTTGATTGAAACTGTCAATATTTCTGATCCACTCTCTGTCAGTGGATGATAAATAATTTGTAAATTTCTTACTGTTGTGCACACAAAGTACATATGTATACACATTTTATACAATACTGTATTTAGGACAGTTTAACGTTGCATTATTTTCAGCAAATCTCTGAGACCAACTAGCAGTTTAAGCTATTTTTGTGTTAATTCAGTAAGTATTTGGATTGTGTTTGGCACTAACTTCATTTGCTGTTTCTGGTCAATTATTTATTTTTTTTGTTTTTGTTTTAGAGCTCATCTTTTTAGTTCATATCACATGACATTACTTGAGGTTAAATATTTTTTTATTTTGCTATATGTAGCCTTTTTTTGCTTTATTTTTTGGCTTAATGTCAGCTGTTTCCTGGGCTACTTTCTTTGTTCGCCTTTTGGGGTAAAAGTTTGATCCTTTGACTAAACAATTTTCTACATGTTTGGTTTTGATTAGTGTTGGACTGACTTTGAGCTATGTGTGGCTAATCCTTCTCATGTGGCCCTACAGTGTTTAGATTTAAACAGAGGACGCAGCTTAGTTGCCGCGTCCTCTGGGCGACGGACACCGGTGTGTGAAGTCAGTGAAACGTGTTTTCGTTGGTTCTTAGTTTAGAAACTTTCTCTTTGTGATAACAGAATATGATGTTCAGCCTCAGAGTTCGTACTGTGTTGTGCAGTTATATTAATAATAATGTGCCTTTTTTTATGTTGTCTGTGAACTGAGACTAGAACAAGCGTGAGTGAGGGACCAGTTAATCCTGGTGCAGAGCTGCAGCCTCTCGTGTCCACGTCTCGGCCTTCTCGTCTATCTGATGGCCTGTCTCTGCGTCTCAGCTCTTCAGCAGTTTTATCGCGCTTCCCCGGACGAACACAACATCCACTTGAGATACTGCTGAAGAGCCTCAGGATCACAGCAGTGCAGCCAACATGGGGGGCGGAAGGGGTGGGGATGTGAAGGCCTGGCAGGACTGTACTGTACTGTGTGAAAGCAGCCACAGAGGGCATTGTTTGAAATCCATCCAGTTTCACAAGCTGGAAAGTATAGCATTTAAATCCGACTCTATTGTCTCTGTGTTTCATGTAGGCATTGGCTGCTTTAAAGATTAATCAAATACTTGTGTCATGATTTTTTTTGTTTTTTTTCAGATGCTTTAATTTAACACAAAAGCCTGAGTCGTATAAATTAAGAAGAGACATCCTTTTAACCTAACGAGACGTGGGTAGGTCGTAAAAAACAAATCCACAGTGGGTGGACACGAGCACAGCCCTCAATTAGAGAAACACCATCTGATCTCAGACTGTTGCTGGTGTGAACAATAGGAGGATTTTTCACAGCTGAACATTTTTTGAAGAACAGAAGAACGATTGAAGCCAGTGGGTCATAGAATGGTTAGTGGAAGAAAGGTTAGGGCTCTACCTTTCAGGAAGAACTTGTGGCCTACCGTCTAGACAGGAAAATGATCTTATTAAATTCCATTTTTGAATTTTGAATAATCTGTCAACTAGAGTATGGATCATATAAAGAGTCAATTTTATCACTTGTTTTTCTCTTTGGAATAAATCCTAATTTTATGTTTCTAGACTAACTTTGCTAACTAAAAGTGCTTTGCGATTTTGGGCTAGCTTCTTTTGCTAACCTGTAGCTATTTAGGGCCAACCTCTGGTATGGTTCAATTGACTTTAGCATGAAGCTAATCTTGGCTGCACTTGAAGGAATCTTTGAACTTGTGCGTTGTTCGGGTTTAAAGTTTAGTTATGTCCTGGTTAACTTTGAGCTCTGAGCTCTCTTGACTTCTAGATATTTTAGTTGAACTATAGGCTAACTGTTAAAATAGCATAATTGTCTTTTCATCCTCACACTATTCTTCCAACTCTTAAGAACTTTTTGACCTGAGCTAATATTGTTAGCAGCTGAATATTGTACGATGAATGCTTCTCAGCCTACTCTAGTGTTGGATATTACTGTAGTAATACCTGGGCGTTTTGTACCATTGTTGTTGTTTGGTGTGTGCACGAAACTCATAAAATGCTTGACAAGTTTTTTGTAGCAATCGTTTCAAAGCCAGGTTTGCAGTGGTCACAGTACTGAGTGTTTCTGTTATTACTCTCTGCAGACGGCCCCGCGGCCTCCTCCTCATCTCACCACCCCTCCCCACCTCCTCCTCCTCTTCCTCCCCCACCTCCTCTTCTCTGCATGCTCCCGTCAGATGATAAGATTTGCTGCTTTTTCTCAGGCTATCGCTTATGAGGCAAAAGGCACTTGAGGAATGACAGGGCCGACATGACTGACGTTAGCTCGTCTGGCCTCGATGATTTCCACTCTCCTCTCCAAACTGTTGACAAGTCATTACCAAGAATATCTCACCTTTTAAAAAGGAGATTTTGGATCCAATACCAGTTAAATTAAAATAACTTTTTAACCCAGTTTAACACTGGTTTTTGGAGACACTCACCCTGACGAAGAGTGCGTGGGAACGTCTATCTATGCCGGGGGTGTCAAACTCACTTTGGGTCAGAGGCTACATAAGTCCTGATTAGATCAGTCAAATGGGCCGGACAACTACAATCATAATGTAATAACCTTAAATAACAATAAATCTATGTTTTCTCCCCTTGTTTTCCTGCAAGAAAAAGTAAAATTATATTAAATAAATATAAACTATTCATACTTAATGAAACACAATTTTACCACAGATTCCAATATATATATATTTTTTGCATTTATTTATTTATTTACTTTCACTTTTAAAATTCAGCCAGTGGACCAGATTGAACCCCCTTGTGTGCCGGTTTGGCCCATGGGCCGTATGTTGGACACCCCTGTTTTATGCCGTGCCTGAACCAGATGCTTAAAATAGCCTAATGACAAGATAGGCAACATATATACAGTATATGTATATGTATATGTATGTATGTATATATATGTATATATGTATGAATGTATATACATTGTATGTATGTATATATATATGTATATATGTATGCATATATATATGTATGTATATATATGTATATGCATATATATAAATATACATATACATATATATGATGCCTAGCTTTTTATCCTGGACTGTCTTGACCAGGAACGTCTTTCTTAGGTGAACAGATGTGTCCAAGACAGTAGGCCATTTACAGTAGACTGAAGAGAAACCAGATGTGAGAGCATTGATCCAGTTCTACCCAAACATTCTTCAAGAGTCTGGACATATGGAATTTACAGGTGGCTTCAAAAACTTACTGCAACTTGTTTTAAGATTTTTCTTGAAATATCTGAAATAGACCTTAAAATTGAATCACGACTCTTTGCATGTTACTGTGAGTTCACCTATAAATTGGCAAGAAACGCAAGCCGCTAAAACTAGCCTAAAGTAATTATCAGAAAATGATCTCAATTTAAATTAAAAAAGTTAACAAAATGGCCTCTTTTGTAGACTATAACTCTTTTGTAGCTCAAACCTAGCCTAAAAGAGATATCAAAAAATAATTAAAAAAAAAAATTAAACAAAATGGCTACTTCCGTAGACTAACTAAAACTAGCCTGAAATAGCTATCGAAAAATGATCTAATAAAAAAAGGCTAGTTTTTAATAATTCAAACCTAGCATAAAATGTATATAAAAAAATATTTTGAATATAAAAATAAAGTTAAACAAAATGGGTAGTTGGTTAGACTATAACCTAACACCAAAGTGAATTAAACCAGTGTAACACTTCAGCTGTTTGTACCAATCCATGGAAATCTCTGTAGAATCAGTGACGATGGTGAAAACGGTGACTCTCAGCCTGTTAGCTCCTGCTAGCTGCAGCATTAGCCGCCTCACCAAACGGTCGACACATGCAGTACTTGACCTGCGTCACCTCTTGCACGTTATTCTACTTTGGTATATTTAGTGCAGGCCTGAAATGCTGAGTGAACATTTTATTGTGCCTGCGGTGAAGCCCCTCCTCGTGTGTACAGGACTCGCCGTGGATTTGAAAGTGACTGTGAGGGTTTAACAAGATTTAAACCTCACAGATGTCGGACATAAACAATCCTCTGTCTTATTTTGATCCCCCTCTGAAATGCTGGGGTTAATAATCGGCGTTCTCATCAGGAACTGGAATGAAAACACGCCTGAAACCCAAACCTGCCATTAGAAGTGTGTAGGCCGAGAGAGTCTTCTCTCATCTGCTGCTGCTGCTGCTGCTGATGCTGTGAGGCTATAAATCTGGATTCACCCTCAGAGAAAGGAAGAGGGTGTCTGTTCAGTCTAAAGCTGATGTTTCCTCCGCTGGCCTGCGAGCCATGAAAGTGAAATACAGTCGCCGCACAATGGCTCTTTTCTCTGTTTAGAACCAATTTTTCTTTTTTATTACACTTAACATCTTGTCTCACTCTCTCCGGTTTGATGTTTTTCTTTTCCTTCCAGCCACATCACTAAAAATAGTAGCCCATGGAGTGGAGGCATCCAGCGCTGTTTCCCCCCAATGTTGGTTTGTGTTGCAGAAGTGGGTCGCGGGGTGAACACAGTGGGTCCAACCAGTGGTGAATAATCTGGGATTATTTCAATTACTGAAGTGGATTAAAGGGTGAATAACTTTGTGACAATTTCACTCAGAATCGCATCGTTGTTTCTCACAGGTTCCTGTAGTTTACAGAGGGTATTAAACCCTGTTGAAGCTCAGCTGTGGGTTTAGTTTTTGTCTGGCAGCTCCTGGCTAGTTTCTTCATTTTTGTTTTTCATACTCAGGGCTTTTTGCCTGATGACTAGAAAAACTGTTGAGGAGGTGGGGCCACGTTTTGTTGACGGCACTGTTGAGAATGAGCTGGAACATTTTTTTCTTTGTCAATTCTGTCGTATGTTTTAGGTGCAAAATTAAAGAGACTTCATTTTTGTAAATATCTTTTTTTTTCTTCCATTATTGTAGAATTCTTGGATGTCAATTGCAGTTCAAAACCTAAGATGTTCTTTCAGTTTTGGGTAAGGAAAAAAAAAGACTTCGATAAATTTAACATTTTAACAGATTTCCATTGAAGTTTGGTTTAAAAATCGTGTCATTTGCGGTTTAAAAAAATGTTTTTGTTTTTTTATTATAACATTGGTCCTACCCTTGAACACTCCATAAATAAACATACACTTTTTTTTGTCCGTCATGTCATTTCCATCAGAATTTATCTTCAAATATCTGCGTCTAACATGAACTTAATAAAAGGTGCCTGCCCCTGTTTTGGACTTTGGGGGGCAGTGTTGTTCTTGTTATTTACCCCCTCCTCGCCTCTTTTTTTTTTTTGCCCAAACATTGGCAACATCTCGTTGGCCAAAGAGTTCTGGTTTCCTCTCAGCAGACCCGCTCAGTTCCTGTCGGTCAGATTCTTCAGATTCTTGTGAGCAGACTCTGGTCTGGCCTGGTTTCAGACTGGTCCAGGTCTTCCACTGGTCCTGGATCAGATGTCCTCGGGTCAGTAGTAGTTGTTGTTGTTGTTGTTGTTGTTTTCTGGCCCGGCCAGTTTTGTTATGAAACCAAGTAGATCTTTTGAACTGGTTGATAATGATACTAACTCAAGTTCTTGTCACTGTCACAAGTGTCGGTTCAAACCTGAATGCCAGCCCCAAGAGATGAGGGAGAGGGTTATTTTGGGGGATGTTCAGGTGTCCGGACCCTCTGGACCAAGTCCTTATAAAGAGCGGCTGGAAAGTGGCTTATCAGTTTGACTGTCACTGCCTGAAGAGGCTGACTCGTTTGCATCTAGTCAACACCTTCCAACACACTCTGACACACATCTGACCCCGGCTCCCTAACGTCACCTTTGGCCTCACTCAGCTTCTCCTTACTCTCAGAAAATTCTGTTCAATTCTGATGATTCTGTCGCACGGAATTTAAAAATTTTTTTTTTTCTTTTTTTTTTTTTTTTTTTTACAATTTGTAGCAGATTTGTAGAATAGAGTTTCATAAATGTATGTATATATATGTACTGTATATGTATACATACATACACATATAAATATATGTGTATGTATGTCATATAAACACATATACACATATTTATGTATACATATGAATATATATAATTTAAAAAAGAAATATTTGTATATGTATATACACACCCCCACAGGTACGCGATACACACATACACTTGCTTCCAAATATCTACATACACATACATATATGCATATATATACATAAATATATATATCTATATACTGTGTATATATACATATATACAGTATGTATGTGTATATATGTTTCTATCTTTCTCTATATATGTATGTGTATGTAGCTATTTGGAGCAAGTGTATGTGTGTATTGTGTACCTGTGGGGGTGTGTGTGCAGTATGTGTCGTGTATCATGTATATGTCTATATGGTGTGTATGTATATGTTAATATATTGTGTGTGTGTAAAAATTGTGTTTAGGTAATTGTACTTTGTGTATGTATGTGTTTACCTGTTTATATTTTATAGTACATATACATAAAACATATATTTTTATATTGTATGTATGTATACTCTATGCAATGGTGTACACAGTGTGTACTTACTGTGCGAATATATTGGGAGTGTGTATGTATGAACTTGTGTGTTTTTAGACATGGCGTTTTGTGTGTGTACTCTGTGTGTGCGTTGATATATTTTTATAGTGTGTATGATTTTTGTCTATTGCGCAACATTGGAATGAACTGGTCATAAATATTTGCTTATTTAACATTGTAATTATATTTTATTTCTACCATCATCATCAATCAAGATCTGCTTTTAAAAAAACTTTTTACCAAATACCTCTTTAATCTGCTACTTTTTTTTAACATCCTCTCCCTTTTTTTTCATTGTCTCAGGGATGTTTTCTCCCAGAGTTTTTTTTTTTTTCACCCTCCGTCTCTTTCTGTGGCAACACACGTCATTTGTCTTCCATTGGATCAGAGAAAAAAACTAAATCAAAACAGTCAGAATAATGAGCGCTGAGGCAGCAGAAAGATCCAGACACTGGATCACAAGACGACTGAGCTGCTGAACACAGAGGTTGATCATACTGTGAAAAAAAAAAAAATATATATATAGTATATTCCACCAAAGAAACTTAAAACACATTTAAAACTCCCAGTTCAAATGAACAATGACTTGAAACTGTTTTAGTTTAGAAAAATGTCAAGAGAAAAAGTCGAAAATGAACCGCTTAAAATAATTAACCACAGAAACAGGAAGTGGTCTAAATATGTTTGTTAAAAATGTATGAATTAAAATAACGTTTATTATACAAACATTTAAATTACTGTAAAAATTTGTTTTAAAAAATGGCAGATTTATTTGAAAATAAGCCCAAAATACAACTTGGAACACAACAAATAATTATCAACAAAGTTATAAAATTAAAACTGTAAAAACTCTTAGTATGATTTGCTTAAAGAATATAAAAGTACTGCAGTAATTATCAGTAAACACAGTATTCATTCTGGAAGGTTCTGTCGTCAACGGCACATTTTTGCCATCGATGTCAAATTAAAGCGACAGAAATCGCTGTTTTACGACCTCGTGAGGCCGTTGCAGTGAACTTCCTCTCCAAAAGATGGTGCTCTAGAGCCACTTTCCAGGCACTGGTGGCAGCGGTTTATATTTCCGTGTGTTTGTGTAGCCAGGTGCAGAGCTACATCTGGTGTGTTGACCTGCAACTACAGTGAAAAGTGTCGTAACCTTTTCCATACGGAGAGCCGGGACTTTTGATTGGTCCACAACTGTTTTCCCATCTTCCCCTCTGACCCCCTCTGATTTCCGCCCTCTGCGGCTTTAATAGCAGGTTCTAAATGGCACGCAAGGCCGCGACCACCGCTGCAGCGTGGCGCCGCGAGGTTACTGAGTCTGTGTGTGTGTGTGTGTGTGTGTGTGAGCCGGTGGGTTTGTGGGGCTCAGACCCCGGATATGTTCAGTGGACAGAGGCCAGACGGGACGTGACCCTGTGGAGGAAGCTGGGCTCATAGGCCTAGTGGCCATCAATCAACACGCTTGTCCCGCCCCCAACTGACCACTTCAAACACATGAAGATGTGAACGACAGGAGGATTCTGGGATAGAGAGTGGGAATTTAAATGTACAGATATTAATATAAATAAATGATTAACTTTAGCTTTGACCTCGAAAATGTGTAGAACACACGTGGACTGTTGTTGGATATAATTTTAATATAATTATATCAATTGTTTTAATGTACATATGTATTATTTTAAGTTACAAAAAAAACCTTAAAATGAATTTGGTTAAATGATAGTTGATGATAGTTAGTGCTGATTAAATGAGTCAAAATAATATTAAAGTTTTAGTTTTTGCTTAAATTAATTGAATTGTATTAATTAAGAATTGTAATTTTTTTTTAGTTGAAGACATTTTTTAAAAACCCTAAAAAAGAGTAAAGAATGATTTATTTAGAATTCTGACCCTTTTTTCAGTCAAAATTAGGATTTAATTTAGTAAATAAACCTTTTATTTAAGTTTAAAATTATTGAACATTTAATTGGTGTCATAGGATTAATCTTGGTACGTTTTTTCAGATCATTCACTCTTGTATTTTTTTAAGTATACTAAAAAATACTAGAGTAATATAGAATAATTAAACCATTTCTCATGTTTCTGACTTTTGTAAAAAGAAAAAAAAAACTCAACAGAAATTTAAGCGTAATTTGACTGTTTCAAAATGACACCGGTTTTGTCATTTTTGAAACATTAAAAAAAATTCCGAGCTGTTTATTAATTAAACCCAGCCCACAGATGAAGTGCTGCCTAATTAGAGAATGTGACCTGGATCAGTACCAGTCACCTGTAGCTGCTGGACACCGTTATTTATTGGTCAGTTGAGCCTCACTGTAATCTAGCAGGGCCACTTTCATTACTCCCTAAGCACAGATCAAAGCTGCGGCTGATTTTTCTCTGTCCAGGGTCGAGGCCGTGACTCGGACAAACGACCGACAGGTCAGGAACTCAGTTCCGCTGAGGGTCGAGGCCAACGGTCTGGCGCTGACCCTGGGCTGATGCCACGCCGCCGCCAAGTGTGTAGTAGAGCTGGAGTCAAAGATGTTGCGTAGTGTTGGTCAGTGGTTATTAAGTGGTCAGTTTTTATTGTTTGTAAAATTGTAAAAAAAAAAAACCTTAAATAACTTAAATTCCCACGCTAACGTTTGAACAACTCTTTTAATTTAGAAAGATGTTAAGAAAAAAAGTCAAATATAAACCACTTCAAATAATTAACCGTTGGACCAGGAAAAAAGGGTAGAACACAACCAAAAAAAAATTAAAAAATATTTTTGTAAAAAAAAATGTTTAAAATACAATGGTAAAATTAGTTAAAAATATAAATATTTATATTAACATATTTAATTTTTTATAATATAATAACATAATATATAAAATAAGGTATAAAATTAGAACTTATAAAAGTATTGCAGTAATTATCCCTAAACACAGTATTAATTCTGGAAGCATCTGTCGTCAACGTCACACAAAACCAGTGATTGGACTCATTCGTGAGTCTGTTTAAATTAAATGTTCCTTTTTTTTACATAAAAACAGAATCAAAGACGACAACGATGAACTGTAAAGTTTTAAATGAATATTAGTTGAGAAACAGAGAAATGAGACTGAGACAAAATAGCTAAAGGTGCTAATTAACAGAGCTGTCAGTAGTTCCTTGAAGTAAACTGAAATGGTAGATAAGCAGGTTGGCTGGAGGCGGGGGGGGGTCAGGGGGGGTCCAAGATGCCATCTGGACCTTGTTGTCCTGGGACATCGAAGTTCTAGAATAATAACAAGAAAAAGACCAATCAGCAAGATATTAACTGATGTTTTTTTTAAACAAAATGAGCTCCAGATTATCATTGGAATTCTGACCAAATCCACTGACTGGAGGTCTGTGAACCTCACCAACTGACATGGTCTGTGAACCTCATCAACTGACATGGTTCTCTTCAATAACAGATGTAAAAAAAAAGTCCCATTTCTGTCCAGAAACTCTGGAACATCACCATTGATCTGCTCTGGTTAAACTGGTCAAACTGGTCTGGTCTGGTTGACCTGGTTAACTGTCAATATATGAAACAACAACAGAAGAAGAAGAAGAAGAGAAAAAACAGGAAGTGGAAAGAGTTCCACTGGAGAACACCGTTGGTGTCTGTGGAACAAGTTCTTCCCACGTCTGACCTGACGTCTGGGTTTGATAGCAGGTCAAAACCAACGTTTTTAGGCCTATACTGCCACCTACTGTACTGGAGTGTGTAGTGTCGTGGTATGACCGGTGACTTTTGCCTTGATGCGTGATTCATTTTTTTGTATCGCTTTTTTACATCTGCATGTTATTAGCAGATGCACACTCTCTCTCTTGGTGTTTCCAGTTGACGGGACTTTAAGTCGAGGATTCACGAGAGAGTTAACGAGGCCACGGATCAGACGGCCGTTGAATATTTTATCAAGTACTGTGTAACAAACCGAGGCTGTGACATGGACAGCGGTGCGAGGAGACCCATCTCCGCTGTCCTAACACTCATGAAGTCCAAGGCCTTTCTCTGAGGAACATCTAAAATGCATTATCGTCACCGCGACTGCAGGAAATTAAACTTTTACGCGAACATGAAAAAACCCTCTGGGGTCAAACGACTGCTGTCACGCAGAGTCTTGATCATTTTGTTCAACGCTCAGATTCTTTCTGTAAGGCTGACATTAAAGTCGACACCGTCCTGATAATTCCTTTCTCAGCAACGCGGCGCTCGGACGTTTGATAATGTAACAAAAAGTGGAACAGACTCCGACTGCGTCCAGACTCAATGAGAGGAAAGATTAAGATAGATGACTACATCTGGCTCTCACTTGAAACTCTAAAGGAAGTGGAGATAACCAAGGAGGGCCTGGTTATTCATCAACATCCAGACATGTGGCCGTACACGACTGTAGCAACTCAGAAAACAGACGTGGAAACTCTGCAGTCGTGCACACTCGAACGCAGCACCTGACTTTGGGCCCTGATTTTTTTTTATATTTTGTTCTCAGCGGTCTGGCAGCGAGACGGAACGCAATGGAGTGACAGCTGGACCAGGAGGGCACCTGGTTAATGTCACCCATCGTCCAGACTCTCGTCCCTCCTTCCTTCTTCTGTTTTCCTCCAGGGAGCAACTTTTCCTCCAGTTCCTGACTCACATAAACCTCCAAAAGCTCAAACCCCAAATCAGAGTCCGCTGCAGACTGCAGGGCTGCGTGTCTTCTGTTTGCTTCATCTATCTTTTTTTTTTTTTTCTTCCTCCTCCCCGATCTTCATTCTCTTAACCATCGCTGCCTTTGTTCCTGCAGCCGATCGATGCATCATAACTCAGGCGGCCTCTAGTGTTTGATGTCAGACCTCTGGATATCATTTTAAAAAAAAAAAGAAAGAAAGGTTTTGGGTGAACCACACTGATAATACCATGTCTCCCAACATGGAGACGAGCAGACGAGGTGTGGCTGCACACACACACACACACACGCTAATGGAAAACGATGGAGAGACAGAGGGATAAAGTGGGTGGGAAAGAGAGAGAGAGAGAGAGAGAGAGACTTTGGACCTGGTAACTCCTCAGACCTTGGACAAGGTGTCGCCACATAGTCCTTTCTGTGCAACAGAAGAACAAATATAACGTAATGTAACAGAGACTCGTTGAAGAAAATGTGTTTACGCTGTTGTCTAGGGATGTCCAATAATATTAGCTTTACCGATGTTAGCATCATTATTTAATATCTGTAAGAATCGTTGCAGGTTTTTCCTCCGACTCATACAGTGGTTTGTACAAATAAAAAACTAAATATAACCAGGACTACTGATCGGTATCAGGTGATATCGGAATTGAAAATTAAGTTTTATCCCGACTGTTTTCTCCTTGGACCAACTGTCAACTTTTACCATGTCTAATAAGGTCTGTTTTGGAAACGTGATGTTCAAAGAACCGATCAAAACTCTTGGATAGGTTTTGTGTGGCCATCGTCTTTTCTGTTGAAGTATTTTTACATGGATAAAACAGTGGCATTAGAACAATTTTTTTTGGTTGACCTTTAACTATCGCAAATTTTTTAACCCTCTCACAATTTTTCCTTAAAATGATAGAAATTCTCAATGATGAAATACATTTTTGAACCTTATGATTTGAGGCAAAATACGAAAATGGTGTAAAAAAAACTCTCCCTGAGCTCTTTGTGAAGAAACAAAAGATTTGATGGGACCCATGATGTTATGAGATGGAGCAGAGTA
>NC_024320.1:22395472-22405763 GCF_000523025.1 Cynoglossus semilaevis | reverse complement strand
TTAAATTTTAAACCTGTTGCAGGTTGGGATGTTTGAACTCTCAGTCTTTTCCACAAAAGAGTTAGGTTCAATTTGTTTTTCTTTTTTTTCTTCTCAGAAACAAACAAAGAGCAGTGGTTCCTAAAAAATCAGACAACCTTAAAACTGAGCATTATTATTTTCTTTTTTTCTCCAACCCGCTCTGATTTTAAAATGGTTCATTTCTGAGAGTAGGAACAGTTGAAAAAGCTGTTGGAGACTTGTCTTATGAGTCATTACGTTCGTCTTGGAACTTTTTGACTTCCTTTCACATGTACAGTACTGTTGCACATGCACATTTGCATGTTATAAGTGTAACTCCTTTGGCCAGTGCTAAAAAAAAAAAAAATCCAAACCAGCTTGTAGCAGTAGATTTTATTAGTTTTCCAGCTCTGGTGAACCGAGCCTCAGTTTTTTTTTTCTTCTCACTGATTGAAGTGACGTTTTTATTTTGCCTGGTTCCATGAACATGAGCCTTTGTTAGCGGCATCAGTGACCAGTCTGCTTTAAATGCTTATGTCAACAGCAGAGACGGATACAAGGAGGCAACTGGGTCGAGTCCAACACTGGATGGAGTGTTTGATAGGAAACGCTTCAGTAACAGACGGTAGATTCTTTTTCAACACTCGCTGTTTGTTTATGTTTTATGACACGAGTGTCGGAAAACAAACGTTCTGTTTGTTCTTTACAGTAGACGGAACCTCTGAAAATGGGATTCGTGATGAGCTTTTTGATTGGCCAGTGAATCTGGCTTAGAAGCATGTGTTATTTTATTTTTTATTTATTTTGTCTGCTGCATTCAAAGACCGTAGTACAAACTCACAGAGGTGCAACTAAATTTATGTCGCACTTTTTTTCATCCTTTGGCTGGGTTTGTGACTTATACTCAGGTGCGATTAATATAATAAAATATATAATTTTTCTGTTTGTTATTTTCACACTGACAGCTGCTAGAGGGCACTCTAGCTGGCTGGTGCAATCTATGCTCCGGTGCGACTTATAGTCCGCAAAATACGGTACTCTATGCTCCGATGCGACTTATAGTCCTCAAAATAGGGTACTTCAATATCCGTTCCTAAGTTTAAATACGTGAAAGGTCAAGTATATGTTTGATCTTGTTGCCGTGGAAATTGATATTTATCCCTGGTGAACAGTCAAGAATTAAATTTGAAAACAAACCAAAAAATAAAAACGTCGAGGAGCCAAGTGACACGACCAGGATTGTTGTCTTTAGATGAATTCACTGATAAATAAAAATCTGAGTAAGAAATGAGTAAGAAATCGATTTGGTACTTTTTTTTTGAAGGGCAGGAAATGACCTTGTTCCTAACTCTACTTTAGCTTGGCTTTGTCCTGGTTTGGGGCTGCATTTTCACCTGTATTCTTATTGACTTTTCTCAGTTTTATGCCCAACACAACAGGCTGAGGTTCAGACTAAATAACGAAAGTTTTTTGGTTCATTTTGTCATGTTTTTCAGGCTTAATGTAAAGAGGCTAACGTTCTACTCTACCTGTTCATAATCAACCAGCAGGGGGCCATTTCCTCTGAACAGCAGCCAATTTACACAGTACAATTATTTATTCCACTCCAAACGTACCATCCCGTTGTGTACTGTGGGGCAGAAGAACATTGGTGGGTGGGGCATCAAGGGGGAGAAAAAAAGGTCTGGGAGAGAATTCTTGTCCAAACATTCCGCACACAGATTTGTATTCATTGCACCCCCGCTGCTATTGATATCATTACGCAGGGTGCTCACGCTGCGAGGAGGGCCGGAGGTCCCGGCACTGGGGAGGTCACGGAGCCGCAGGCCCTAACGAGACGTGACAGTGGCTCCAGGTCGGCCAAGCATCCACCGGATTTCAATGGGAGCCGCTGTTTCCCAGTCAGAGCATTAGATCAAAGATCATTACCTGCTAATCACAACACATGAGTGACAGACATGAGGGACTTCCCTTCTACCCTCCTGCCCCTGCCCCGGGCTGAGCAGGGCGGTTACAGGAGGCAGAGGCGAAGACAAAAGGAGGAGGTGGCACCAGCTACTGGACCTGATGGACCTCAAGTGGCTCCGTGGGGAAAGACGGGCCCCCCCGCACCCAATACCACTTCATCCAGGTCTGTTATCTAAAGAGTTTAGTTCGATCAACTGGACTTCTTCTTGGAGCTTGGAAGATGTTCGTTCCTCAACTGAGGAACTTCATCAGTCTCTGGTTGATGTGAGAGGGAACGTTTGTAGTTATACTTCTCTAGAACATTCCCTTCTCCACTTGTCTCTCACCAGTCCGGAGATGAAGCGAAGGGTGAACCACGGCACTGGGACATGGTTGTGTTGACCATGAATTAAGACGAACTTTTGGACTTTTTTCTCGCTGCATTTTCTTCTTGCCTTTGAAAAGTAGAGCCCAAATAATGTTTTGTTTTTTTTTTTCTTAAATATTTTCTAGACACTGGGCTGTGTATAAAAATCTAAAAATTTTCAATCAGACTTCAGGGAAAACAAATCTTTTCAGTAAAACTTGAGACCCTGCTGATAAAAATATTTGGTTGGTTTTTTGTTGTTGTTGTGACATGACTGTCTACACAAGAGTTAAAGAGTTAAAGCTGCACAGTGAAAACAGATACCTCATGTTGCAGAGCACTTGTAAGGATATTTTGAGGAGATTAAAAAAAAAAAGTCTGAGGAGGAGCTTCCCTGAAGTGAAACTTGTTTTATTTAAATCCTAGATCTGTCTTAGAACTTTCTCCACTCACCCTAATACCCATGAGTCTTAGCTCAGTCGGGGTAAGACTCTTGCAGAAATGTGTCGCTGGTGTAGAGTCCTCAGTTTTGAGATGTCCAACGCGGGACAGGGCGAGAGTAAAACACTTCTCCACTTGTCAAAGGGTTAGGTCACAGGTGGTTAGTGGACTCACCAGTCCAGAGATGAAGCGAAGGTTGAACCACGGCACTGGGACATGGTTGTGTTGACCATGAATTAAGACGAACTTTTGGACTTTTTTCTCGCTGCATTTTCTTCTTGCCTTTGAAAAGTAGAGCCCAAATAATGTTTTGTTTTTTTTCTTAAATATTTTCTAGTGACTGGGATGTGTATAAAAATCTAAAAAATTTCAATCAGACTTCAGGGAAAACAAATCTTTTCAGTAAAACTTGAGACCCTGCTGATAAAAATATTTGGTTGGTTTTTGTTTGTTGTTGTGACATGACTGTCTACACAAGAGTCAAAGAGTTAAAGCTGTACAGTGAAAACAGATACCTCATGTTGCAGAGCATTTGTAAGGATATTTTGAGGAGATTAAAAAAAAAAAAGTCTGAGGAGGAGCTTCCCTGAAGTGAAACTTGTTTTATTTAAATCCTAGATCTGTCTTAGAACTTTCTCCTCTCACCCTAATACCCATGAGTCTTAGCTCAGTCGGTGTAAGACTCTTGCAGAAATGTGTCGCTGGTGTAGAGTCCTCAGTTTTGAGATGTCCAACGCGGGACAGGGCGAGAGTAAAGAGGGAGGGGGGGTTTAGTGGGAGGGGGGTGTCGGGGTGCAGTGGTGCGTACTTGGCCACGGCACTGAAGGCTCCATGGCCCATTAATCGTTTGTTTGAGTTTCCGGCCCAGCGAGCATGTCATGTCTCCATTAGAGAGGGTTTGTTTTCCCCTCTTCCTGTCCGTCTCTTGGCAGCAGGGGGCTCTCACACATCTCATTTGGCCGCGCACTGCTGGCTGGTGCCAGGCAGACTGCCTTTTCTGAGCATGTGTGTGTGTGTAACATATTTCCAGACTACTCATCTCCTTCAGATGGGCATTAATGCTAATTAAGTGGTTTTGATTCCGATGTGATTTGTTGGACAAACCAAATCCTCCTTAAGACCTTTGTCGGTTCCTTAAGCCCCCCCCCGACAACCACAGTCCGTGGAGGACTGGTAATTGGATTACTTTGGTGATTTTTGTTTTACTCTGCCCATTGATGAAAGAACCACGACGTTGAGCGTTAGCAGCGCAAACGTCGTGAGTCGTGTGTTCTGCAGATACGAGCTGGGAAATCCTGGGCGTGTATTAATATAATAAATCAAATTAATTAAAAAAAAAAGGACATTACTCCCAGACTAATGACCGATGGTTCCTGGACCAGTGGTTCTCACATGTCTTAGTCTGAGCCCAAGTACCACTAGTAGTCCACGTACCATAGTTTGAAAACCACTGTTTTGGACAGTACGTATTCATCAGTAAGGATACTGTTTACACATCCTGTCCGAGCTCTTAAATACATACATAAATACATATATATATACATATACATACACATATATATAAATACATATACATACTCTAAATACATAATTCATTGCTATAATTTCGCTAACCCTGAGCGTTTAGCTGTTACCCTTAGCTGTTTGTGTCAAATGTATAAACTTTTCTTTTCACTGCCTTGAAGCCGTGTCTTTTCCTACGAGTTTTTCTCTCCTGGTTAAGGACAACATTCCAGTCCGTCTGCCGACTCACTTTCTTGGGCTCTGTGGTGTAGGATCTGACCCACGCTGCCGTGGCCTATCTTGATGTTGGTTTGACCTCTGACCTGAGACTATGCCGTAGACATCAGCCTGCTGACCTGTCAAATGGCCGTCTCTTTATTCCCGTGACCCGGTGGAGCCTTCTCCTTTAGACTGAAACATGGCCGACGAGCCCACAGAAGCCGGCCAATTAGGAAGTAGAAAGAAATCAGAGTGGCACGATGAGCCGAGACTAATAGAGTCCTCTTTATCTGCCGCCCGTCCGTCTGCTCGCCTGGTGCCTTAATGCCCTCGCCGCTCCCGCTGTATCAGTGTGGCCCAGGACCGAGTCTCATCGTCCTGCAGGGACTTGGAACCGATTGTTTCCTCTCAACAAACACATCCTCCATTTAAAGCATGTGTTCATTGGGTAAAGACTGTGAGATTTAGTGTTAGTTTCAGTGTTATTGTGAATGTAAATGACAAAGATATATATTTTTATATTTGTAGTGTGATAAATCTAAAGGTTGTGGACAACACATTGGCACCAAAGTTGAAAAATGGAAACAGTTTTATTTGAGTTATTTTCAGACCTGAATTTGGGAGTTGATGTTTGACCCAATGATTTCCGGAACTTGCCAGTAGGTTCAGGGTTTGACTGAAAGAGGATTTCCGGAACTTACTGTGCCAGTAGGTTCAGGGTTTGACTGAAAACCGCTAATAGATGCTAAAAACACTAAACAAAAATGCTACCAATGAAATCAACCGCTCCAGCAGGGACTCCCTCGATTCCTTCACTATGTTTGGGTCACAACATAGTGGGGGGGGGGTCATGACCTGGACCTCTCTTAAGAGATTACATCAACATTTTTTGAGGGTTAGACCACCAAACAAAAATCTTATAATCTATCTAAATAAATCTTTATCTAATAAAAAGTCTTTGTAATGAAATCTAATAATCTTCCAGTTTAAATGACCTCATCATTGACTGAAATCTCTGCCTGTTTAGTTGAAGACAACGCTGATAATCTGGCAGGAATTGAAGAAAGAGAGATCTTCTTCAACAGCTCTGATTATCTTTTTTTTAAGATTTCATAGCCATGTTTTCAGCCCAATTAAGTGAAATTTTAATCATTCTGCCTTTCCTGTTTTGATGTGCAAAAAAAAATGATATGGAATAAATAAACAATCGTTTTCAGCCCAATTAAGTGAAATTGGATAATTTTCCACGACACACTCTCTGCGCGTCTTTGTCTCCTCCTGACGTGTGGACGTTCATGGTACTGCAGCTTGCATTCCTCTGTCCTGTTTTCAGGTCCTCGTCTCTTCTTTTGTGTCTGAGTTTAAAAACGACGACGGCCGTCACTGTAAGAAATTCCCAGAACCTTTTGCCCCACTGTTAGGTGTTAGGTGTCCTTTGGTCCTGGCTCCCACAGGAGGGCAGAGCTGTGCCGACACAGGCCAAAGAGTACGGAGAGAAGCTGTGACAAAATCAATAGTTCCCCACAGTAAAGTGGAACTGACGTAAATTCTGAGGTTCAGGTTCTCACTTTGTCGCCTCATATTCAGTCTGTCCGTCTGCTACTGTAGAAGGTAGCGTTTTTAGCCTTAGCATGATTTTAAAAGTCTGCTCTGTTTAAACTGAGAAATATAAGAGTTTAATGATGCTTGAAAAAAAAAGCTATTATTTTGTAGCCATCAATAAAACACAATAGTTCACTACTTTGAGTTAAACCAAATGTCAGAGTGAAGTAAATATTCTCAAGTGTACTGTTTTATAAGGTCTACCTCATATATCTGTGGATAAAGTACAATTACTTGAAAAATAGAAAAAAATACTAACCAAAATATTTACAAAAAAAAGGCTGACAAAACACTTACGTTAATATATTTTATCATTTTTTTCAACAAAGCTACAGCTAGCCTGTAAATAACGCTAATAATGGTGGCTAACATTAGCCTAGACATAAACGCTTGTGGAAATTCAACGTGATGTGGAAAAAAAAAAAGGATTAATTTTCTGCAAACTTGTTATTTCAAAAAGTCTCGGGGGGGAGGAAGGGGGTGAGGGTTCGGGGGGTGAGTGATTATAATGTCACATTTATCACCCAGTAGAAAAATGGTCGGTGGGGGCTGTGATGTATTAACATATAGCGTGTATAAATTGAGTGGACACGTCTCAGCAGTGGCTCCATCCATCATGCACTGGCTCACCCTGCTGAATGTATTTCAGATGTCAGATAAGAGCATCACTCTGATGAGAAGCAGGCTCGGGTATTTTTACCTCGGGATCCACTTCTGTCCGTCCACCCAGATAATAAAGATGGACTCGAGCGCAGATTACCAGCTGTTCCTGCCCCTCCCCCCTCCCCTTGCCCCTGCCCCGTCGTTTTTCTCGGCACTCGCCCTGAGCAGAAGCTCCTCTGTGAAGTACTTGTTAAGTGTGTTTTATCATTTGTACACACAGACACTCACCGCGGTAATGACACAAGATCACAACATTTTTGCTATTATTATGTACATATATGTACATATATGTACATATATGTACATATATTTATAAATATGTGCATTTACTTCTTTTCAGACACAAAAATTCAAAATTGTGTACCAAGTGTACCAAATGAATATATAATATCATATTTATTAAATATATTATATTTATATATTTAAATATATTTGTGTACATCGTTTGAGACCAATTATAGAATTTGAATATATTTCTTGTGTCTATGTACAGACGTCTTAACGACACGTTGGTTTCCGCCTAAGCCGTTGCCATTTCAAAGCTCGTTCTTAGCAACATCAGACCGTTTCCATCGTGGCCCACATGGTGGCGTTAACTTGTTGGAAAGTTGGAATGTACAGTTAAATGTGGTTTGAACCTCGTCCCCAGGAGCTGTCACGAGTGGACGTCCCCCTTTCTGTGGTTTTGTAATATGCCTTTTGCCCTGGCTGGTTCAACAGCGAGGTCCCACAAAAGGACTGCGATCCATATGTTGTTTTAAAAAAAAATAAACAAAAAATTCAAATAAAACATTTATTCTTTTAATTTTTTTAATCTTGTCTTTTTTAAATATAAAGATGACACTCTATAAAAATATATAATATATAAAATAAAATATTTGTAGTTTTTGTGGTGTTATTGCACTAGCCTTCGTGCTAATATTTTGTGTCGGTAAAAGTGAGACACTCGATGGGTGGAGTCTTCAGAAGTCAAATAAAGATGTTTAAAACCTTGTCGGCAACATTTAAAATCACAAAAAAAAAGTTTATATTATTGTCTATTTCCTTAAAGTATAAAACTTGTATTTTGATTAAATTCCACGTCAGCAGCAGAAACACATCTCCTGCAGCTTCTCGCTGTGTTTTTCTTTTTTCCGTCGATGTGGCCCATGTTTCAGGGCCCAAACGTCAGAACAGAGGGTCAAGAGGGAAAGTGAGCTTTGAAAGAGTGAACCGCTTAACCTTGACCTTGGGACAGCGTTTCTCTAAACGTGTGTGTGCGCGACCACAGCTGCCTCGCTCGCCACTTCACAGAATGTTTACATTTTAGGAGAGGTCTTTATCTTCAGCAGGCCCGCGCTCTCTCTCTCTCTCTCTCTCTCTCTCTCTGTCTCTCTCTCTCTGTCTCTCTCTGTGAGTTTATAGATACACACACACGTGAGAGTAAAGGGAGAGTGCTGTCACACACTCATCAATCTCAGCTGCGTCCTGCACTAACGCTGGGAGTAGCAGCTCTCTCCCTCACAGCCCAAACACTGTAGCAGTGGGTTCACGTCTCAGGAAAAAAAAAACAAAAAAAAAACCTTATATAAACTACAGCAGTAGAAGGTATACACTGACACTGACACAGACACAGCGGTCAGTGTGTGCAGTTCTGCCTTAGAAGTCCAGCCCTGAATCACCAACGTCCACATTAACGGCAGCACCTAATGATTCATATTTTAAAAATAGCAACAACAACTTTTTCAAGTTTCAGTTTCGCTCAGAAATCGACTGGAAAAAAAAACAAGTCTGCAGGAACAGTAAATGACAGATACAAGATTACAGTCGTGTTAATCTCAGTCTGTTAATCTGTCCCGACTGGTGTCTGTCTGTGGTCCTATCAGTGCGTTTGGCCAGTTAGTGTCCTTTCAGACCAATCCGTCCTGATAAATTGCCCCGTGAAGATATGGCACCACAGGGTGTCTTCCATGCTGTTCCTGTCACCTGTCGGGCCTTGATCTCACGCTGTTCTGACCGTTAGCCTACACTGACTGAGCAGAGCGGAGTCGTCTGATTGGCTACGGTTGGGTGTTTTGCACCATTTATTTTATTAATTCATCTTCCCAAAGCAGGGGTTCCCAAAGTAGGGGGCGCATCCCCTGGACGGGCACAGTGCAATTGTATGGGAAGGGGGGGCAGAGGGGTGACAGTTGGTATGAATCCATGGTATGACCCATATTTTAAAAGTCACAAACCTTGGCGACCCAAGTAAATAGACATTATTATTATTATTCGTAAACTCCTGGGAAACGAAAAATGAAAAAAAAATCTCTTGCGACCCGGAGCAAATGGGGGCCCAGCAGAAAAAGTTTCGGAACCACTGTTCTACTGCTTCAACTGTTGGGGGACCTGGAACCAATCGCAACAGTCATTTGGCAAAACCGTGATACATCATGGACAGCTCACCGGTCCACCACAGCGCCACATAGAGACAAACAACCATGAATGAATCAGACATTTCATGGAATCAGATATTTAGGGCAGGGCAAAAAGGTCTTAGCACGAGTTACACACCAGTTTTAAGCTGCTGTTGTGGTTAACTTTGTACTATTTATGGTATATTTGTCTCCCAATTTTGTCCGTCGGTGACCTGAATCCGAGGTGTACGTGATGGTGTCGTCTGCATAGTGGCGAATTAGAGGCTTTTGTAATAAAGACCTGTTGAACCACAGGTAAACAAAGGTGGTGAATTTAAGTGTAATTTCCTAAAATATACACTAATAACAGATGTGTAGGAGGAAGGTCATCTGCTCCGAAATAAAATAAATAATACGTCGTCGCTTGATCGTGTAAAAATAGTGACAAAACTTTGGGGGAGGTTTTAGTTTTGATGTCGCAAAAGAACAAACCAGACGGTTTGGTAGTTTGTTTTTCAAGTGTGAGAAAGAGAGACCACCTAGCTGATTACACACACACACACACACTCACACACACACACACACACACACACACGCGCGGTGACCTTTTGTCACACATGTAGATAATAAGCTGTTACACAAACCAAACAACCTGTCAGGGGGAAGATAAAAGCAGAGCAGCTGATTCACAGACACCGTTCTCACTTCTGCTGCGTTGCACCGTCACCCGCGGCTCGGTAACTTTAAAAAACAACAACAATAACCTCTAAATTTCTATTGTTAAGAGATGTTTTTTTAATTCAACGTCGTCCATCTTTAATTCCACAGCAGCAAAAACAACTCATCACTTCTTGATGTTCGTCTGCGATTCATCCAGTCGTGGTTACTCACCTTTAACCCCAGAGCGATCGGTATCGGAGTGTGAAATCCTAAATGGAAAATAAAACCACAAACATGATGTTTTATAGATTTGAGGAAAAACAGTCGCTCAGTTATTGAGTGTTGGTCGAACTTCTTCTTCTTCTGTGATGGAGGTTCAGGCCAGAGGGTCTGAGTGACTGGGCCGGGAAACAATGGAAGTCCATCTGAGATCAGGGTTTTATTGATGCCATCAAGTAACACCTCGACAGCTCAGTCTGTGGGCCGAGAGGGAGACGGGGGGGGAGAGGAC
>NC_024320.1:22363362-22394402 GCF_000523025.1 Cynoglossus semilaevis | reverse complement strand
TGCTGACATTGGATTAGCGGTGATTTCTGTGATTGGCTGTTCAGCAAACCTTGTTTTAACAAGATCTCCAATAAGACGGAGCTACAGCTAAAACCATTTTTAATGGAATATTTCACCCCAATTTTGTCTTTCAACGACTTAAATCAAATGTGTACATGATGGTGTCATCTGCATAGTAGCGAATTAGGAATCTGGTCTGGTACAACT
This sequence comes from Cynoglossus semilaevis, assembly GCF_000523025.1. Classification (NCBI taxonomy): domain Eukaryota; kingdom Metazoa; phylum Chordata; class Actinopteri; order Pleuronectiformes; family Cynoglossidae; genus Cynoglossus; species Cynoglossus semilaevis. The sequence goes on along the minus strand of NC_024320.1, from coordinate 22,394,195 downwards.
AACCTAGGAAAAAATGTTGGAAGATGGCTTTGTGCCGGTTGTACGCTATATATTTGTACGCTATATTTGTACGCTACATTCACTTTCTTTAATTTGTGATGGTTTTATTGGGAACTTTTGGCCCTTCGTTAAGACTCCCAGGCGTAAGTCAGAGTCTTCTGATGTTTTTATCTCCTAGATCATGATGTTACCATTGTGTTAGCGTAAATGAGTGACATGGGTACTGATGTACAGTATGTGAGTTTGAGGAGAAAAATTGTGTTACATCGCGTCGTAGAAACGGAACACTGACAAGTCAAGGAATGCATACTTATTATTAATAGTCATAATTTTTATTAACAAACCTGAGTAATAATGAAACAATAAATAAAAATTGTTTATTTTTCCCACTTGGCTCTGGACGTAAAACTCACAGCGCCCCTTATGTTTAATCCATCTTGTGTGCTTCGTCCGCTCCACTGTGACGTGCAGCTGCATTGCAGAGATTCCGAGGACGAGGCAGATCGAGATATTTATATTGAAACAAACCAGTACGCTCCGGATCTCTGACAAAGTCCAAATGTGTTCCATATGGAGGAACTCCAGCCCAGGTGGGAGAGCGAGAGAATTCCTCTTCTACCTCCAGTCTGTACCTGAGATTCCCACAGAACAGACACAGTCTGGCTGTGGGGCCCCCTAGGTCTCCCATCAACTCTAATGATGGGAAACCCGGGGGCCATTTTTGTATCTGGTCTCTGCTCCAGCGTCGCTGCACTTCTGGTTTAACGCAGCCCAGTCCGACCATGACAAGGATGGATGGGACATCTGCGATGTTAACCCTCCAGTCAGATCCGATGTGATAGTTTTCACTGACTTTAGCAAATGCTATAATTCGACTTAGTTCTGACTCGTATCCTCTGCGTACGTCTGAAGCTTCGCTGGTTAAAAATGGTCTGTCGTTGAGGGACTTTTGAGGGTCTGATAAAGATGTAACGTTAAAATCAGATCCTGATTAATGTGGGTTATGATTCACGAGCCTCTCCAACAGCGTGCATTTCTGCAGGTGATGAATAGATGTCGGCTCTTTGCTCTTAACTGGATGGCGTGGTTGGTAAGACGCACACACACACACACACACTCCGAACATGCTTTTGGAATAAGAACTGTTGCACAGCCATAATTTAGCCGTCATGCGGAGGCTTTTCATCTGGTACTGTACGTCGCTCTGGCTCCAAATCACACAGGGCTTTTAAAATAGCTTGTTGTGATACAAACAGACATGTTTTTTCCTGTATGACAGTGAATTGTGACTCCACTCCACTTTGCTGCTTCGACTCTGTGCAGTCCGTCCTACATGTATCTGGACTCGCAGTCATTGTGCTGAATATTCAAAATTGTATTTTTAATTCCCATATATTTCTGAACATTTTAACAAAAATCTAAATGAGGTGGAAAAAGTACTACAAAATGTAATTAAGTAAAAGTATTACTTTACTTTGCTTAAATTCTACTGAAAGTAAAAGTACCCATCTAAAAATCTACTTGAGTAAAAGTAAAAAACGACTTAATTTAAAATTTACTTTGAGTAAAAGTTACTATGTTACTTTAAATTACTTGGTGCAAAAAAAAAGATGAGTCATACATCCAATCTGGAAGGACAAAATTGGGTCCTTGTATATATATGTATATATATGTATATGTATATATATATATGTCCTTCTGTCACTTCACTCCAGTAATGCTAAGCTAAGTACGGAATGTCATTTCTGCTCAGAAAAACAAAACATTAAGTCTAAAAATATGACACGTTGCCTGAAGAGAGCAGTATGGTTGTTGGTTCTCACCCGGGTCCTTTGATTGGTGTAGGTTTAATGACATGCTAACGCGACAATTTGACCATAAACCTGAGAAAGACCACCATCCCTACTGTAGATACTGTCAACCATCCAACAACAACGTGGGTAGTGGTTAGCGCACCTGTCTTGGAAGCAGAGAGCAGAGAGTCCTGGGTTTGATTCCTAGAGGAACCACGTGGTTGATCGTTCTAACCCTCCTCCTATGAGTTGCTTTGGGTAAAAGCGTAAACAATAAACTCCTACTAGACTGTTCCTATGAACTGTTCCTTCTGAGGTTCTACGATGGAACACTCAACGTTCTATCACAGGTGATCAAGTCTCTTTCCCGCTCTCTTAGCTTTAGGACAAATTCTCGTTCTCACCATCTACGTCTGCGGCCTCTGCAAGATCCTCCGTCCCTCCTCCTCCCCCTTCACCTTCCCTCTCTCTCCCCTCAGACTCTGCCCAGGCCTGGTGCTGAAAGACTGAGCGGTGGGAGCTGGAAAGGTCTGTGCTCCCATTTCAGCGCTCCTGTCCCAAACGTGTAGAGGCAAAAACGATCTGTTCTGCGCTGATCTCTGAGGTCTTCCTTCAGAGTGATGCACGCCCTCACCGATGTGTTCAAAGTCACTGCACGAAACGTGGTATCTGATGAAGGAAGGACTTCCTTAATTCCACTCCGACTCCAACCGCCGTCCCTGACGGAGCCACACTCCAGGCGTCAATCATTCGTCTTCGGAAAATTGTAGTAGACTTTATTTTAACTTCCACTCGGAGCAATATTAGTATTTGCCTCCCTGTGGGGGCGGACCAGATGTTCTGTTGATTGAGGATAAGTTTGGCGCCTCCTAATTAGATTTGCACGGGGAATCACAGACCTGTGGTCACGCGGAGCGTTCACCCCTTTGTCCCCCTTCCTCGCTTTGTCTTTTTAAGCTATGACATTGATGTCTTAGCCTGTTATCTAAGGGATTTCTAAAAAGGGGGATGACGGGGGGGGGGACTCCAGGTCTCTCATGAAAGACCTAAAGACCTAAGGTTGCATCACTTTGACTTTGCAAACAGATGTTTGCGACTCTGGCAGTAGATGGATTTGATTGTCCGAAAACCCCTTTTTCGGCGAAGCGTCATCCATCTGCAGTGATCCCTGTTTCAGTACGTCTTAATAAAGTAATCCCCCCAACGCCGCCGCCCCCCCCCACCTTTTTTTTCCAGCCTTAGGAATGCTCTTGTTCTTCTTCCCTTCTTCTTTGTCACGAGGGGCACCCAGAGTACGAGTTGTTTAGGTTTCACATTTGGGGGTTGAACTGAGATCATGACTCATCGTTACTCTGCGATGACTTGTTTTCATTTTCTCTCAGCTGTTACAAAAAAAAAAAGAAAGTCACAAAAGATTCCCTACGCGGGTTTGTCGCAAAGTTCAAATAAATAAAGTGGTGTTTTCTTTGTTTCTCCTCATTAAAAGTCGACTTATTGACGTTATCGCAGTGACAGAGATATACAGGCGTACTCCAAATAAACCCACCGTGTACCTGTGTGAGGCTCCATCTGTCATCTGGACTTTCCTTTCATTAGACTTTCATTAGTTTTCCCTCTGACATATCACCAGACGTTCAACCGCTGACCATGATAACTAGAGCTGTGGCCAAAGGTTCCGTCTCTTCCCTTTGAAACGCTGACCTGTTCTTTAAATGTTTAAAGAGCCTGTTGCATCATCCGTCCTCGCCCACGCATGCATGTTTGGGTGAATCTGAGGGAGAAGCTCGGGGGCGGGTGTTGTGATACATCATGTGTTTAAGCAGTGGACGGGGAGGCTCGGGTTGTACGGGGTTAATGACCGGCTCTCTCTGTGGGCCGGGCCCGGCTCTTCGGAGAGGATAAGACTGGCGGTGTTGGGGCATCGGGGTCACATCACTCACATCAAAGCAGGCTGGGGAGTCCGGGTCAGGGTGTTTGGCCACGGGGTGGTAGAGAGAGAGAGAGAGAGAGGGAGAGAGAAAGATGCAGAGACTAGGAAAGGGTTAATTGAGGGGGGGGGGGCAGGGAACATGATCGTGAAGAGACAAATGGAAATGAGACCAGAGAAATTTCTAGCAACCAAAGTCAACGTACGATGTTAACGAATGGGCAATTGGCGCTTTAAGATGGAAAGTGGTTATTGGATAGTGTATAGTATAGATATATAGATAGTATATTGGATATTTATTATAATTGATTAATATTTATTTATTAATATAATATTTATTATTATTTTCAAAGAAATGTAATTTTACCAAAAAAAAAAACATGATCTTATTTTCAAAGAAATATAATTTTACCAAAAAAAAAAACATGATCTCAACCTAAATCCTTTGTGTATGTTTTTTTGTGTATTTTCAAAATTCATCAAGTGGCCCCGATTGAACTGTCGAGCGGGCCAGTTTTGGTCCCTGGGCCGTATGTTTAACACCCCTGGTCTCCTGGTGCATGGGGTGTTAAACATACGGGGGCCCGCTTGGGATTTCAGTCCTGGCCCCTTGATGGATTTTGAAAATAAAATAATTCACGGTCACTTCATGTTCACAAAATGTTTTGTAAAATTATATTTTGTCAAATATGAAGATTTATCTAATGTGAAAACAATGGGGGGAAAAGACTATAGGTTAATATTTATAGGTGATAATGTTATGATTGTACTGGTTCCGGCCCACCAGTTGTATGTGGCCCCTGAACCTGAATCTGGACCAGGGTTCAGGTGACCTGGTTAACCTGGATTAGAGAAGGAGCAGCTGGAACAAACTCCAGAGAAGATTCATGGATGTAGTGATGGAGGTCATGGCGACGTCTGGGGCAACAGTAGAAGGAACGAAGGCAGAAGTGAGCTGGGGCGGATCATCAATCCTGACAACTCTGGCTGAAGGTTAGCGTAGAGCGTAGAGTTAGTCAGAAGAGTTTGTCGTTAAACCTGGTTTTTAGACTGACTCAGACGGAGCTGCTGGTCGGAGGATGTGAATTTTGATTTGTGATATTTTTTTTTTGAGCACGACTGTAGAGGTTTGCTGCACCTGTGTGAGCAGGTCTGATCCTGGGTCACTACATCAGAAAGCCTTATCATCTTGACCACTTGATGACCCCTGATAGTGGAGGGTGGGTTTGACACGAACATTATTTTTATATTTTGTACATTTAAAATAAAAAACATTATTATATGAACCTGTGTATTTGTAAAGAATCAAGTATATACATATATTTATATATATACACCATATATATACATTATATATGTACTGTATATATATTTATATTTTATATGTATACATAAATATATATATACACATATATACCTATATATATACATTATATATGTACTGTATATATATTTATATATTATTATGTATACATACATATATATACACATATAAACTTATATATATGTATATATGTAAATATATATATACATATATATAGAGATCTGCCGACACGATAAACAAAGACCATGTTGTATTGACGTTCTACACTTTATTGGCAGTATTCTGTTACGTACTGTACATATATATTTACAGAGTTCTGTTTGAAGTCGATGGTTAGCTTACACAGCTGTCTGCTGCTCCTGTTTCCTACATGTGTATAATAAAAAAAGACCCAGTAAACATTACTAAAATATATATATATATATGAAAGAAAATGGCCATCCTGTCATTGATGAATACAAACACAGGAAGATTTTACACTCTGGAAAAATAAATACTATTGACAACATTCTATCATCGTGGTCCTTCCAGGTCGGCCTTTGTCCACGTGAAGAACAATCCTCTAAAATAAACATTTTTATGGCTCTGTTTTTTTGTTTTTGTTTGGTAAGTTGTCGGAGCAATTTTGGCAGGAGTGTCACTAAACAGCAGACTGGATTAAACAAAAAAGGTTGGTGGTCTGATGGTGGAACGTTCAATGTCTCAAACCAGTGGATAAAAAACCACGAAAAGAATTCTGTCGGACAAATATGACAGATCAGGAATTTGACAAAATGGATAAAAAACCTCGAAAAATATGACAGATCAGGAATTTGACAAATTTACTGAAATTAAGTAATTTTTTTTCATCAATAACTTCTTTTGTAAACATTGGTCTTTTAATACTAGGGTCTATGAATTTATGCCTTTGTGTTTGTAATTAAGACTGTACTGACAAACTACAGACCAAAAATATCCACTTCTTTAATTATGGATAATGCAATAAATACCATATTTTTCGGACTATAAGTCGCACTTTCTTTCATCCTTTGGTTGGGTTTACGACTTATACTCAGGTGTGACTGATATATCAAAATATATCATTTCACGTTTGTTATTTTCACACTGACAGCTGCTAGAGGGCACTGGTGCGATCTATACTCCAGAGTATAGTACAGAATTTATAGTCCGGAAAATACGGTAATCTGTTCTTCAGTACTGACATGTCCTAGATTACACCTGACGGATGTATTATGTCTTCCTTCCACTGAGTTATGAGCGTTGATGTCTACCAGAAGATTGTTCGGACTTTTGTCTTGTTGGTTTTTGTTTCATCAATAATAAAAGAACACACAACAGCTACGAAGAACAAACTATACAACAAGAGCCACAACTTAGGCCTCCGTTCATTCAGGCTCATGTGGGTTCCAAAAACAAAAACAAAAAATAAAACACAAAGTACACTGTAAATTACAAAGATATCGACTACTGCAAATACTGTATTTAACGTCCTCGTCCATTTTTACATGAAGTTGGGAGACAGATAGAAAAGAAGACTAGCATACCGTAAAAATATCATCTTCCCTTGTCGACCTCCACCTCACCATGACATGGTCCACCAGAACTGGTACCAAAGGCACTGGTACTTTTTTTGCACTTTTGAAGAGTTTTCAGTGTTCGTTCTGGTCCAACTTGTCTTTGTTTAGTCTTTTGTTTGTTTTTTTTTTAAGTGCAGATGTTCGGACTAGAAGTTCAGTTCAGTCACCTTTTCCAATTTCATTTGTATGAGAATAATCGTTAAAGGTCTAGCTGTTCTCGTTCCACTCCGGCATGAGGCTAACACTGTGCACGGCGTGGTACTGGTGCGGTGATAATGTGCGTGGGATACCGTGCGTGTAGAGGTACTCGTTTCCCTGTAGGCTGCCTGTCGGCGACTGGATCCCCGCTCCCGGGCTGCACTGTCGGCCCAGGCCCTGATGGCTCATTGGGTTCTGGTACATGGCTGCGTGATGGCCGTCACCCAGCTGTGGTGAGGCGTGGCCCCCCACCCCACCGAGTCTGGAGACCAGAGACCCTGAGGTGAAGTGAGCGGAGAAGTGCTGGTAGGGCAGCCTCTCCATTGGCTGCATGGCGGGGACGGAACAAGTCCCGTACGGGGACACGCCGGCCCAGGTGTTGCAGCTGATGTCCTCCAGGGTGGGAACCGACTCGGCGCCTTGTGGTGCGCTGGCGTACATGCAGGCTTGTCTCTGGTTGGTCTCAGTGCGGTAAGGCCCAGCGGTCAAACCGAGGCTCTGGGCATAAGGGACAGGACGGTAGTAATGGTCGTCCTCACTGGACGAACTCTCCAGGTAGGTTTTCTTGTAGCTGGGGTCACCGGAGTGACAGTCGTCCTCCACTGGGGGCAGAAGGTGAGCGGTGAAAGAAGAGTGTCATTCGAGCTCATAGTAATGTTGGGACACGGTTAAATAATTACACATTAATTGGAGGCTTCGTTATTAATTAATCCTGATTATTTGATTTGATCTAATTGGGATTTTTTAAATAATGACAATTATCTCGTCTTTTATCAGCATTGTTTTTCTGCAGCCTGTGCATCTTCTTTATGGCTGACAATATAACTATAAATATATTACTGCCACCTACTGGCCTGGTGTGAATGCCTTAGTGTTACTTAGTGTGTCTAGATTTTTTTTCCGTCTTGAAATGTGATTAATTACTTCATAGTAATGTATCTCTTAATGTACAGTAGTACTGGTTCCTACATAATCCAACAGGGGTCACCAAAAACACAGCATTGTTCCAGTGTAGACTGAGCTGGTTTTGATAACTGGGTTACAGTGGGATATAATGTCAGTTTGTTGTTGACGGATTTAGGTCACGGTTTGGTTCAACCTGGATTTAGTCCTGCAACCCCATTGGCTGTGATGCAGCGCGGTGTTATTCCTGAGTCCGAGTCATCACCATGACAACAGAATCAGTATTTTATTTAGCGGTTAAAACGCCGGGTAAAGTGGTCGTAGATTCACACTCACGGTCACGGACGACGGCGTCTCTTACCTTTCCTCTTGATGCAGTGATAATCCTGAGCGTGCTCATGGGGTACTGGGTAGGAGCCCGACTGGGGCAGCATGTCCTGTGAGGTACTGCTGACCCCATTCTCACACTGAGGGTACTGGGGGGTCAGAGTGCTCTGGGTGCCCAGGCCCTGCACCTCCCCACTGAACGGACTCTGGCTGGAGCCCACCCTCTGTCTCACTGTGCTGCGCGGCACTACTGGATACTCCTTGGTACTGCAGGCGGACGGACATGGAAACAAGCATGTGGATCAGTGGGTCTGCATTTGATGTTTGTTTAGCAATTAGCACAGCAGCATAAGGACGACGTTCACACACACGTTTCTCAGCAGCCAATCAATGTGCAGTGCAGCTCAGGCTGAGGAAAAATAAAGATAATATTTCCAAGCAAATCCCACGATCTGAAGGTAAACGTTGTTATAATATGCACCGTTTTTGACAGTGTGTTATCGGAGCACATTGTCCTGAACTGCTTCATACTGTGACTCAGGTGTGTGTGTGTGTACAATCATTTCCTCTCAGAATACCATACTTTTAGGCCGCTGATACGAGTTTGTTTTCACATTTTAAATCCAGCCACAGTGATGATACTTTTTATTATTATTACTTTTCATGACCCAAGAATGACTCATGCATATTCAGAACACACACACACACACACACTCTCACGATCCTCCCATAGATCATTTTGCAACTTTCAGGTCTTTGATTTCAGCTGGGTCAAACAGTGATCTGGTTTCGCTGTAGGCCTCCCTGCTTCACTGTAACTGCAGTTGGCAGGAGCTGTGAGGAGTGATGGTGTGGTCTGGACTCTCACCAACCTCTGTATATTTGAGTGGTGTCGTAGGTAAAACTCTCTCCAGTTAGAGTGTCATATTATCTCACGGCACGCACCTACTTGAAGAAACTGAACGTGTCGGTTTGAAACTGTAACAAAGTCAGAAAACCTCGGAATTTGAGGTCGAGCTTTGACAACGGTTCCTGAAATAAAGCTCAGGAACGTCGGAGTAGAAGTACAGATCTTTGAAAAATAAAGCTCAGGATCACAGGGACGTCGGAGTAGAAGTACAGATCTTTGACCTTCCACCAATCAGGTTGGAGATATTTAACCATTGTAAATAATAGTAGAATTTAGAACAATGTTAATGAAACTTCAATACTAGTATTTTCATTCATGTACTTGCTGATACGGAGTACCACAATTATAATTATTTGAACTTAAAGGCAGCGTTGTAAAGTTGGTCCAGCTCTGTGGGAAATGACATCACAGAGAGAACGCCGACCACTAAATTGTTTACTCTCTATTACATGTTCTACTCATTGACTAAAAACAGACTATTTCATTTTTTTGTACTAAATAAATAAACTGACGCTGTCATCACATAAATATAGATATATCAATTTACAACTAAGCAGAAAGTAATTTAATTTGACACAGTCATCTGAACAGAAAGTGAGCAGAGCTTTTACACCAATAATGCAATTACGCTGAATATAATTATATATGTACATATATGTATGTATATACTGTATATACAGTATGTATATATGTATATATATACAGTATATGTACATACATTTTTAATTATATACATATATGTATGTTTATACTGTATATGTATGTACATACATTTTTATATATACATACCTATACATATACATGCATATCTGCATACATGTACAAGTATCGACACTAAACAGTTGTTGTAGAATATTGGATCACTGGATTGTGTTGTACTCGGGAGTATTGTGATGTATGTGTATTTGGTTGGAGAGAGTATTTGAAAAGTTTTCTTTTTTTTCTGTCCAAATTGATTGATATTAAAGTTGTGTGTATTTTATTGGAGTCGTAGTAGAAAAGTATTTACAGGCTGTAGTACCAGTGGCTGCTGCTGGAACCAACCACAGACTTGGACCTGACTGTCATGTCAGGCACATGTTTCACCTTCTGTCGTTCCATAAGATGTTTTTTTTTTTAAGGCCTGGATCAAATATTTAATGTAGTATAACCAAATACTTTGTGTGGTTCACATGGGAGATGACAGAAGTTTAACACTTCATAAATAAACTGAGGTCGTTTTTTTTTTTTTTTAATTTCGAAAAGATACGTTTGACATGGGATTAGTCCGCGCTGTGTCTGCTCTGATTGACCAGAGGGGGTTGGCTGGGTGGGCTGCATGTTTAGAAACCAGATTTTATCCTTTGAAAAAGTGTTATGTACGTAGAATGGGCTCCATCGCTCATCTGGACCAAATCACAGAGGGGGAAGAGAGAGAGAGAGAGAGAGGAAGGGAGAAAAGAAAGAGAGAGAGAGAGAGAGGAAGGGAGAAAAGAAAGAGAGAGAGAGAGGGGGAGGGAGAAAGAAAGAGAGGGAGAGAGAGGGAGAGGGAGAAAGAAAGAGAAAAAAGAGAGGGAGGGAGAGAGAGAGAAAGGGAGAGAGAGAGGGAGGAAGAAAAGAAAGAGAGAAAAAAGAGAGAGGCAGAAAGAAAGAGAGGGAGAAAGAAAGAGAGGGAGAGAGAGGGAGAAAGAAAGAGAGGGAGAGAGAGAGGGAGAAAAGAAAGAGAAAAAAGAGAGAGAGGGAGAGAGAATGCGTTGTGATTTTTTTGAACACAATCAACAACATCATTACAGCACACACACACACAAAGCTGTGTTCAGAGTTCAGAGCTTCTTTCATTGGTGTTCTGACTTCAGACTGGTCCAAGACCAGGGTCTACACTGGACCAGGGTCTACACTGGACCAGGGTCTACACTGGACCAGGGTCTACACTGGACCAGGGTCTACACTGGACCAGGGTCTACACTGGACCAGGGTCTACACTGGACCAGGGTCTACACTGGACCAGGGTCTACACTGGACCAGGGTCTACACAGGATCAGGGTCTACCCTGACATCAGTGACACACACACACACATGGCATGGATCAGTTACCAGTTCTAATAGATCACTCTACTTTCGTCGTACCTTTGCATCCTGGACATCCTGTGCAGCTCCATGTCGTCACTTCCGCGAAAACCTTTAGCAAACGGGTTGTTCTCGATCTTCAGCTGGGTCCAGTTCTAATGGATCACTCTACTTTCGTCGTACCTTTGCATCCTGGACATCCTGTGCAGCTCCATGTCGTCACTTCCGCGAAAACCTTTAGCAAACGGGTTGTTCTCGATCTTCAGCTGGGTTATCTGCCGACAGAACACACACACACACACCTGTTTAAAGACTAACATCTCAATGATGAGCCGAAGATTCAGATTTGATTATTGTCTCCAGAAAATGCTTTAAGTAGAAATTAGAAAAAATAGTAAAAACAAAAAACATGCAAACCATTAATATAACCTGTGGTTGAAGAGAAACATGAAAATTACACAGAAATCCAGATGGTTTTTTTTTTTTCACATAAACAGTGACAACACCTAAGAGACCGAGACGTTCAAACTTTTACAGCCTCTGCTAAATGCAGTACTCTATGTCAAGGGTCCTCAACCCCTGGTCCGGGGACCGGTGATGGCAGTGGGACACAGTAAAAAAAAAAGTACTTCAGTTTTACTAATTTAAACTTCATCCCAAAAAGAATCCAGTCATATCCCTTTACTGTTTTCATTCAAAGATAATCTGTCAATGTTTCAGAACAACAGGTCAAAGGTCATTCAGACTCTGACACTGACAGAAGAAAATCTGAGAGAAAAAAAATGTATGTGATGGTGATGTAACAAGTCCAGCTTCAAATATTGATCTAAAATGGATGTGATGGTGATGAAACAAGTCCAGCTTCAAATATTGATCTAGAAAAGTCTGTCTCTTTGACAGAGACACGTGGGTTTCCCTCTGGTTTCAGGGGGAACTTGCCCTGATCCTAGTGTTGAGGGCAATTATCACCACATGTGGGCAACAACAGTGGCCATGATCAAACCCACGTCTGAGGTTCACTGTTCAGGACCTGCTGACAAAGACAGGAAGACAAACACTTACGTGTTTATCCTGGCTTCTCAACTACAAGAGAAAATTACAGTTTTTATAGAACACACACGTGTGTGTGTGTGTGTGTGTGTGTGTGTGTGTGATCTCCTGCCTCCTCTGGTCCAAAGTGGGTGAAAATAGACGGATTTATCAGCTATAAAACATATAATGTGAGTTCAACCCAGGCATCACTTCATTGTTTTTTTTTATTCCTCGTCCAAACTCTGCTCATTAAAATATCCTGAGGTCGACAGATATTTTCAGATTTTCACTGCACATAAACCTCCGAGTTGATGAGCTGTCGGGACAGGAAGTTCATTAAAAAAAAAAAAGAAAGAAAAACAGTTCCTGGTGAAAAGAGTTTTTAATTACGAGCTGCGGTGTTTTCATGAGCAGGTGAACTGCAGCACCGCACTCTCCTGCACACGCGCCAGGCTCTTGAACTCAACAGTTGTGTTCAAACGCCCACAAATCAGAAACGATGGCGGGTTTTTTTTGTTTTTTCTTCTTCTTCTGCGCAGCTACAATAATTAGCCCGGGTTTATGATCCCGGCCTCCAGTAACGTGTCCGAAAATAATGAACTCTTTCTCCAGACCGACGCTCATTTGTGCTTCCTGTTCCCAGAAGCGCAGCGGCCTGTGATTGGCTGAGGGGACATTATGAGCTTTCGCCCCCTTTTCTCTCCACCCCCCCCCCCCCCCAACACCAAACACGAAACCCTCCAAAATGACGTTAAACAGACGCTGTTTACACATAGATCTGCAAGTGTGTGTGTGTGTGTGTGTGTGTGTGTGTGTGTGTGTACTGAGTAAATACCGCTTTAATATCGGCTGCTTTTCCCCGTTACGTCAACTTACCTTGAACCTCCATTCGGTGTTTTTGAAAACCGTATTCGTTTTAAAGACATCGATGTCATTAAAATATAAATGTACTCGATATCACATTGGTCAAAGTCAGTTATTTCTGTCCCTTTAACGATATTTATTATCATTATTTTAATAAACTACTGTTTAGTCATCTCAAAGATAAACATGGAGTAGTATCTCCGGAATATTTCGCGATATTTTACTCACGATTGTAATCTAAAATTCGATATTTTCACAATATTCAATAATTGAATAAAAAAATATTCATTACTTTTTAGAGCCAGGTTTGATTAATTGTATTGAATGAAATAATTAAAAAAACAGACAAGGAAATGTGAAACACTGATAGTTAAACTTCTGATGACTTGAAAAAGAGAGTGAATGTAAGAAAACCACATTTTCAGAAATGTACATTTTCACCGTAAAATTGCTGTTGGAAATCAAATGTCCCTGTAAGTCACACATTATTATTGCTATTATTTTTATTTTTATAGTGATTTTTAGGGAAGCTTTCAAGTAAATATATCTGTATAATAAAAACACATTCATAAATGGTAGAAGAATACGCAGTGTAACGTGATTATTCCCATTTATCGTGTAAAAAGATATGATATATATTTTATGTTAAACCCGTTTATATTTTAATATATTTCGTGCAAAGAACCGACGCAGCAAACTGTAGATTTTTTTTAATAATTGAACTTGTCTTTAATATCAGTAAACACAAACCCAGCTTTTAACTAGATCATCTCAACGAATGAGTCAAATAAATCGCAATAAATAACTTTATTCAGAGTTAAAGAAAAAGAGATATATTTAAAGAAATATTTAAATAATTTCCTGATAAACATTTTAGTTGCTTGCGTAAGGTAAAATGATTTTTATTTTCGTTTTTCTAGGCTCGCTATAACTTTAATTTGTCCTGTTATTATTATTATTATTATTATTATCTTGTAATGTTTTCCGCATCTCAATCATATAACGACAAATCCTTTATAAAAGTTCCAGAAAAGTTTTCATCTTTACAGTTCAACACACACACACACACACACACAGAGAGAGAGACAGTGCAGCGGAGTTTGAGAGTTTAAAGAGGAGGCTCCCGGTCCGGGGTTTTACCTTGTGGTTCTGGTAGGACGTGACAGCGATGAAGGCGGTCTCCGTGAAGACGTGGGTACAGAAGGCCGTGTTCTTGGAGCCGAAGCCGTTGTTTTCATCCGCCTTCACGATGTGGATCCGAGGCTGGTACTTGTGCATGGAATTCAAGATGATCTGAAGAGAATGGAAAGAAAAGTAGAGACGATGTTTAGACCGAAGAAAGTCCTCAAACAAACAAACAAACAAACATGTTGTTGTTGTTGTTTTGAGCTCTTGCTAATATTCTACAGTGTTAACTTTTTAACTTTCAGAAATTCAAATTATAATAAAATATGGTGAAGAATTACATTAGAAATATGTTGTATTTCGATGTAAAGAAAATAAATTTGTGAAAATTCTGTCTTTACTTATAAGAGTTTAGTGAGTATTTTTTATCACCTTAAACGTTAAAGTGAACAGTTTGTAAAACTTTACTCAATAACAAAACCGGGATAGAAAAAAAACAACACCTGACGTCAGACCTGACGTCACATCACCCACTGACTGAAGTAAATGTAATTGTTTTTGTAACTTTGTGTAAAATGTCAGTTTCAGGCAAAAAAAGTAACATTTATATATATGTATATATGTATATATATATGTGTGTGTATGTGTGTGTACATTTCAAACCCAACAAATCAATGGTGCAAAGACAATACACGTATTATATTACAATAATAAATTATTTCTCAAGATCTGGGATCATTTGCATGACAGGCAGGACATATATAAAATAATTATGCATATATAAATATATGTATATATTCATATATATTATATATGTCTATATAGACAGATGGATAGATGATAAATACATGTAGATATAATCTGGTCTCCTTCCCGGTTGCCTCAGACTAATCTAATCTGTGCTAAGTGATGACTCCTGCCTGTGGCGACGCGGAGACTCGTCCCGTCCCGTCCACACAGATGAACTTGAGCCTGAGCTTCTCCTCTCGGAGCCTCTCATCCGTGGGTCTGGGGTCTAGTCGTTCTGACAGCACAGGTCACTGTTGTCAACCACGGGGGGAAACGTGTGTTTTCTTACATTTTTTTGACCAGACTCACTGTTCAACAAAGCTGCTCCTCTCCTCTTCTCCTTCTCTCTCTGACTCCCCCCTCTCTCCCTCCCTCCTCAGAAATCTTTCTTTTCCTCTTATCACTTATCACAGTGTTTGTTTTCAGCCTGAGAAGAGACACAAGGAATCCCCCAGACCCATTACCTATAACCCTGAAGGCCCACAGTGGACCTGAGTGGACCACGGTCCATACAGACCATTTAAAAGACATTCGTTATTCGTTTACGTTCGACTTCATCGACTCTCGTGTTGCTAAAACCCTGGTCCACCTGCCTGTCCAGGCTCTGTGTCAATCCAAGATGAATTGAACAGGAAATCCCTGACCGTGTGGAGCAAAGGTCACTGTATTAATCGTATCAGAAAAAAAATCATTTCCAAGCTCTGGGTCAGGGACCCACAAATGGATCAAACAGGAGTTTTTAAATGAGTCTGTTAAATATTTCCCCAAACTTTAACTGTGACAAAAAAAAACCAAAAAAATAAATAAAGTGAAGTTTAGCTTTAAACCCATACAGTATGTGTTCAAACTCATCTAACTGAATATTAACAAATAACAACTGCGATGACCCCCTCACCTCCCGGGTAATTCTTTTTAGTTTAATTTCTTTTGACTGTCCAGAGCTTTTATATTTTGACTATCTTTAGCCTTGTTTTTAAAAAAATCAAATATTGCTACATTTTGGCTAAGCTTTAGCTCTATATCCTTTGGGTAAATATAGTCGTCCAATGGCTAAATGTACCTGTTGAAAAATGTTTCAGGACTAATTTCTTTCTGTCCATCTTCTGTCATCGTAGCTATGGTGTTTAAATTCAAACTTTTTCGGATTTACTTCTAATTTTCTTCTAATTTAATCTTTAGACCACATTGAATTGATCAAATCCATAAGGACTGGGATGCATTTATGTGAACCATGTGACCATGTAGTGCGGAGACCTTGATCATCAAACATTCTTCTGTGCGTTCAGCCCGTCTCTGCTGACTCTGGTTCAGCATTGTTGTCCAAACCACAACAACAACAAGTGCCGGGAATAACAAATGTTCATTCCCAGAAGCGTCCGATCTGCGACTCGGCCGAAGTTGCGTGGAAATTTTTGAGAGAACATTTTTCACAGCACCCATGGTCCAGTGACTGTGGGTTCCCAAAGTCTAGTATGTGTGTGTGGTTATAGTAGAGGGCTCTGGGGGCAGTGGTGCAGACTCAGACCACCCACTGGGCCCCCCCCCCCCCCCCCTCAGCACACGCCTGGTCTCCTGCCTGTGTCTCTGTATCTTTGGACCCCCTGCCCATCTCCCCCCCTCCCTCCCTCCCTCTCTCCCAGCCTCTGGATGATAGTGTTTAATGATAGTGAGGGATCACTCGGGGTCTCCTTCTGCTGCCCTCCGCTTTCAACTTCTCCCACATCAGAGAGTTTTCCCGAGCCTTGGGATTAGCGGGCTTTGTACACCATCATCTATTGCTCATCACACACTGCCAGTTGAATATAAACAGTGCGATCCTCACACTCCACCCTCCTGATCCAAACATGTGTGGGAAGAGAGGGAGACGAGCGCAGGAGCAGATGAAGGAGCAGGGGGAGGTGGGAGATGAATAACAGCCAGGGATATTTTTCCAGAGAGGAGACGCAGATCAAAGCAGAAACCTGAGACAATAACTGATCAACACCAACAATGAACTGTGTTGTTGACGGAAAACAGTTTCATTAAATCATAAATTCTAATGTTGCTAAATATACTTTAAATATATATGTATATATGTACATATATGGAAATACATTCTAGGCTAGGCAAACTTTTTGCTCTGTACGGACAAAATGTATTTAGCTAATGATTTCTGACAATCTTTAAGTTGTTCAGGTTTTACTTTCTTTAACTTTAAGCTGTCATCTCAGCTAACCTTTAGCTCTGTCTCTGTTGAACCTTACGTAAATATACTTTTTTAAAATTTGAACACATTTTTATGCAACAACTAGCGTTTAGCTTTGCTATTGCTAATGTTTTTACCATTCCTGGGCTAACTTTTAGTTATATTTTGCCTGGTATTTAGCTATTGTCATTGAACTCCAAACTAGCTATTATCCTCAGACTATTCCACTGTTGGAAGGTAAACATTTGCACAAGCTAAAAACACCAGTGTGTAAAAATAGTCCTCGTGTGGACGATATAATGTTTGTTTATACTGGAGCTTAAACTTGTTTAAACTTGACATTTTTTTTGCCTTTTAATATAAATGACTCAGCAGGATTTCTTTTCTCCACTCGCTGCTGTACTTGAACACTGTAGCCCAAACTTTGGGTCAGGGGCCGGACATGGCACGTTAGGATTTTTAATCCATCGTACTTGTCCAAATTATCATTAAACCATATTTCCCCCCTTCGCTCCTCCTGTCAGATTTAAGAACCCATTGAGGCCCACAGTTTGCCCAGCCCTGCCCTGGCCTCGTTTCCTCTCAGCCTCGGTCAGTGTGCCGAGCTGAGACCCCGCTCCTGTGTCCAATCACCAGACATTTGTGCAGAAACAGCGTCTGTTTCAGGGTCCAGTCCTGAGCCGTTCCAATCCACTACATCAGCAATTTGTTTTCTTCCTATGTCTCACTCCTTGTATAATTATAAATCATCCCAGAGTTATTTCCACCAGCTGGACCAACAAGCTGAAGCACAGGGTGGATTTCTGGCCAGCCTCCAGCTTTTCATTTATGAATCCCATGCTGCTCCCTCTCCCAGCACGAAAGAGTGCGAGCCAGGAACTAATGCAACCAATCACGACTCACGAGTGCCTTTTAGCCCAAGAGCTATAGGCGCTGCTAACAGTCTGAAAACACTGAAGTGTTTGCAGTAGTGAATGTGTTTGTGGTCGGTTCTTACGGGAAGACGGGGCATTTTTTTAGACTCAGACTCAACTTTATGGAGTGTCACACAAGCGTTAGCACTAAAGCAATATCAGGATGTGGAGTTAGCTGCAGCTCAGGGTCAATGGTTTTGAAATTGTCTTTGAGCCCAGTTTAGAACTGTTCCTTACAGGCTTCCATGACTAACACACCACCGGCCCTTGTTTGTTACCACAGTGTCATGAATGTGTTCATTAAAGGACTACAGTTTAGATAAATGTTAGCTTGACTTTAGCCACAAAGAACTTTATAAATTTAATTCAAGGATAAAAAGCTAAAAGGTAGCTGTTAGAAGTTACCAACTGGACCGATGTGCTGGTCCACAGATGATACTAGTGAGAAAATAGTAGTTTTTAAAATATTAAAGCTGTCAGCTTTTATTATATTAAATTTAAAATGAATTTGGCCGATTTATTTATTGCAGCAAAAAATATGTAAAACTTTTGCAAAACCAGGTCCACACAATAGCGAAAGTTAGACCAAAATACAACAAAGAAGCTTCAAAAAATCTAAATAATTTGCCAAGACTTATGAAACTGTAAGTATTTTAGAAAAGCAAGAAATGTAGTCAAATAACTTTACGTTAATATTAAGGTTCCTATACGAAAAACTTTACTATAATACTATATTTTATAATACTATATATATTATCTTTTTCCCCAAACTTTCATTTGAAGTTTTCTTCCGTGTGTTTTCTCTTTAATAAGCTCATAGTCTGATTATTTTATTCACAGTGATATAAACCAGCGGATAATGGACCTGTTCTGATGATGAACTAAGAGTTGTTTGTTGTCTGGAAACAACAACCACTGTGCTTTGATTTGATTGGTTAAAGTTGTGGAATCAACTCTCCATCTCGGGTTTGTAGCTAAGAATATATTTTTGAGGAAGTACAAATACATAAATGAGTAAACCTTCAGGTATTACAGTTATTGCATTTTTGTTTTGCTAAAAAAATATCGGGAATTTTAATAAACAATGTCAACGCAACTGGTTTTGTTTGGATCTTGATAATGTTGATTAAAAAACATTTTGATTTTTGTTGCAGTAAAGTTCAGACTGTTACAACATATTTAACTCTGGCTGTAACTCCTCATTGATTAATTCCACTCAAACTAAAGTGAAACAGAATCAGAAGCTGAATTTGAATTAGTTCCTTGTTATGATAATCTAAGAATTCCACTCTGACTCTGTGACACTTTGACTGACTCCCACTTACAATTAATATATACAATACTGTACTTTAGAAAATATTTATAAAAATACTCATGAAAATATTTATGAAAATACTAAATATTTTTATGGTAAATAATGTCTACATTTAACACCAAAAACGTCACACAAAAAAAGTATCTATTTTTTTTTTTGGTTCTATCTTCTGATTGGCAGCTTACTGTGAACCTCAGGGCCTTCAGTAGCTGAACTCCCAGAGCCCGGACTACTGACTTCTCTGGACCGTGTCGGTCCGTCATTACAGGCCCAGAGTGACGTCAGAAACGTGGCTGCAACAGAACAGAGTGACAGGCAGAGCGGCCCAGGCACCTACGTGTCCGAACGGGTCCAGGTGGTTGTTGGTGAGTTTGAGCTTCTGGAAGGAGACCAGCTGCCGCATCCAGTGGGCCCCGGTGGCCGGAGAGTCCGGGTGGACGTACAGTCTGCCGGGCATGGCGGGCTCGGCCTTACCGGTCACAGACCTGGGTCACACACACACATATACACACACACACACACATGGTCATATATTGTCGGTTTTTTTTTTACCTGATTTTTAACCTATTGATTATCGTTTTATTATTGGAACTTAATTATTATTAAATAGTATACGATTGAACACAATTCACTGCAGAATGTTTGAAAAATTAACCGAACAAAAACTTAAAATGTTTCAGATTTTCAAATGAATTATTTCGCGTAGTCGGATTTAAAGCTTTCATTTAACTTTTTTAATCGATAAAATCATTTCCATTGATTTTTATTTTGTAGTTATTGGTTTTAATAGTTAATAACAACAACATAATTTAATTTATATTAAAAATCCGCAGTAATACTTTATATATTATTATGTATTTAATCATGTATTTATTGTTTTTTTTTTAATCCTTTCATCTGTTGAACAGATCGGTCTGAGTGTTGACCTCCCGTCACGTGGTCGGTCAGCGGTCAGTGCTATCGGCAGGTCATTATCCTCTTTAATTATTTCCCCTCTTTGGAAGTCACTGACCCAAACAAAGTCAGAGGAATCTTTTGTTCCTTTAATAATATCTCAGATTTTTTTTAATTCTCTGTAATTAATTTATAATTGTAATGAATTTATGACCAATTTTAATCTTTTTCTAAATGATTCCTGTCACTTTTTAAGTTATTTTTAACCTCACTAGTTCATATCATTCCATTATTTTTCCGGTTTTCTTTTCTTTTGGTTCACTTTTCTTTACCGACATCATTAGACTTTGTGGTGAGAGGACAGTCAGAAAAACCACACTCTTAAATTGACAATCACACACACACACACACACACATACAATATTGTTCATCGCTGTACGACCTACCATTTGTTATCCGCGAATTTGTATCGATGATCGTCAGCAGGTACCACGTCCATCAACAGGATGTACTTGGTTTTCGGGTTGAGTCCCGTCACCTTCACTTTGAAGCTGGGGAACATTCGCCTGTGAAGGAAAAAAAAACCCATGTTTTTATTTTTAAATATATTTCACATGTTCGAATATAAACAAAGGAACAGACAGTGAATCGACTGTTGTTAATGTCCTTAGATTAAACTACAAAGTTTTGACGAACTATTTCGACCAGTTCAGTCAGACGTTGTACTATCGCGCAGAATAAAAAGTTTTATTAGGACTAAAAAAATATATATATTTCTACAATATCTACAGTAGAACAGACTAGAATAGAGTCATTTGTTCGAAATTATTTGAAAAATGATAAATAAAATAAATAGATTTTAAAAAAGTGGAAAAAGACGAGAAAAACAACAACAATAATAGAATATGAATCTGACTTTTTTGGTAGATTTTTTTAGGCTTTTCTCGGATATATTTTTTCATTCGACATTTCTTCTGGTTAATTTTCATTTTGTCAGGTTCTGGCTCACATTGACAGTAGTGAGGTATTTTTCTATCTAATCTAATCTTTGTGTTATTTTTGGCTAACATTTGTGGCGGTTCAAGGATGAGGGATAATGTTTCAGTCCTGGTTGTTTTTGGTCTAATTGTAGTCGTTCCTACAGAACAGAGTTTTTGTTTGTTGCAGTAAAGATGAGAAACAGTGCAGAGCTGTGTGCTGCTGCTCACTGTAGATCAAACTGAAGTGTCAGAACGGACCGTGTTCTTATCCTGTCCAGTCGGTTAGTCTTTGGTCGTTTAGCGGCCTCAGCAGTCACCGCACAGACGGTCGGTTAACTGCTGTTATTAACGACTCAGGCCGTGGATGAATGGACGCAGTTTAAGGGCAAATGTTGCAGTTGCGACACAAACCAAGCGGCAGGCGTGAAAGACTCAACAGTACACACTAGTACACGTTAGTACACACTAGTACACGTAGTAGTACACACAGATGTGGCAGATCTACCGGCCTGGATGTCACGATAATGATGGAAATAAGTAAAGATTATTTTAAACTTTATTTCTTTATTTTATGCATGTATACTATTAATGTTTACTGTACTATTAAGTCCGGAATCGATCCCACAACCCTCCGCCTACTGCTAAATCACAGCTAACCGCAAACTCACAAGTATATATTTTTACATTTTTATTTTCAGTTTAAGCCGGAATTCTAACGAAATTCACTCTCAGGCATTTTATTTCTGGAAGTTTCTAGACTTTATCCTCACGATATATTTATCGTACAGTATTACCACAAAGAAACGAAAGTCATTTCAGGGACGTACGGTGACAAATAGAACGGAATAAAAGAAGACAACAATGATGAAGGAATGAGAGAAAAGAAAGAAGGAATTGAATAAAGAGACTAATAAGGAGACATCAGCTCAACAACCAAACATGTGAGTTAATAAAAAGTAAATAGTAAAAAATTGCCTTTAGAAGTTTTTGCTCGTATTGATTCGAGATTGAAAGACTTTCGAGCACATTCGCATTTTAATAGAAATGTTAAAACACAGTACAACTTCTCTTTAAAAAAAACACAAAAATATCTATAAATGAGTGAAATATTTATTACATTTATGCGCTTTGACTACTCCAACAAATCACATAAAACA
Source organism: Cynoglossus semilaevis (assembly GCF_000523025.1). Lineage (NCBI taxonomy): Eukaryota > Metazoa > Chordata > Actinopteri > Pleuronectiformes > Cynoglossidae > Cynoglossus > Cynoglossus semilaevis. Next base: position 22,371,935 of record NC_024320.1, on the reverse strand, counting down.
CGTGTCTAAACACACTTTAATAAGGAGTCAACAGCTACACATATTTATCGGAGTAATCCGTTTCTTCAGGTGTTGTTTTTAATTAAATCGAATTTAGTTTATCGTTGTTTTATTATACACAAAATAAAGCTCATGACCTACAGTCAGCTCTTAACATGCGCCACAAGCTACAGATGCAGTGGCTGCAAAAAAAAAAAAAAAAAAAAAAAACTGCTGTGAAAATGACTTTGATTTCGACACATTTTCACTAGAGAAGACGAATTTGGATTAAATTTGAACAAAGTTCAAAGTTTTGTTTGGCAGAGATCTCTCCTGCTCTCATTATATTTCTGGGACAGAATATTTGCAGGGCAGATGTCCAAAGACAGACACCACCCAAGACTTGTTGCATATTTTAAAATAGTTCTGTCTGTGTCTGTGAAGAATTTATACCTGAGGACAAACGGAATATTTATCAATTTGTGACTAATAAATATTCAGTAATTCATATACAGTATGTGCACAATCAAAAATACTGCATGTATTGGTGAGAGTCTTAGTACAAGACAAGTACTTGATTATAGTTGGCATTATTTAACAGTACACTGTTAAAGGTGACATTTTAAAATGATTAATAATGTATTTCACCCCCCCCCTCCGCACCCCCTCCCTCGGGGGTCTGTCTTTGCTCATGGAGTATAGCATTTCTAATATGGGGCCACCCACACAAAAATGTTCACTAAGGCATCCACCAGATGGTGTGTGTTTTCTCTGCTGCTCCCCACAGTCTCTGTGTTTTCAAATTTATGTAAAAAAACAAAAAAAACCCAAACATAAAACATAAAACATAACAGAACCCAGGATCAGAAATGAATAGTCTGTGGTGACGTGCCCTCAGAAACTGAAAGTTGCCCTGAAATTGTCATTGCGGGTGGTTTTGATGTCTGTCTTTGAAATGAGTGGATAACAGGCACACGGCCCAGAAAACTCCAAAATATTTTAGAGAGTTTTTTTTATATTCAAAAGCTGTGGTAACTACAAAGTCAAAAGTGAAAAATAAAAACTAACTTACTAACTAAACTAACTCATGGTGAGTGGACCGAGCTTATAAAGTCTGATGGACACATAAAGGGCCTCACACCACAAGTTGTGTCCTGTACCTCTACAGTAGTGACCACGAGGCTGTCAGGACAGCGGCATGTCCGGAATCAAACCCACAACCCTCAGCTTTCAAGACAACAGTACTAGCCAAAAACAAACAAACGGAAAGAACTAAGTTATTAACTCCAGTCCAATGACTTCTATCCGCTTTGTTATGGTCTTTAATCTCAAGTAATTTCTAAATGTCATTATTTAAAGATTTTACTACCAGAAAAAAAGAAACGAGGAAAATGTGAATGAAAAAGAAAAACATTGGAAAACGAATAAAACGTGTATCAGTAGATGTCTGTCTGTCAACTGAAATAATTTATAATTAAGTATTTTTAGTTTGTACTGATTCTTCCATTGAGAGACTTTTGACTTGGTAAATAAGACAAAAGATGTTAAAAACATCGTAAAACTTTTTTTTTAAGTTAATACCCCAGATCCCCCAGACTAATAAAAAATAATAAATTATTACCACACTCTGTAGCTACTCATTGATTTTAATGATTAAATCCTCGGTTATATTGCACCAAAAAGACATTAAACAAGACAAAAAAAGTAGTTTCACCAGTCTGTGATATTCTAAATAGAAAAACAGTGTCGTAACACTGTAACAACAACAACAACAACAACAACAATAATAATAATAACGGTCGTTATACAACCTTCCCGCCTTCGTGATGATCATTTCCGTGCCCACTTCATAGAACTTCACCCACAGTTCTCTCTCGTGCAGGTAAACCTTAATTCCTTCCATTCCCTTCAAAATAAAACACCACAGTGGAGTTCAGGCAGAGCTTTTAAAGAAGCTGGATAAAAAAAACAAAAACAAAACGAAAACATTCCTATGTCTTTAACAGACTGACGAGTTTAGCTCTGTGTTCAAGGTGAAGTAAAACGGCAGAGAATGGTCTCGAAGACGAACGACACGACGTAAAACAAAAATCAATGTCGTAAAACATGAGAAAAACGTTATCAATTTACATATATAAACAATACTTTATTGTATATTTTGATTGTATTTTATGTCACATTGTATTCTAAACACTTAGTCACAATTTTGTAACACACATTTTAATACATTTACCGGTGTGTTTGCGCGCGTGCGCGTGTGTTTCATACATTTATTTATCCTTTGACTGTACACATTCAATATAGCTATATATATATATATACATATATGTGTTTGTATATACAGTATATACTATATACATGTGTGTATGTAACTGTACTGTTTTTACGTTTACACTTTACTCATTTATGATTATATATATTTTTGTATTTTGAAAATACTTTTGTGTCAAACAACATCAGTTCATTTTGGAGGTGGGGGCTGCTCCGTGTTATATCCAGACTTAACTTTTTCTTTGACTGTTTTTAAAGCTACACCGGAAACAAAGACTGAGTTTTTAATTGAATTCGAATTGAAACAAATCGTAGAAAGTGAAAAAACACACTGACGTGTTGTTTTCTGTCCTCTGTAAGTCAGAGACAAGTGTGTGTTGTCGGTGTGTGTGTGTGTGTGTGTGTGTGTATCCAGTCACACTGACCTGCTGGATGAACGTCGTCTGTGAAGACGGGGATTTGCTCGTGGTTCCGCTCGGTTTCTCGGCTTTACTCTCAGCCTGCACTTCTCTGGACTCAGAGCCGGCAGCGGGAGAGTTTTCGAGGCTAAACGTTTCCTCTTGGTCCGCCATGACCAGGGTCTCCAGAAACTACCGTCCCTGACTGGAGGAGCCAGATAGAGACTGTGAGTCAGTGTGTGTGTGTGTGTCTGTGTGTGTTTTGAATTAATAATTATTTTAACTATATATTTAAACACATCACCGATGTAGATGATTCTGTCACTGTAATAATTTTCCTACATTTAAATAATAATCTGGGTTAAAAACAGACTGGGTTAAAAAATCAACAAACATGTCAGAGTGAGTTTTTAATTTACATTAATTTACATCCACATATATGTCCATTTAAATTCCACTCATATGTTTCATTATACATGTCTCTAATGTGAATTTCGTATAATAATATAATATAATATAATATACAGTGCAGGAGATGTTCTCCTAATGTTCCTTGACAATAAAATTCCCTTTTCTTCCCGTCTATTCCAATCGATTCTATTTTCGTGTACTAAATAACGTGTGTTGTTAACCAATCAAATCTGTGCATCATTGCAGCCATGAAGTCTTGATAATTTATTTATTACAAAGACTCGTTGGTCAACATTCTATTCTATTCTATTCTATTCTTCATGTGTTTCATCCCAAATATATCGTCTCACAAAGACACTGAAAATAATCTCAGAAAGTCAACAACAACTGACTCCACTTTTCATGGACTGATGTTTCAAACGGCCTGAAACTTTCACCGGTCAACGTTCAAATATAAACAGTGAAGGAAATACTGTTAGACCACAGTATTATAATCGTTTTTGTGACGTTTTTTTTATTATCTTGGATTTGGCATCGAATCGGATGATAGATAAAGTTCACTGTATTTGTATTTATTGTTGTGGATGTCACATTGTTTAAATTATTGTTTGTAATTGGAACGTCGTCACCCTGTTTTCTGGCCCACATTTCATCTTCAGTAACAGTTTAACAGACTCAAAACACGCCTACAATAACTTTAAAATATCAGTAATACATACATACATACATATAAATGTATATGTATCTATACATATATACACATATATTTATGTGTATATATATAAATATATGATATATAAATATATATTATATAAATGTATTTATACATATATGCATATGTATCTATACGTATATACATATATGTGTATATATTTTTATATATAAATATATAATATATAAATATATACATGTATGTATGTATGTATGTATGTATGTATGTATGTATGTATGTATGTATGTATGTATGTATGTATGTATGTATATGTCCTATGGTTCCTACAGGAAAATACCTCTTTTGTTAAAAGTACTCTGTTGCTCGTGTTCTCACGCAGGACAAAAACACCGGCCTTTGTGTTTATCAGATTACAACTTAGTGATAAATATCCATAACTGAAAAACAAATACTCGGATCTGTGTAACACTACATCTGTACTAACTGTTACGGCACTACTACTACAGACGGTGCCGTTTTCTGCCCAGAGCGGCGCGTCTTCCAACCTCCACCGCGATCTAAACCGTTACTTCCAACAATGACCGTCCGGGTCAGAGCGGGATCTCCTTACCTCAACAACCTGAACCTGGACACGGACACGACCAGAACCACAGTGTGAACCGCCTTCACTGATTAATTCTCAGACCCTCAAAATCAGATAATCCTGGAGGTTCGGGCCGATGAAGCTGCAGCGGTTAGAGAGAGAGAGAGAGAGAGAGAGAGCTCCAAGAATCCTGCTCCGCTGCTCCCCCTCCACCTCCTCTTTGACTCCTCTCACTGTTAGTCCAGAACAGGCAGAACAAACCGAGCACAGAACGGAGCGGAGAGCCTGAAGAAGCTCGGTGACAGCTCCACGGAGGCTCGGTGCCTTATTTCACCACCGAGCAGGGTTTTTGTGGGCAGTTCCAGTCGATAGTACGGAGCAGTAAAGCTGCAGGAGACTCCCGGAGGAGCAGGTCTGTCACCTCCTTCTTTATCCCCTCCCCTCTCTTTTCTCTCACTCCCTCTCCTTCTCTTTGCCTTGTCAAAACCACGTCTCTCACGCACGCGCCCTCCTCCTCGAAGCCCACTCTACTCATCAATGACCGAACCGTGCGAAGCGGAAGCGAAACCCAGCGTTGTACGTGGATTTGGAGGAGGAGGAGGCGGCGGTGTTTGTGGTGGTGGGAGACAGTGTAGAACCAGAACTGGCTGGCTTTATCCCAGATAATGTGTTCTTCCAGGTCTCCACCCCAGCTCTGGTCTTTTTTTAACTTTTTTTTTTACCTTAAGCGCATTTGATTTCCAACCATCTCGTGCGTAATTACGCGCGCAATTAGGAGCGTGCGCTCATTTTGAAAATCACTGCTTCCGGTCAATAAAGAGAGATCATTACGCGCTGGTTCATTTGAACAATGTATCATTGTTTCTTAAAATATAAAGAAAAAGTTAACCGAATAATCGTTCACGTCTCTCCAGCTGTTTTAACTCGTGCCAAATCGACCAACTTTGACCGAAACTGTCTTTACTGTGGCCCAGACACTGGGGTCTCTAATGTCGGCCACGTACGGTGTAGAATAGTGGTCTGATCCTGTTCGCCAGAAGTGGCCCAGTACTCGGCCACAGCGTCGTCACATTCCATACAAATATAGTCCAAATATAAAATTTATTTACAAAGGCTCTACATTTTTGACATTGAAGGACGTCGGATTTTAAATGTGTTTGGATCGTACCGAAATAAATGTCCACTGAACGGATGGACCCAAGCTGTGGTGTGTCATTGTTGGACGTGACCCACATCTAGGTTCTGTTAGTGTTTGTCTGAGTATGTATATATACATAAATATATAGATATACACATATACATATATGTGCACATATACATGCATATATATATATACACATAAATATATGTAAACATAAACATACATATATACACATAATTCAAATCTATATACATACATTTATACGTATATATGTATACATATATGTATAAGTGTATGATAATTTCAGTGAAAGTCGGTGTGTTTTTATATAACCGACTTAGTTTACAGTCCTTGCAGTTTTCTCACAAAAATGTTTAATATTCAACGCGTTTTGTGAAAGATAAAATCAGACAAAATCAGATAAAAATCTGATATTAAAAATATATATTTTATTTGATCATAAGAATTGTACAAGAAAAGTTTCCAGAAAGTTCTTCTCAACTCGTTTATCATTAATCTGTACGCGTTTATGAGTCGATTTCAATCACAGATACACACGCTCTGAATGTATATATTTATCATACAGGAGTGATGTTGTTTAGCTGTAGTCACCGCAGCCGGGATTCATATAATCTTATCAAACCACGAAGGATGAAACTGACATTGTTTGACCCCAAAAGGTCAAAGAAGTATGGAGTAAAATGAAGAGACCAGGGTTGAAAACACTGAAAACACACGTTGAAAAAATTTGAATTACGTTTTGTCCGCAGTTACCAAAAAATAACCAATGTGACGCATCGAGCGCGCGCGCGCGTTTAAGTGTAAAATCCTACAGCAGATATATGTCAATATATGGACGCAGTGGTGAAAAAATGAAAACTTTTAAAGTCAAACTAAAATTAAAGTCTCCAACAGAACCCACACCCTCACTACGTCATCAACACAAAAAATAAAATGAAATAAAGTGATAAATAATCCGATACATGTAAATAATACCGGACATTTCGGAGCGCAATATGGTAAAAATAAAAACATCTGCAGACGAAATATATTTTATATTTAAGTCATATTTAACATAATGAAGTTGTGAAGTCGAATCTCAAACTTCTCTGAAAGTTTTTAGACTAAAAGATAACACGGCTACATAAGCTAACATGTTTAGAGAAAATAATTTAATAATTATTATATATAAAAACAGAAATCACGTGATTTATAAACTTTGAAGGAAATTTTGCGAACGTTGCAAAAACACGATTTTTTTTGTAATTTTGTAATTTGTAATAATATACGTATATTTAACAAAAACAAACACCCACCATTTGTTTGATTATAGAAGATTATTAAATTCTTTAGCTGCATAAGGAAGTTTATAAATACATAAAATGTCCCTTGGACCAGCGGTTCCCAAAGGCAGGGGCGCACCCCACCAGGGGTCAAATACACAGTGTGTGATATTAGCACTGGGTTTCCACTGACATTTCTTTGTTCAATGTTCTTTTGGTATAAAGTTCCGTTTTTCAGGAAAAAGCTGTGAAACTATTAATGACATCTGACTTGACAACAGTACTATAATGTCTACCAGAAGAGGCGCTGTGGAAACTACCTTTACCATATTTCTACCATATTTTTACCATATTATAAGCTATTATAAGGTAGCTTGTAATAAAACATATATGTATATGTATGTGTATATATTTTATATACCATTTAATCTCCCTATATATATATACATATATATATACACATAACATACAGTGTATATATATATATAAATATATATACACATATATACATACATATACAGACATATTTATATATCTAAATATACACACACATATATACACACACATATATATGTGCTTCTGTGTATATATATATATACCCACACATATATATATATACAGTATATATTGACTTCAGTCTATGAGTTCATCACTCACTGATATAAAAGAGCGTTCACTCACTCAGGTTCAGCCAGTTTACATGATACTCAGCGAGAGGAAACCTGTGTCTGTGGGGCACTGTTGACCTGCCGTACATGGAGTCTGATTTAAACCTTCAGTGGCAGCAGGAACATACAGTACTGTGTATATAAAAAAAGTGTTTGTTTTGAGCTCATAAAATTCACTTCTCACTTCTATTCAAAACATATCTCTGCATGTTGTGCAACATCATCACCTCACAGGAATTTACTGTAAAAACAAAAAACAAAAAAAAAGAATTATCTGCCAATGTGGCCTGGGGGACAAATAATGCCTCCACCACAGGGGGCAGTGAGTAGACACTCTGTTAAAATGAAACTGCATGTAAACAGTGTCTGAAAAACATTATTGTACAATGTTCAGTTTAATCTCGCTGACACAGTGAACACACACACACACACACACACACAGGTGGATGGAGTGCGTGGTCTGATGTTACGGCCAGTTACAGAAGGAGCAGCTGATTTTTTTTTTGCAGACTTCAGCAGCAGACGACCAGGTGAAGGTCCTGACTGGTGGTGTCGTTGACCACCTCTGGTCCATGTCTGGTCTTTGGACTATTCACTCCTGGACACGAGTGGGGACCAGAGGAACCAGAGACAGGGACTTCTCAAAGACAAAGTTTGACCCTGGTGTCACTATAACTTCAGCATGTAGCATTGTAGCATATGTAGCATTAATATTTAATCACAGAGTTTGAAGATTTAATCATGGAAAATACTCCAGCCAGTTAACTGCCTCTTTTCATTTTTCCTCAAAATATCAATACCAGTGCAAAGAAACCATGAACCATTTTTCTAAAATGTACAACTGTGAATGTGTTTCTTTATGTATTTTGATGAAAATAGAACATCTGTATTTTTCCAGATGTTCACTCCTCTTGGGTTTGTCCGTGTATTGTTTATGCTAAAATAACTTTATTTGCCCTTTAATATGAGAAAGTCCAAAGGCTAATGAAAAATATTTATTCTAATGATAGAATAAATTATTTTCAAAACAGTCCAATATCCATTAGTCCATCTGTCTTTGTCCATTACCAGGCTGCGGGGGCAGCAGTCTCCAGGACCAGCCCCTCCTGAACCTTCCTGCAGGTGGTGAGTCCACTGGAAGGTACCAACCGCCCTAACTGGGATTC
>NC_024320.1:22361723-22362930 GCF_000523025.1 Cynoglossus semilaevis | reverse complement strand
CAGACTCAGGGTCCAGACTCAGGGTCCAGACTCAGGGTCCAGACTCAGGGTCCAGACTCAGGGTCCAGACTCAGGGTTCAGACTCCAGTGCAGAGTCACAGCAGCTCTGTTTAAACAAAGACGTCTCCCCACCTTTGTGTTTGATGGATTTATGTTTTTCCATTTGGTCTTTTATAGTGTATAGGGTTTATAGTTCCAAGGTGCAAAATAAAGACGTTTGGGAGCAGCTTTATCCCAGCTGCTATTATGTTTCTGGATAAATCACGACAGCTTTTAGTCTCAGAGTGTTCATGTGTAGAGTTCAGACGTGTCCACCAAGAGCAGCGCTCTGCTCAGAGTCATGTCTTTAACTGGGTTTTAATGTGGTTTTTGGATCCAGTTCTTTTTTTTTAAATTCTGTGGCTGCAGAAAAAACAAATATCAGCAGCTGCAAATAGAATAGAATAGAATATCTGGGATTATTTTAGATTTGTCTTTGGGTGATTAGGATTACTGTTAAGTAAGCCCAGAGAAGAAGAAGGAGGAGGAGGAGGAGGAGGAGATGTAGACATTGGAATTAGAATTAAAATTAGAAGGAGAAAGAGAAGGAACACAAGAAGACAGTAGGAGGAGGAGGAGGAGGAGAAATGTGATGTAGGATTACAAATAGTAAAAGAGGAAGAAGATGAAGACTTTTGAAACAGATCTCTCTGTTTTGACTGATTTTTTTCAGGTAGTTCTTGTACAACTCTAACTTAAAAACATTCTAATCCATCGATCTAAAATCTACTGTCACAACCAGCAGTCAAATACAGGGAGACAAAGGAGAGAACTAAAGCAGCTGTAGGGGAGTGACGTGTGTGTCAGTGAACGCATCATTAGTTGGTAAGAACTGTTCTAACTCCACCTCAGCCACGACTGTTTGGACTTTTCTCTGTACCTGATGGACAGGAGTCGAGGTCCTCCGCTGATGTCCAGACATGGAGCTGTGGTCACGGTGTCCAATCCCTGGGATTGGACCTCATTTTGATCCAACTGTTCTGTGAGAAAAGCCAATAATGTGCAGTCGTGGAGGTCGTACTGTGTCTGAGGATGGAGGTGGAGGTGGAGGTGGAGGTGGTCGTGTTGGGCCTGGAGCTGACACGTTTCTGCTAACAATCACATCACACAGAGCGGACCACATTCCAACTTCCTGATCCAGCTCCTCCTCCCCCCCCTCCACCCCCTC
>NC_024320.1:22359306-22359969 GCF_000523025.1 Cynoglossus semilaevis | reverse complement strand
GACCCTGGGCCACCTACAGCGCTGAGGTGAAAGGCATCATGGGTATGATGTGGTGTGGTCTGCTCCAGCCAAGGCCACAGTCACAGAGCTGTGAGCCTGCGGCCTGTCACGTCTCACCTCAGCGAGGTCAAAACACCTTCAACCCTGACACATTCAAACGCACGATTTATGACCGTGACAAAGCCCCCGAAATTATGAAGGAGGCATTTCCTGTGTGTGTGTGTGTGTGTTTGTAAGACTGCTGGGAAGGTGTATTTAAACTTTTTTAGATAAGTTGGTTACGCAGTACGTCTGTCTTTGGTCTTCATTGTCTTCAATGTCTTCAAGGATCTCGGCACCAAGAACATCCAACTAAAAAATGAATATTTTAAAGACAAAATTTTTTTAGGTTTAATGCCTTAAAACAATATATTTTTTACATCAGTATTTAATCAGGTGACTCAATAAAGAGTCAGGTTCTGTTTTATTTACAGTCTATGCCAAGTATGGGTAAACTACGGCCCGGGGGCTGGATGTGGCTCGTTTGGCGTTTCAATCCGGCCTGTCAAACTTGTTCAAATTATGTTATTCATTTCTATTATCTTTATACTTTGGCCTTTTCCCTGCAATGCCCACAGAAAATAAAAGAGTCATGTTAGAAATGTAGTGTAAAACCCGTAGAAC
>NC_024320.1:22348280-22359276 GCF_000523025.1 Cynoglossus semilaevis | reverse complement strand
CAAGAGTTTGTTTTTTTTTGGGTCGTCTCGCATCATGTTTTCCCAGGAGCTTACGAATAATGTCTGTTGACTTGGGTCGGGAAGTGTTCGCAGAACAAAAACTTTTGGGAAACACTGTCGTAGAAGATACTGTTACATTTTTTATGGGGACAATATTTTGTCCTTTCTTCAACTGTTAAACAAATTAGAATTAGAAAAAAAAAAAACAAAACAATTGTTGATTGACGTCCGAGGACGATAGCTGTCATGTCAGCGGTGTAATATCCTCCCGACGCGGAAAACCACGTTGGCGTTGAAATGATCTGTGGCGTAAATCATCTTAAACGTTCTGGTATCGATGAGCCCTGCAGTCATCAGAGCGTCGACTCACTGCGGTGTAATGACAACGATTAAAAACCGACACTCAGCCATGCCAGACCACAGACATTTGACTAACGCGTCGCTGCAGAGCTCTGGCACGTCGTCAACTCCTGATGTGATTTGTCGAACGTGCGAGTGAATAGTTGGACGCGGAGCAGCTGAGGCTCGGTAACGAACCGACGTCACAGGGTTTGACGTGTGTGAAGTGGATGAACTCATTGGTCTTTGATTGACAGTTCAGAACCAGACACAGATCGTCCTTTAATACGACTGGTTGTCCTGATGGATTTGAGTGAATGATGACGGTTGTGATTGGACGGTTCTCTGGAAGATTTATGTAGTATTGAAAGTATCAGACAGTAATTGGTCTTTGGGTACAAGATGGTAAAATACTAATATTTGGAGTAGTATGCCGTTATTGTGGACCGGTAATACCACTCCGTCGTTGAAGGATCATTTAATTTTTACAAAAATCAAACCTCTTCCAGACTTTCTTCTGTCAGTATCAGAGTCTGAATGACCTTTGACCTGTTGTTCTGAAACATTGACAGATTATCTTTGAATGAAAACAGTAAAGGGATATGACTGGATTATTCTGGGATGAAGTACATTAGTAAAATTAAAGTACATTTTTTCACTGTGTCACACTGTGGCCTGGTACCAAATGACCTATGGACCGGCACCGGTCCTCAGACCGGGGGTTGGGATACATATTGTATCGCCAGATTCTTGCCAATACACACTCCTAATTAAAAGTCTCTGTATTTGTGTAACATATTTTTAAATACATTTTGCTACATTTGAACTAGTATTTGAACTAACATGGCTTAGTATTTTGATACTGATACTTTTGGTTCTTTGTAACTACAGTTTTGACAAAATGTGTTTATCAAACTTTAATATGTTTTTGGTTTATATTTTAATGTCACTCAAACAAGATTTTTGCTAGTTGTAGCTTAAATCCAGTGTTAGCTAGTTTAGCTTTTTCTACATATTATGCTAACTCTGACTTGACCTGTCTCTTAAGTTACTATTTCTAAGCATTTGAAAGCTGTTCTTCTTTGGTTCCATGGTGTAGCGGTTAACACGCCTGGCTTGAAAGCTGAGGTTTGATTCCGAGAGAAACCAGCTACGTCTCTGTTCCTCTTTGTTTTCATAAACGCTAACTGTACGCTAAAGGTTGAATTGTGTGAGAATATTTCAGTTGTATCCTGCTGAGTTTCTTTATTTTTTGTTTCTTATTTCTGAGCATGTTTTGAACGGAATTGAATCCACTCTCTCTTCACTCTCTCTCTCTCCCTCTCTCTCTCTGTTTGCGGTCGTGCCTTCCTTCTAATCTGCCAGACTGCGTTTGTATATGAAGTGCCACTGACGGTGGAGACTATTAGGCCAGTGAAGGCATCGTTTCTGTCTTCCCCTTTCCCCCCGCAGCTCGTTTAAACTTCCAGCGGATGGTGGAGATTAAATGTCTCCCCTCAGATGGAGGGATTCTGCGGCCGGTCCCGGGTTTCGGTTTAAGAACGGGCGAATGAGTGAAAAGCATGTAAAGAACCTATTTAGCACAAGGCAACAGAAGATGCCTCACACGACATGCTGCAGATGTGCTGGAAGTTTCTGGAACATCTGCTAGTCTTCAAGTCCTCTCCACTTCCCCGTAGAGGTCTTGAGTGTATTCCAGTGTTTCTCAAACAGTGGGGTGGGGTCCCCCTCGGCGGGCACGGTGAGGTGCCGCGGGAGTGAGGGGCTTCCAATGTAATATGGCACAGTGGACGTAAGTGTACCACTGCTGTAATGCTTGAATGATGACAAGCCTCCAGCCACTAGGTGGCAGCAACTCATACAGTGGTTTGTACAGATAAAATATACATGTTATGTATACAGGTTCTCAATAGCATTTCAATTCATGGGGAGTGTGGGTTGGAAGTGGGAGGCATTTCTGTCTCCAAGGGGGGGCCATGACCAAGATAACCCCCCCCACCTCGTTACAGATCAAAGTTTTTGATGCCAAATTATTTGTCAGAAGTTTTTCCCAAGGCGGGCCCCGCCCCTGGCACACATCCTCCACAAACATACACACCAACTGGAGCTCGCAAAGTGGCGTCACACTTTCAGTGAAATGATGCGGGGGCGACTGACGAAGCCCAAAGATCGCTGCCGTATCATGTCCGTGACGAGTCGCGACGCAGCCCCACGGCCGCGGGGCGACTCATTACTGACTGAGAAGAACTGGGAGATGACAGCGGCAGAAGCTGAGGAGATCGTCGTGATCGACAGGTCGTCATGTTCCTGAGCTGCAGATACCCCAGAACAATGTAACCGAACTCCAACAAGTGGTATTTTGAGCTGCACCTTTTCACAACACCAGTCCAACAAGCTGCTCCCGGGGCCTGTTCCTGTTCCTGAAGGCAGCAGAAAACCAGCCTGTCACCACGTCATCACTGCAGCTTCATTATCAACGACTGTTTGATGTCGGTCCACCGCGGAGCAGAGGCCTCTCTCTCTCTCTCTCTCTCTCTCACTCTCTCGCTTTCACGAATCATATCAAAGTTCTCTGTCAGTCACATGATAGTCACGTATGCTATCATATCAAAGTTCTCATCAAAGTCAGTCACATGATAGTCACGTATGCTAGGTATTATAATGGATGCACGATACTCTCCACATTCATCAACGTACATGTTTTCTACCATACAATAATCATAAAATAATTGAAATTACTTTGTTTTGAACATTTATGTGTACAATTGTCTCGGCAACCAAATGAATTCACGACCTCCTGCAGGACCTAGACTCCCTATTTGTTTCACACACTAGACGAATTAATATATATACATATATATATATATATATATATATTTTAATTATAGTTTTAATTAGTGGTGTTAACGGTGGAGTTTTCGTATGTTGAATAACATTATTTTATTTTATAACTAGTATTAGACTTGTAGGATGACGAAATGACACAAACTTTAAATTAAATAGAGAGTAGGACATTTATTATCTCTAGGAAAATTTAGATTGCAAATCAAAAAAAAAGTCCACATGATCCATAGACGAAACATATCCATTCTGTTGACCGACAATAACGTGTTTTCAGAACAAAGGGGTGGCAAATTGTAATAAGTAGCTCAGCATTAGCTTTAAGATAATTAAGAAAACAATAAATACGAAGAAAATAGTAAAACTGGCAGAGCAGATATAGTGAAAACAGACAAGCTAAAAAAATAAGAACAAAACAGAGGTCTACGGTAGCTAAGCCGAACACAAAAACTAATAAAAAGAAAGACATCGTCATTCATAACTTTTATTTTGTAGTAATGCTTTTTGGACACTGGATGGCGCTGTCATACCATATTAAGCAACGCTTCACGTTTTCATTCCTTTTTATACTGTGGACAAACCCAGCCAAACAAAACGACCTCATCTGAATGTTTTACTCTCACCGTGTCGTATGAAAAACGTGTAGTTTTTACAGTGTTTTTTTCTGTTCTGGTAGGAAAAATAAACAGACAATAATAATAAACAGTTTACTGCAGTAGTACAGTGTGTTCTAGGTATAACAATAGCAAAACAGTTTTTTTTCTCTTCGCTTATTTAATTCAAAAACACCAGCTGTGTTCTTCACGTGAGAAAGGGAAATTACAAGATGTGACAACACGTCCCGGATGTGAGACTCTAATTCACCACAGATATTTTCCAAACCGTTATTTATTTATTTATTTTTTAAACTCACACATTGTAAATTGTTTTGGCTGTTTTTGCAGTTGTGTAAAAGGAAACTGTAATGATTTATTTTCCTCTTTTATAAATCTGTAGTTTTTTTTAAGCTCACTTCTGCTTTAGTTTACAGTATGTTTTTAATTTAATCTCAAATATCCGAGTCTATCACTGGACCCTTGAACTAGCCAGGGTGTAGCCCCGCCCTCACCTGATGACCGTTGGAATTAGCTTTAGCTCCGTGGCGACCCTTAAAAAGACGATTTAACACACAACAAAAACTAGTATTAAAGGCGAATAAAAGCGAGAAAAGAACAGAAGAGAGCAAAAGAGCAATTTCCTAAAGTTAAATATAAAATAAAAGTCCACAGCACATTGTTTGTTTTTTCCCCAGTAATTCGCTGGACAACGTTTGTTGGAAGTCATTTATTTCTCGGAGATTTTTTAAGGCTGTTATGCAAAGCAGACGGACTGTTTTGAGTTTAAATTCTAAATGACCCACCAGTATTGACTATAAAACATGCTCCTGTGTTCCCGGCCAACAGCGGGGTTGTGTTGTGGATAATCCGTCGCTAACAGGCTGCAGGTGACTGGCAGCACCGAGTCTCTGCAGAGCAGTTCATTCATGAAATGAAAGTTAAGACACAACAGGAGAGTTTATCTGCTGAGATACTGCAGGTGGGAATGGACAACTGTGTGGGAGTTGTTGCCACTACTGCCTTACACGGGTTGGGATGATGCGTGTGTACAGTTTATAGAATAAAGGAAAACTTTTAATTTTTATTTTTTATCAATTTAACTTTCACATCTATCCAGTAGTTGAACCCATACAGACCTGTGTAGTTTTACACATATGTAAAACGCAAACTAAAGGAGGCAGAGAGTTTATTATGATGTAAGACACGTGTCAAACTCAAGGCCCGGGGGCCAAATTCGGCCCACAAAGTCATTTTTTATGGCCCGCAGGAGCTTAAAAAGTATTTAATAAAGTCCATGCAGCAGAGTTTCTTAACCTGATAAATTAAAGTTGTTTTTTTATGTAAGGTATTTATATGTAAACTGAAGGGCACCATGGGAGTTCTTCCAACAGTCTAGGCCTATAGTACAATAGCTTAAAGTAAATAAGCATCTTTTATAAGAATTAAATTGAGTTGTTTCTAACGGTGTGGCCTGTACTGGCATATTACCCAGATACTGTTGTTAGACTAATACCCCTAATGCCCCCGGTCTGTGCATAGGACTGTTACTGTTACCCTCCAAACCCCCACCACCACCACCACCACCACACACTGTCTGACATATTCAGGGGTTTCTGATATAAAACTTTATTTTAAACACTTTCATTAATACAAAACAGTTATTATTACAATACAAATATAATTAAAGGAAACATTAAAAGTTACATATGGTTTTCATTGACCTGCCTTCGTTGTCATACAGTAGTCTGCTCCCCACACTTTGGGAACCACCTTTTGTCGGACCACAGTTTTCATGAACCATACTCTTAAAATACTGTTCTCGTAACTTTTTATAAATTTCAGATCGGTGTTGCTACAATGTTAACTTCTAGTTATCTGACTGTACATTCACCTGTAGTAACCGTCTCACTGTCCAGATGATGTTATAGTCGTCTTAGTTTTGCCAGTTTGGTAACTCAGTTATGGCTACGTGTCTGGTAGCCTTACAGGTCATTGTGTGCTAATGTTTATGTTCTTTTTAAAAATAAAGTCTGTAATAAAATATAAAAAGTGCCAATTTACTTTCCTTGCTTTGCCATACTTGGTGCATGCCCCCCACTTTGGGAACCACGGTCTTCCTGGACCTTATTGTTAAAGCTGGACCAAAGAATGGTCTTCCTGGACCTTATTGTTAAAACTGGACCAAAGAAACAAAAGCCCTTTCCGTTTTCTTGGTTGTTGTTATGGCTTGGCTTCATTTAAATCTGAAGAAGTTAGAACATATTTTTTAAATGTTTTTTATATAACATTTTAATGAACTTCTGGCACTGCATTTGTGAAAAGTATTTGTATATAACATTTTAATGAACTCCTGGCACTGCATTTGTGAAAAGTATTTGGTTAAAAGAGTTGTTGAACTGTTCAAACCGCTGGAAGTGTAATTGATGGATTATATAACGTGATTTTACGCATATTCATCTGATATAATCCAGACACTGGAAACAAAACATCGGCCAATAACTTGTCACATCGGGGCACGGTGGAACCTTTAAACGGGGATCCTTACAAACCTAGCATGATTCCACCACTAGATGGCGCACATGGCTCGTGGCATCCATCCCAGTTGCACTAGCTATGCTGTTGGACACCGAGGTCAAAACATTATTAAAGAAAAAATCCACTCTTTTGACAAGTATCATAGATCTTCTCATTAATGGAGGATTTTTTTTTCTCAAAGCAGAGTTTGAAAACTCACATCTGTAGACGTTAAACATCCAAACAGCAGCAGCAACAGAAGTTGGAGGCGACTGTTGAACCAAGGCAGGGACGGAGATGAAATAATGTCTTTGTTGTTTCAGTTTACTGCCTGGTGATAGGTTTGTTTAACAGTGTGATAAGAGAAGACAATGCAAATGGGCAGCGGCGATAAAACACCTGATGATGTGCCACACGTCAGAGTCACACTGCACGTCTAAGTCACGACTGAAGGGTCATCGTGTTCTGACCCGGACTCTGACGCAGACTGGACCCTAAGGGCAGGATTTTCTGCTCTTAAATCTGTAGTTTTTCTTAGTTATTGAGGCAATAAACCCACGGAAAACCACATGGAGGTTTTGGACGTGGAGTTTCAATGGTACAGATATTTTGTAATATTAGAACTCTGTGCTAAGAAAGGGAAAAGACAAAGCTGTTTTTCTCCAGTATTAACATTTTACCCCACAGTTTTGATCTATTTGTTAGCTGACCTTTCGGTAACTTTTAGCTGTTTCGCTACCTATTTTTGTGGGCGTTAGCAGTTAGCTATCTTTACTTAGCTTTTTCAAACTTCATTGTTTTATAAGTCAACTAACATTGATTAACTTGTAGTTTTTTTCTGCCCCCTTTGTTTTCAAACCAGTGCTTACAGTATTTATCCAGTATATTTTGAAATTCTTATCGACACGTTGGCTAACGTTGGTAGATTTGTGGTTTTTATTTCTTTTAGTGAAGCATTGGCTTTTTTTCTGCTTTGGTCAAAAACTTTTCATCTGTAATTGTAACTCTTTCCTATATATATGTGTATGTATATAAATATTTTTCTTTTTTGTAGCAAACGCGTTATTTTGTGCCTTGAAACTTAATGTGATACGCCGTATATTCTGACGTTGTTTAGCTTTAGCTTTGCTACATGTTCGTTAACTTAATTTTGCTGGTACTTTATTTATTCTCTGCCGTCCGTTTCTAGCTCTTTGTCTTCAAACTCTACCTCCGTACTTTGGCTAACCTTAAGCTTCTTAAAGCAGCATGAATGTTTGGCACGTAAACGATACAAACATCGATGAAATACCGTGTGTCGGCGAAGCTACAGGAGCCCGGATGGACAGTTTCCAACCAGGTCAACGATTTAAAACACTGTGTTTCAACAGAGGATTTTCTCACCGTGTTCGCGCTCAGCTCTTTATCTCCGACCTTTCAGTGAGTTATCAGCCAGGATTTGTCCCTTTTGCTTTTGTTATTTTTGGCTGCACATTGCGCCGTGTCCATAAACCGCTGGGGGGCGTCCCCCCCCATCTGGATTGCTGCATTACAGACGCGTTGTCGCCTTCCGTGCAATAAAATGACAGATATGCCCGTGGAAGGCGCCAGGTGAGCAATAAGACGGAACAATTCAGACAGTTTGTGTCATGTTTACACCTATTCACCAGCGCCAGCAGTGCTACACATTAACCAGAATACACACAAATAAAGATAGGGCGGTGATAAACTCATGACTGGAGGTACAATAGAGAGAGAGAGAGAGAGCGGGGGAGGGAGGGAGGGGGAGAGAGAGTCATCAAGGAATGACAGAACACAGGTTTGTTTTTCTTTTCTCTACAGGTGACAGGCCAGACCTGCTGCTCTCTGTGTGAATATCACATTCCTCACGACTGTGATTTCAAAATGATGCAAATGTCTCTGTTTGTCTGCGACGAACGTATTGACCAATCACAGCCAAGACACTGGTCTCTGTCGGTCAGAATGTCCAACACATTTTTACTTCAGACCCTCATATACTGTCACAGTGAAGTATATGTCTGATACCAAACTACATTTTTACTTCAGACCCTCATATACAGTGAAGTATATGTCTGATACCAAACAGAGAAAACTGCAAATATTACTGCAGTCAAGTACTGTACTTCTCCGAGTATCAACCGAGTATCTGAGGACTCCTGAACTCTCCTTTACATCTCTAATCGTACTGCAGTACATGTTTACACACTGTAGTAATTCTGATAATATGAATCAGACATGTTCAAAGTATGGCTCTGGGACCAATTGTGGCACTTCAGTGGACTTCATTAGACCCAAGATTTGAAATTAATGTTAGGACATGGACGCGTTTCTTTTTTCTGGAAATGCAAATATTTTTGTATTAGAGAAAAATATCTATTTTTATGAGTAGTATTTGAAAACTTTAAAAAAGATCTATTTTTATGAGTAGTATTTGAAAATACTACTCGTAGTATTTTTCCAGCTGCTGTCGTCGTTATACTACTTTTTGACTACTTCACTGAATATCATAAACAGTCTGTTAGCTTCTAATAATCACTGAGTGAATGTTCGATTGTCGTGGTTTTCAATCCACCATAAAAATAACATATATTTGATCATTTTTTCTGGACAATGCGTTTGTCTTTAATATTTAAAAAACGAAAAATGTTGGTCAGTTATTGGTTTCCACACCTTAATAACTAAATGATAAAGTTCTAATCTGTTCTGTTGATTGGTATATTTGAGTCATTTTCTTTTAACCAATTAGAAATTCATTCGCCCCAGTGCTTTAGTTTAACCCACTTTTCTTGCTATATTTTAGCTACTTAACAAAATATATTTTAAATGAAATATTTTTTTTGGTCAGTTTGGTCAGTACGTTTCTAATCTTTGAGCTATTTTAATGTATTTTAATATTTGCCCAAATTAATTTCTTTTATATATTTCTTGTATTTACTCAGAACGCACTTAAAACAAGCTAAAATATATAATAAAATCTGTGTAAACCTTGGTGGCTTGGGTGGGAGTTCACCACCTATGAAAGAAAAGTAAATATAACGACGCGAATAAATAAATGCGTAAAATACAGGACGTATGTATGAATTATCACAGGAGAAACACGGACCCTCAGGAGCCCCCCCCCTCAGACCCCTCAGACCCCGACCTCAGTCCTTTACAATCGCCATCAAACTCATATGCAAATGAAATCTCTCTTTTATATCAGTGACAGAAATAGTAAAAAAATAAAAAAAAATAAAAAATAAAATCGTCATTTCGATATTTTTATTAAAATATCCAAGAACACGATGTCAATGTTGTAAACTAGACAAAACTCCAAATACAACAAAACCCACTGACAAGTGAAGAAACACAGGAAGAAGAAGAAGAAAACCTTCATATTTTTTATTTCTTTTATCTTTTATGCGGCACTTTTAACGACCAACCTGCGCATTTCGGTAGGATTTCATTTTTTTTCTTGCAGAAAAATAGTCCACTTTGTCAAAACCGCACTGCTTTTTTTTATCTTATTTATTTTTTTCAATTTTGAATCACTTTTCTCCTCATAAAAAATAATAGTAAGAATATGTCAAGCCATTGCTGCAGTGCGTTGTCGCTTTTCCATTCGTTATTATTACTATTATTATTATTATCATCATTATTATTATTATTATCATTAATATTTTTTTTTCCTTTTTTCCAAACAGTAGCACTTCACACACGGGGACAACAAGTGAAAATACAATGGCACATGAGTGTGAGTAACTATCAGTGGATATCTGAGGGCAGGAGTAAAGTCCGTGTTTTTAAAAAGAGAAAAAAAAAAACAAACAAAAAAAAAAACAAACAAAAACGTAATAGCCCACAAACTATTTTTACACAGGTGTATCCACAATAAATTAAGAACAGATCCCTATAGAAACAAACTACTCCGTTGTATTTACACGCAATAACAATATGAAATAATTACATAAATATTTTATATATCCTATGTACACCTAATATCAATACTACCTTTTTATTTCTCATGTTGACCGGTTCCAATTTCAGCTTCCCTTTGCCTTTTTGGTGGAAAATAGATTTTTAATAGGGTTTTTGTGGGGAAATATTTGTAAATATTGAATTTGACTCGTTTTCGGAGGTGACGCATGCGCACTCTTTTTTGGCCAATTCTGTTGAATGGTTTGTCTCCAAACATAAATACAGCAGTCTGTGAAAAAGGACAAAAAGGTAGACTGGATGGTAGTGGAGGAAACATATATATGAATTGATTATTCATATATATATATGTTTGTGTGTGTGTTTGTGTGTGTTTGTGTGTAGCCAGCTGTTCAGTTTCAATACTTGTACGGTATTTAATGACAGGGTTAAAAAAAAAGATGTGAGAAAGAGAGAATAAGAAAAGTCAGGTGTGTGTTAAACCAAAGTGCATTTCAGAAACTAAAATCAAACGTCCATAGAGTTCCGCTCCTGTTTTTTTTCCCCACCAAAATTCTTTTCTGCGCAAAAAGTGTGAAAAGTACCGAGTCCCTTTCTGGTACTTTTCATGACAGCAACCAAACGTGAAGCAGGCGGTCTCTCTCTCTCTCTCCCTCTCCCTCTCCCCCCCGTCCCCCTCCCCTCCCTCTGTGTGTGTTTTCTTAAAAGAAGAAGAAATTAAAATAATAATAATATTAATAATAATAATAATCTCCTCTCATGGGGAGCCGCTCCTGGACCGGGCCTGCTGG
>NC_024320.1:22337949-22344480 GCF_000523025.1 Cynoglossus semilaevis | reverse complement strand
CCGTCCCCCTCCCCTCCCTCTGTGTGTGTTTTCTTAAAAGAAGAAGAAATTAAAATAATAATAATATTAATAATAATAATAATCTCCTCTCATGGGGAGCCGCTCCTGGACCGGTCCTGGCTGGAGTCCAGTCCACTGACCAGGCGCTGGATGCTCTGCAGCTCGTTGGCCGCGTCCTTCTCCGCGCAGGTCTTTGGAGACAAACTGGACGAGTGGCTCGTCACCTCCGACGTGGAGTCCAGGGTGACGCCGGACACCGGGCTCACCGGGACCACCATGCCGTCCCCTTTTACCTCCACGCCGCCGCCGGCCATGGAGGGCATGGCGGTGGTGAGCAGCGTGCTGTCCGGTACCGTCATGGAGGGCAGAGGGTAGGGGCTGTACCTGAGTCTGGGCCGCACCGCGTTCAGGAAAGGGTGTCTGTGCACGGACGAGGACGCGGCGGACTGCGCCGCCGCCGCGGCTGCCATGTACGTGTACGGGTACGGGAACAAACTGCCGAACGGAGACATCGCGAGACCCTGTGGAGACATGGAGAGACCAATGTGAGCGGGCGCGGAAAGAGTAGAACCTCAGCCCAGACCCCAGAGACCCCTGTCGGCTGGATTAGATCTCTGGACACCATTTATTACAAAAACGATTTTCAAACAACATTTTCTACCAAGGTGAAAACTAAAATGAACTTGAGGAACGGGATATTTTTTGTGACGTCACGGACGTGTTGCCTGTAGTTGTTAGGAAGACCAGATTTAAGAATTGATTTCTTTAGCGTTGTCCACAAAATGATGAAAAACTAGGTTGTGTTTTTGAACATGTTCATCTCATTCCCGTCGTAGAGTGATGTTATTGGCTGTTTGGAGACTCAGAGACCCCCCCCCTCGCCCCCCTTTCCCTCCTCACCCTGTGTGTGTCTACACTAAGACATTAAGACCATATTAGTAACATTTCTGGAAGTAACTCCTTTGCCTGCTACAGGCTAACATGCTCCTGTGTTAAATTAGCATCTGTAGCAGAGGTGGAATCAGTTTCAATTTTACAAATGTTTGTCAGTTAAAATAGTTTTTCCAGCATGTGCTCGTCTGCAGTTAATGTTATAAACAAACATCTCGGATGATAAAAACAAACAAACAAATAGTCCAAAGGCAAAAGCTGCTGCTGAATAAACGTGACCTTTGAGCCCGTAAGTTGTAGTACATTAAAAACTCCAATGAAGGACAAAAAAATCTAATTGAACTGACTAAAATCAGAGTCTGCATCAGAAATAACACCGTGAGACAGAATCATGGAACAACATGAACCAAAACTAGACTGGACGTGTTCTGTCGTCTGAGTTCTGTTGTTAGCTTGTTGTAAAAAAAAAACATCTATTTTTTATAGGACAACAATCAGCCTTAATTCTGCACCGTATTAAACCTAAGGCTCCGTTTGATTCGGCCTGGCTGAGGTCCAGATCTGTCTGCTGCTGAAACACCCGTCACATCACGAACAACAGAAGAACAGAGTCCTTTAAAGAGGAGCAAAAAGTGTGACGTTTCTAGTAGTTTGAATCACAAAACCAATCAAATGGAAACATAGAACTCCACGAACAACAACCACCACCAAAATAAATTATTAAATATCCAGACTATTATCAAATTAATTTCTTAGTTTTTGTCTTCTGTAACTACTGGATCTGTCCGATGTCAAATGATTTTTTTTAAAATAATTTTTAGCGTTTTTTATTATTATTTTTACTCCAAATTCTTTTTGATTTCACTTCTAGAAACATCTCCTCTGTCCCGGCTACATTTCCGGTGACATTCGTAGTTATTCTTGGGCCACATTTTGCATATTGCCCTGAGAGAAATGTTGGGGGAATTCTGTAGAGGCGCAGAAAAACTCTGGCAGTTGGTGATTAGACTCGGTGCTCTGTGAAACCTCGCGGTGTTTTTTTTTTTTTTTTTTTGTGGGGCCGTTCCTGTCGCTACACACACACTTTCTCCCTCTGTGCAGATAGTTTTCATCACAGTTAATGACGTTAGTGATGCGTCGTTACGAGGCCGGTGGCAACAACACACACACACACACACACACACACCTAGAACCGGAACCGAAGTATTTCAAGTCCATACTGTTTGTTTTTCTTTGTCCAAAATCTGGCATTGATTTTAAAATGAAAGTGGAAAAAAATCGAAATAAATCGATGTTTCAGTCTAAACATAAAGACACAACTTGGAGAAATCTCTCTCTTTTTTTAAATTTGTTTTTAAAAACTTTTTAAACCGCCTGTTGCTCTCGTTTGAATCGCTGCCCCGCTGAAGGAATTGTGTTTATATCCAGAACAGCTGTTGACAGGCGTTCAGCAGAGGCAGTAAAATCCAAAATAGAACTTCATTCTGAATATTTCCACCGTAAAAAACCAAATAAACACGCACGCACAGCAGTTCCACTCGCTCCTTCTCGCACTTTAAACCTTTTAAAACCGACATAAACATAAACGGAGCGAACGCAACATTAAAGACTTTTCTAGTAAATCTGGCAGCCAGCAAGTGTACTGCAGTATACAATTATGCAACGCGTGTTTTACTCGAAGCAAAGCGAGTATTTTTTAAATTTTTTTTATATTACCTGTGACGCTAAGACATGTTGCTGCAGATGGAAGGGCAGGCCCGCAGTTCTTTTACCTGTGACGCTAAGACATGCTGCTGCAGATGGAAGGGCAGGCCCGCAGCTCCCGCCAGGCTTTGAGTGGGCGATGTCATGCTGGTCGTGTCCATGGTGCTGACTCCTCCCGTGGACACGGCGGCCAGCAGTGGCCCCATGCCCGCAGCCATGTTCGAGAACGCGCCTCCCATGTTGAACTGACCCGGGTGCAAAAGAAACGGGTGCGCGCCCCCCAAGTGATTGAAGAACTGCTGTCCCGTCAGGCCCGTGGGAAATCCAAAATTATGCAAATGACCGTGGCCCATGTGGCCGCTGTCCGTCTGAACGCTCAAAGGCACGAAGCTGTCCTTGGATATCGACCTGCACTCGTCCGCTTTGGGCGGCGGGTCCTGCAGACCCGGGCTCTTCAGGTCTTCCGCGGAGCGCGTGGTGCTGGAGATGATGGTGACGGGACTCTGCCGCGAGTCGGCCTGGCTTTTCTCAGTCTTGTGGCCGCTCTCGCGGACCCTGCTGCCAGAGTCACTACTGCTGCTGAAGGGATGCGCCTTCACCGGGCTGGCTTCGTGGTCCTTCCCGTCCTCTGTGGTCGTGGAGATCTTGCTGGAGTCCGGACCGTCTTTGGGGAGTCCGTCTTTGCTCTCGTCGTCGCTGTCCTCGTCGCTATCGCAGAAATCTGCAAGACGTGACCACAAAAAAAAAAAAAAAGCGTCAAAACCGAATATCGAAAACCGAAATATCGGTTAATATCGTTGTCCAGAAAATACGCTGCACGTGTACTTTAAGTACCACTTAACATAATCCTTATTGACTGCTGTATTTTCTCCCCCCTCATACAAATCGTTCCCAATCCACAAACACCAACTTCCGGTTCTAGCTTTTCTAATTAAACTCTATATTCCACGTTTTTTTTGTTTTTGTTTTTAAACACGCGGTATCCCTGTCTGTCTGTGGGCTCTCCCAGCCTTACCTTTCAGGTGTGGAGGCCCCACCGTGGACACGGCGGGAGACGAGGCCTGGCCGTAGCATTTAAAAGACGGCTGTTCCCCCGAGGAGTCGTCTGAAGCTCCGTTCTCCCTTTTCACCTGCTCCTCATACGAACGCATGGACTGCAGAGCCAGCTGTTTCCTGCGGAGGAGGAAGGAGTTTGAATACTGAGAGTCAGGGTCACAGACGCAGACCCAGACCCAGACCCAGACCCAGACTCAGAACAGGAACAGGGAAAAAATAATAGAGTTGAAATGAGTCTCCCAAAATGTCAGTGGAAATAATAATAATAATAAAAAAAATAATAATAATCACCAACAGGAAACTGTTAGAGTGCAGCGCCACATGTTCCAGCTGTCGTTTTATTACATTTACCAACAATAAACCCCCAAGGCCTCTGCTAAGTATTTGATTAAAAGTGTAAAGACCCGGGCTTCTCACTGGTTACTGTGACGACATATGGACTTATTATGGTGTGTCTTCTCTAACACACACACACACACATTCTCTCTTCTTTACCTCTTTTCTCTTCTCCCGTTCCCAGTGTCACGGAATCCTTTGGCGAAAGGGTTGTGATCAATTTTCAGCTGCGTAATCTGAAAAATGTTTAAAAAAAAAAAAAAAATTCAAAAATTAAAAATTCAAATGGCACAAACATCACAGTTTTGACCTCTTTTTTTTGTATTTTTCTTCATTTTTTTTCTATAACTGCGTGACTTCCCTAACATTCTTCTAACAGTCTGCAGCAGCCACAGGTTGCCAGGTTTTATATCGTGAATGCGTGAAACACGCACGGCTCCCTGTTTTGGCACGTTGACAGTGAAATATTCCTGTTTGGATTTTTAAAATAAACTCTCCCCAAACCCCGACTCCCACATCACTTCCTCCGCTCGTCTGGCTGTGTAAACCGCCGCACATGTGAGGAGGGACGTGTGTGTGTGTGTGTGTGTGTGCGTGCGCGGAGCGGGGGGCAACACCCACACCACCACCACCACCACCATCATCATCATCATTTCCCAACAATATCAAAGCGCTGCGGAGACCTTTTTTTCATTATCATTTTTTTATGACTTGCAGAGAATAAAATGTGACGCAGCAGCAGCAGCAGCAGCAGCAGCAGCAGAAACACGGATCTGGCTCAGCCGACAACTCTCTCCTTCTCTGTCTCTCTTTTTTTCTCTTTCTTTTTCTCCATTCAAGCGTACAGTGTTGCCCCTCTTTATTCCCTCTCTCTCTCTCTCATCACACACCCCCCCACCCTCCACACACACACACACACTAACGAACAGAGACGCGCACAGAGAAACAGAGTCTGGGTCTGTGCCAAATCTTGTCCACGTGATTAAATAAAGGGACGATAACCTGTACTACATTCCACACATTCGTGATTCTCCGACCAGAGGCTAGAATATTATCACCCCGCTGTTTCTCACCCGGCATAAAAGACACTCCGTTTTGCACAATACGCGCCACTTCTTTCATATTTTATGACAACAAAACGGTGCAGAGCTTGAAAGGCAGGAGGGAAGCGCCCCCGACTGGATATAAACCGACAACTTCAACCCTTTTTTTTAAAAGACACACAAAAAAGTATATATGTGTATATATTTATATATATGTGCATATATATTTATATATGAGTATATACTGTATGTGTATATATTTGAGTATATGTATGTATATATATTTATATATGTATATATGTGTATATATTTATGAGTATATATGTATATATTTATATGCGTGTATATTTTTATATGTGCATATGTATGTGAGTATATATGTGTATATATATTTATATATGTATATATGAGTATATATATCTTTATATGTGAGTATATATGTGTATATATTTATATATACGACTATATGTATATGCATATATATATTTATACAGTGCGGCCTATACTGGGACTCACCTTGTCGTTCTGATAAGCGGTCACTGCTATGAAATCCGTCTCAGGGAAAACGTACGTCCTAAATGTGCAGTGGTACAGTTTGTGCACGTCGTTGGTTCTGGCGATGTGGAACCGTGGTTGATATTTGTGCATGGAGTTGAGAATTGTCTGCAGAAGACACAAAAAGACAAACGAAACAAATATATATAAAACATATATAATGCAATATTTTATATATTACATGGACATTGTTTGACATTTTCACAGTCTTAGCCCTCAGGCTCGGACATTACTAAAATAAATTATAGAGCAGAGGCTCTGACATTACTAAAATAAATTATAGAGCAGCATTCTAGAGAATGCTACAGTATAATTATCAGGGTGCAATGAAGAGCTAATATATTAAAAAATAGTAAATAGCTCAAATATGGAGGCGTGGGTTATGACGTATCACGTGGCTACAGATTTATCGCCCTACATTTAACTGTAGGCTGTAGCAGATCAGAAACAGTCGTAAAGTGATTGACGTAATTCATTGTAAATTGCTCCTAATTGTGTATCTTCATCGGGGTAATTAATGCAACAACATTTCCTGAACACATCGACTCCAACCTGAGGAGGGAAACGGGTTAAAACCAGCAGCAACAACAACAAATGTCAGCAGTTACAAACAACATTGTAATGTGATAAGAGAGTAAAAAAAGGCTTGACATACATGAGTTGAACTTACAAATCCATGTTTGTCGGAAATGTTGTTGGTCAGCTTCATCTTGTGGAAGTTCACCACCTTGGACATCCACTGCTCACCGGTGGCGGGACTGTCCGGGTGGAAGTACAGCCTCTTTGGCATCTCGGGGTCGGCCTTCCCGGCCACCATCCAGCGGGAGTTGTGGAACTTGTACCTACAGTCGTCGGCTGAGACGATGTCCATCAGGAGGATGTACTTGGCCTTTTTGTCCAGACCTGTGCACCTCACTTTGAAGGGGGGGAACATTCGCCTGTCACA
>NC_024320.1:22336042-22337941 GCF_000523025.1 Cynoglossus semilaevis | reverse complement strand
GGGCAGAGTCAGCAAGTGTTGAAGCGACCGCTGCTTTCAATGAATTTAAATTTCATTTCATTCAGAGATTTTCATATTTGACCAGTGAACATATATTAGGATAAATACACAACATATATGTCAGGGCTCCATTCCGTGGAGTTGACACGTGTGGGTTGGTTTTAATTAAAAAAAAAATCTAGGTAAAGATAAACAAACATTTACTTCTATTCCCGGTCTTATTTTGAATTATATATGAATATATATTTATGTGGCTTTATTATGAATGTAATAATAATCCTGGAGATCTACACACACACACACACACACACACACAGCAGCCATCTTTGTGTGTGTGTGTGTGTGTGTGTGTGTGTTTTCTCTGTACACCGTCTCTGATGGCGACAACGATCCAGTAACAGATCGACAAATTTAAAAATAACACGAATTTGATATGGTAAAAAATATATATAAATATATATTTAAACTAACCACTTTGTCTGAACTGTTTAAGTTTAAAAATGATGCAGTAATTAATTCATTTAAAACGTAATTTGTTCACTGTAAATTACAGCACGTTTGACATTTAACTATTTTATTTTTCTCACCGTCTTTAACGGTTGTCATTAAGTGAAAGAAGAGTTTTTTTCTTTTTTTGTTTCCAGGATTACATGTTATTGTTGTTGTTGTTTGTTCTGATACATTTATTGGATCAGCAGGGCGTGTGACGACAGTACTGTGGTTAACTCGACTCGTGTATTTGTATTTTATATTAAATCTATTTACGGTGTAGGGACAAGGTGCTAAACATATCCGTGAATATATTTATTTAAATGAAAAGCCACGAGTTTTGCAGGTTGTAATAATAATAATAATAATAAAAAAATAACCCCTGACAGAACTATCTGCTCTGTGTAGGAATTGTTTTCATAAAAAAAAAAGAAATGCAGCGTCATATTTTAAAAACAAACCACCGCAGATTTTTGCGATTTAAATAAGTAAAAAAAAAAAAAAAACCCCAAACAAAGTTATTTCACCTTCCCGACTTGGTGATCACCATCTCCGTGCCCCTCTTGTGGAACAGCTCCCAGAGTTCCTTTCCTTCCAGTTGGACTTTAGGATCATCCTCCACCTCCTCCTCCGGCTCCAGGGTCTTCAGAGGCCTGAGGTGCGCGGCCGCAGCCTGGTGCCCCAGCGTGGGGAAGTGCAAGCCGGTGTCCGCGACTCCCATCAGCTGGTCCATGATCGGCTTCCCCAGGGCGCCCGGCAGAGACAGGGAGCCGCTCGGAGGCAGCGCCAGCGCCGGGAAGAAGGGCGGCTGGTGGCCCAGCATTGCGCTCATGGCAAACTCCGGACTCCGGTGAGGTATGAAGGGATGATACGCCATACTCGATCCCTGTATGACTGGATCTCTCATCAGGAAGTTCATCCAAGTGCTGGCAGCAGATGTAGACGACTTGTTTTTTTGTTGTTTTTTGTTTGGATGTGAAACTGAGGACTGAACACTGGAGGAGCAAACGGACAAACAATCAATCAGAACCGGACGAGGACAAACGAGACCAGAGGTGGAAGAAAAAGCTGTGGAAATCCCTCCTAAAAAATCAAATATTACAATCCACGTTTTTTTTTTGTCTGAAGGAGGGGTCAAAGTCGCCGAGATGTTTTTGGTTAAAAGTCTGCTCAGAGAAATGTGGAGTAAATGTTCTCCATGAATCTGCTGCTGCTGCTGCTGCTGCTGCTGCGGGGAACGATTGTCCTCAGAGGCGGACTCGCACCGGACGCCTCTGTGCCGTGCTGCCGCGGTCTTTTGCGCACATTTAGTCGAAATTAAACCATTTGGGGAGAGTCACTTGTTAATTGGCCGCGGCGCATTCTTTCTACTCCCCCTCTTCACTCCGCTGCTGCTGCTGCTGCTGCTGC
>NC_024320.1:22332402-22335996 GCF_000523025.1 Cynoglossus semilaevis | reverse complement strand
TGCAGCCGGGGCGACGTGTTGAAATATTTCGATTGCGCCGAATAATCCCCCTGCCTCTACTCGCTCCGGACTTGCACCCTCACACGCACACTCACACTTTCGTCCTGCGCTTTCCTTCGCGCGCACACATACATTTCAGAGGAGGAGGACGTGTGCAGGGAGAAAAGTGAGTCCGCTGACAGAGAGAGAGAGTGATAGAGGGAGGAAGAAAGGCGGAGAGAGAGAGAGAGAGAGAGAGAGAGAGAGAGATAGGTGGTAAGGTCCCAGCTCCGTGATTTTCCTAGCGCCTCTGTGGCCCATAGGGCTTCATACTGCTGTGGATGTTACTGCGTGTTACCAGCCGCGGCTGCGCCGCTCCTGATTGGCTCTTTGACGCTTTCGGACCAATTGCGTGTCAGCGGGGGCGTGGCCTTGACAGGTCGGGTGGAGGTGGACAGAGTTGAGACTTTATAAAAAGGTGTTTGGACGCTGAAAAAAAAAGAAGAAGAAGAAAAAAAAAGGGGGGACGTTGATGTAAAAACGCCAGTTTGAGTGAGTTCAGAGTCGGTGTTTCTGAGAATCTGTCCACAGAGATGGACCGGTCTGGACAGAGTCTGTGGACACAGAGAGAGAGAGAGAGAGAGTGGGTGTGTGTGTGTGTAAGAGAGAGAGAGAGAGAGAGAGAAGAGGGTCATTGAGCGGTGGAGACTCGCCGGAGAAACAGCTCTTTCTCACGGCGTGCTGTTCCGATTTGTTTCGCTGCTGGTTCTTCCTTAATCCCGCGGCAAATTCCTGTTCTCGTAGGAACTCTTCCAGTGTCGTCATGAAAAAATGTGTTTTCGTGTTTTAAAATGGAACCAATATGTGAAACATTTCCAGAGTTTTCCAAACATTTCCTGTGATCTTTTTTTCCCCTTCTTTTTAAAACCACTGACTCTCTATAGAAATCGTGACCAATACACGATATCGTACAAGAACAAAAACCGTATTTTATCGACCGAACGCACAATAATCGTGATATTATTTTTGATCGATTTTCTCGCGGTCGTGCATTTTTTTCCACTCAGTCTCCACAGCCGACACGTGTCTCTGTGAACGGGTTGAAAATTGAAGATTGAAATAATGAACCTAAATCTATTTAAATGGCAAACTGTATTTAAAAAAAATCATTTTGACCTAAAACGATAACAAGTATCGGCATCTATCTGTGAATGTCACGTGGTGATTATTGCACGCAAAACAAGTAGAATGTGCAGTTTTGTGAGACTATATCTAATTTAATATAAAACACACCCCTGACCCTCAGGATTCTCCAAAAGATTTGAACAAAAAATACGACTTTTTTTTAGCCTAGTTTGACGTTTAAAGCTGTTTTATACAAAAAAAAAAAAAAAAAAAATCCACTCTATGATATTTCTGATGCGACATCTGAGTTTTATCCTTGAATACTGTATTTCTTTGCTTGCAGTATTCCTTTATTTAGCTTCTATTCACAGAATTAAAAACCAAAGCTGTAAAACTGGTGACAGTTCTGCAGAACGGTGTTTGTGTTCATCCTCTGCAGACACAAACACAGAGGACATGATGTCACTTCAGTTAAAAAAAAAAAAATCTCTATTCACTCTCCCCAGGCTCAAACCTTTACCAACAACAACCCCAGTATTTACCTGTTATAGAAGTATATTGTTGTTGTAATCAGTATTTTAACCAAAAAGTCTTGTCCAAAATAACCCCAAAAAAAAAACATTTATACAGATTCCATTTCTCTAAAACTCACTGTTAGCACAAAAAAGCTATTTCTTTTAGATAACCCTGAAAAATATAACGCGACCCACTCCTGGGTATAAATGTTCATTTTACTTTAACACAAAAACAGAAATGAAATCAAAGTTTACGTTATGTAAAACCAAACAAACAACAACAACAACAAAAAAAAAAACCCTTTTCAGACCAATGGACAAAGAAAAGCAAACCCTCAGGTGGGTCGCTAAATTCAAACTGTTGTGACAGTAATGTTGGTCACATGACTACGGTCACATGCCAGGCTTTTGTTTACATAAGTAATAAAAAAAAATTCATACAGTTAATTGTAAACCAGATCCTTTTGAATTGAATTTTCTTTCTGCAAATATTACCATCATTTAGACCGCTGTTTCCCAAAGACTGGGTCGCGACCCTCAGGTGGGTCGCTAAAGTTTTCTTTTTGGGGTCGTCTCGCATCATGTTTCCCAGGAGTTTAGGAGTTTAATGTCTACTGACTTGAGTCGTGAAGGTTTGTGACTTGGACTGATTTAGACCAGAGCAGCTGACCAATCAGTGGTCATCGTTCCTCTGGTCTCGGCTCTCTGTTGCTCGGCCAGCTTCCAATGCTCACAGTTGCACAATGAGCAAAGCTGCGGCGCCTCAGTGTGTGTGTGTGTGTGTGTGTGTCTGGACAGAGCCAGGCCAGTGTTGTGTTGGTGCGATTTAACCACACATTCACAAGTAAACTCAGAGAGCTGTGTCCAGTCAGCCTCCCTGGACAAACATTGACCATCAATTCTCAGTCAATTGTCTGTCTCTGTGGTGTGTGGGTGTGTGGTGGTGGAGGGAGAAGGCGGGAGGCGGGAGGCGGGGGGCCAGAGCGGCGCAGGATCTCAAAGTCCTTCAGGCGCATCCCTGCAGACCGAGACCTCACAAAGTACGCTGCCGTCTGAAGTCTTCGGCCCAGTCATTACAGTGTGTGTGCTTCCTGCAGTGTTTTCTATCAGTGGTTCAATATTAATGCATCTGCAAAGTGGTCAGAAGCTTATCTGCTGGCCCCGGGTTTGTAACATTAGAAGGTGCGATGTACTTGTTTGACTCCGAGCTCAGTATCAAGTATTGTTTTAGTGCTGGGAGCTTAAAATAATCAGCCAATGCCTCAGGGCTCATATCAAGAGCCTCTGGAGGCATTAACCTCAATTGAATTCTCCTGCACGTGTTGGTGAGAAACCGCCGCTGACATGTTTTACAGGTTTCGCTCGCTGCAGCGCACTTGTGGTCGATGATGGTGTGAGTAACAATGTCACAGAGCTGTCTTTGTTTCTAATTTGGCCGTCATGGCTCCCTCTTCTGCAGAAATGAGCTGCAGATACATGTGGAAAAAAAGGGGGTTGCGCCAAGGCTACGTGGGCGCAAATGAGCGTGACCTTTAGCCCTAAACTGGGTTTAAAAACAATGGACTGAATGTCAGTGGAAACGTATCCAAAAATAACCAAATGAAAATGAATCCTGTGGCTCATTTTGCTCCGACTGTAACCTGTTTTTATCTGCTGTAGATCGGTCTCTCGTACTGTATGTGTGGATGGAGTTTCTTTTTGACGCTTTGAGATTGGGTTAAATTTGAGCTGTGGTTTCTGTCGACTGTTAACGAGTTTCTTTAGTTTTTGGCCTAACGTTACCCTAAGGCATTCTTGACTTTCGTTAAAGCTGTGGCTAATTTCCTTGGTTCACTTTTAATTGTCCTGTGTAGTAATTTGTAGCTTAATTAGCTCCTCGGAGAACTTAATAAAGAAGTGATTGTTTAATGAAGTAATTTAGGGGAGAAAAATTAGCAAAGCAAAACTCAGCTGAGCAGGAAATTGATATATATAT
>NC_024320.1:22331681-22332106 GCF_000523025.1 Cynoglossus semilaevis | reverse complement strand
TATGTATGTATATATGTAGATATATGTATGTAAATATATGTATATATTTATATATACATATATGTATATAAAACAGCGTTTTATATTAAACTTGGCCTAATACCATTCATAAACATATCTGGATATTTTTCATTTAAAATAATAATAAACTATTTAAATATTACTCAGGTCCCAAAGTCCAATCAACAAACATACTGCACCAGACAGTATCAACACTGTCTACTCTGCTCAAATAGCTGTCTGCGGCCCACATGCTGCCCAGACACCGCCGTCAGAGTGGCCCAATCTGTAGTCATTTGAGAAAGTTGTACAGAAGCCCAGAGAGAAGCCCAGAGTTGGCAAGAACAATCAAAAATGTCCACAGTCCCTGAATGCAACACTCCCTGCAGCCTGGTAACATCCGATCCAAATTGTTGCACTTTTGC
>NC_024320.1:22329859-22331640 GCF_000523025.1 Cynoglossus semilaevis | reverse complement strand
GCAACGTGGAATAAATGATGAATGAAAACAGTCAGTTTAACTGACTGCACGCACTGAAAAACACTGCTGTATTTTCCCACAGACTCTGAGGTCGATGTGTTTAATTTCCTCTGAGTGTGTGGAGCTACGGAAAATTTTTTTTTAAATGTTTTTCAATTACATTCATATTTTGTCATTAGATCTTGTCGATCCTGCCTCACTGATTGTTGTGGTTTGAGAATCCGACCGGAATAAATTTGAAATTGAAAATACTTGACCTTGAGGTCACGGACCTCCGTTGAAGAGCATGGAGTATTTTCTGTTTTTTTTTTTTTAAATCCTTGATGCCCAGAGCAGCTCAGCCTTGCTGAGGCCTTCCCCTCCGTCTTTGTCTAAGTGCGGTCATCTCCGTGTCAATTACTGGGCCTTATTCTTCTCCAAACACTCGACCCCATTAGCAGCACATTTCAATTTAGTGGAAGGTGTCATCAAATAGGAAGCCTTGTTGACACAGCGGCAGCCTCTCAGTCTCCGCGGCCAGGCCGGCTTCATTAGCTGAGCAAGTAAGAGAATGGTCAATACACTACATAAACTTTTACAGGGTTAGGGCTCTCAGGGAGGGCAGGAGACCATAAAAAGGTCCTGGCACCACTGATTGACGAGGCCAACTTTGTCAGCGCTTCCTTCTTATACAGTACTTCAACTCAGATCACGTGTATCAGACTGAAGAGGGCGACATGTCTGACCCAACAGGCGGGGAGGTTTGTCGCGTCCTGTTCATGTTCTTTTAAAATTTGTTTACATTTTTTTTTTTTTTTCCATGATTGTTGTTCCAAAGACGACAAAATGTGGCTGCAGTTGTTTGATTCTTTTCTTGGTTTAGACATTTTTTAATAGGAGACGGATGCAGGGCCACAGGGGGTGCAGTGGTAGGTCGCCTTCAGAAGGTTCTGGGTTCGATAACCACCTAGTCCTCTAGTAGCCTCGGAGTAAAAAACCTGCCGAATTACTGTGCGTCGTTGTCGCAAGTCTAAAGACGTTCAGTATGGGACAGATCTGGACCGCAGGCAGGACAGTGGAGGACAAGGCTTGTTGTTGTCCTGTGTGAAAATCAATGTCTTATTAATAACAGAGGGAATCTTACCTTCGGTCCATTGGATCTGATATCTGACCCCTGACCCCACGCCCCTCACCCCGTCTACAATTCTTTGTGTGATGCAGTTTTTGTGTTCATTACAGTAGTAGGAGAATTTGAAACACGCAAACTAAGGCCCGGGGGCCAGATGCAGCCCGTTTAGAATTTGAATCTGGCCAGCCAGACTTTTGCAAATGATAAACAACATCAACAATTCTTCACTGTTGCCTCAGTTCATTGTTGTTTGAAAAGGAGCATCAACCAAAGGCTGTATATTTGTACTAAAACCAGGGGCTGGGGAACCTAAGGTTAAGAAACCTTCCGGAATGTTCCTTTAATGATTCTAAAGTCATAGTTTGTATTTTTGTATTTTTTTTTTATACTTTTATGACCTTTAGCCTGAAAAAAAAACAACTTTTTTATTTTGAGTATTCATTAATTTTTGAGAAGCGAACCAACAATTCTGGAAATGACTCCAGTCACTCACTTCACTCCAGTAAATAGAAAAGCACTTCCTGTCACATGTTTTTTCCGCCGTAACATTGATTCCACCTGAAACTTACGTTGATTTTTCTTATTGAATATCCTCGTTACTATTCACCCACTTTGTTAACCTTTCAATATCATCAATGAAGGAAAAGTGGATTATAGTCATGTGTTATGAAGC
>NC_024320.1:22327541-22329759 GCF_000523025.1 Cynoglossus semilaevis | reverse complement strand
CCCCCCACACACACACAGCATCTACGGTGTGTAGGTTCATTAAGCAAAGCTTCAAAGACATTCCTGGAATTGATCACCGAGCTGCCAGTGATGTAATGTATGCTGTCCTGTTTATTTGCAGATTGTTAATGATAAGCAA
Source organism: Cynoglossus semilaevis (assembly GCF_000523025.1). Classification (NCBI taxonomy): domain Eukaryota; kingdom Metazoa; phylum Chordata; class Actinopteri; order Pleuronectiformes; family Cynoglossidae; genus Cynoglossus; species Cynoglossus semilaevis. Next base: position 22,329,620 of record NC_024320.1, on the reverse strand, counting down.
GGACAGACTTGGTGGCACCGCCGCCAAATGAAGGGGAGATTGTCTGTCGGGTCGTCAGCCCTAACAGGACGTGATAGGCAAAGGAAACATCACAAGATTCGTATATTCAACTAACGACCCCAAACTCGGTTATGGACAGAAAGTGCAGCGGGAGACGTTCCATTGACAACGTAATGACTTTCTAAATGCGAGCCATTTACCTTAAAGATTTAGGAGGAGCTCGGATTGATCCGCCGGCCTGATGTCGCTAGCCGGAATATGTGCAGATTGTAAAACGCACTTTTCGTAAAACGGCGCGCGTGCTTTAAGTCAATTGGCTGCAGGAATGATTCATTCTTTACCTGTTGATGAATTGTCTCCGTCAGGCGTTTTTTTTTTTTTTTTTTTTAGTGAAGTCGACCCTTGATCCCGTCAATTCCTGCACTGGCGAGTTATAGGTTATTGATGAAAAACAATTTTAGTTAATTAGGGGATGTGCTTATTGACGGAGGGACGTTGACTACAGATTGACAAGGGAAAATGGTATTGTGCTGCCGAGGACGTTTGGGCTCATGAGTTTTAACGGTAAATACCGTGTGGTTGGAGACGGAGGAAGTTGAAACGGGCGGAGAGGAATGTTCTGGTCGTTTCATCCGTTATCTAAATAAGTCTCTTTGATTTCAATCTCAGCAGAAAGAGACCTGACGAAAACTACCTGCCTTTTTTTTTTTTTTCCAAATGGCAAGTACACTAGTTAACCCCCCCCCCTTGGACTCTACACCCCTGAAACCTTCAGTCGTGGCATCACACAATTCATACAAAACAATGAGACTCTCAGTTAGTTTTGATCACAGTGACTTCAACATGTCCAGAGAGTTGTGTTCTGCTGTGAGGATGCTGCCCCGTGGCTGCATTTTCTTTTTTTCTACTTTCATTTTCAACTAGTCAGGATGTTACCTGTTACCTGTTAGCTACTTAGCCAGAAGTTGGGGGAGGGCCAGGATCAGCCTCCTGTTTGTTTGTTTGTTTTGTTATGCTTGGACTTTTGTAAATTTTCACTCACGGCCGATGATTCACTGCTGACTGAAATAAATCCTTAAATGATATTTTTGTGTAACTTGAGGTTACGTTTAAAAAACGGTCTTTACGTTTTACATTTTGTTGGTCAACGTAACAAGATGGAGCCAGAAGTTTTATGTCATAAAGGGTAAAAAATAATGATGGGCTCATTTCAGGCTACAGGCTACACTCGTTACTATGTATACGGTGTAAATAGTTAGCCAAAATTGGCAGATTTTTGTGATTTAATTTTACTTCAGATAGACAGAATCAAACTCGCTGGCAATCAAAAAATGACCTGTTGACTTCAGACGGGATTTTTTTTTTTCAAGTAAAAATCTCGTTTTATGGACGGAAAAAAAAGTCTTGACTTGGTGTCGGACCAAGTCGAAGTGCGAAGGCAGGTTTGGACACGCGTGAGCGCCTGTGTACAGACGTCCACGACGTGTACGCGGCTCGATGCTCAGCCTGGTAACCCGTCGCCAGGCTCCGTCTGACGGCTCTGATCTGACTGATCCACATCCTGGAGTTGGTGAAGGCCTCAGATGTGGACCATGTGTCAGAAGTCTTTAGCTTTGCCTTCCGTGCCACCACTCACCAAGAGGGGAGATAAGTATCTGCTCCATGATACAAAGCAAATGAGAAGCAGACAAATCCTCCGGTTATTTGTCATCAAGTTAGCGCAGCTTAAATACGTTCCTGCGTCGGGACTATTTTGGGATCGAGGAGAAGCGGGTTTTAGGTTGAGGGAGGTGCTGTAACGTGGGTTTATCTTCTGGAATCATCTTTGATTTACATTCACCCAAGACTTACTGGCTTTTCTTTTCTTTTCTTTTTTTTTTTTTTGTTACTTGTTGCCACAGAGACTAACCTCCAGACCCGGGTCTTTCTAAGAGGAGAGTTCCACAAAGCGGTGCATTCCTCCGGTGAGAGGATCCCGGGGTTTGAGGGGTTAGGGTGGCTTCTCTCTGGAGGTTAAGTGGGATAAGTGTGTGGCTCATGTCAACCCCAACTACCCCCCCACCCCCACCCCCCCAATAT
>NC_024320.1:22323112-22327364 GCF_000523025.1 Cynoglossus semilaevis | reverse complement strand
CCCCCCCCCCCCCCCTTTACTCCCCTCTCCTCACCCCCCCAATCCCACTCCTTTTTTTTTTTTGAAGCCGGAGTGGTGATTGAGGTAAATGGATCAAGTGCAGAACCGATCTTTAAAGTAAATCCACCTTAAGAGCTATGACAGACGTTTAGGAAATACAGAGGTTTGGGGGCATCAGCCCTAACTGCCCCTCAACAGTTAGGGGCAGTTAGGGCTTTCTGCCGTGCACTCATCCCTAAATGACCCTGGAAAAAAAACTCCCTCAGGTCTCTCTCTCTCTCTCTCTCTCTCCCCGTCTCTCTCTCTCTGCTCCAGGCTAATCCAGGTCCTGGATTTGTACCTTGTAAGGAGAAGGTGAGTCTCGGTCTCTCCCCCCGTCGGCCGTGGTGGGATCAGATCCAGTCTGAACCCACAGCCGCCGCCCACAGGTGCTGTCCACGCCTGAGCCCATAATCTGGCCCATTTCAGTGTGGCTTTAGCTGGGCCGCGTCCCACTTCATTTTCTTTTTTTTCTTTTTTTTCTTTTTTTGAGCCTCTTTAGGTGAAAAAAGGGGATAAAGGAGTGAAGTGGTGACGGCTTAAAGGAGCAGAAGACGTGTTCCAGCTGCGTTCCTGAAAGATTCAGGTCGTAGGAACTCTGAGTGAGAGGAGGGAAAATGAACCTGGAGTTTATGAAGTTTGGAAAGAAGAATCTTTTTAATGGAAGAATAGATTTTTAATTTTTCTTTGTTTCTAGAACAAATGATTTCTGAGTGATTCCATTTTTTTGTATTTTGACCTTTGGCCCTCGGCAGATTAGCATAAAGGTCAGTTTTCCATTGATTTTCCTCTGAGCTCTAAAACAATTGTCACTAAAGTCTGAGATTAAAGTCAGAATTCATTTTCTTTTTCTTGAAATTGTGACTTGTGTCTCAGGGTAATCTGAATGACGGGGGGTCGGGGGGGGGGCGACGACGTAATATACATCGACTGTATTATACAAAGTATTGTTTTATATTTCTAAAGTTTTTTTCTATCACATATGGTTGACAATTTAAAGGTGATTCCGTGAATTTTGCATCTCACTTTCAACAGTGATTTTCTCCCAGAATTCATAGCATCTTTTCAACATGTTGATGTTTTTTTCTGAGACATCAGAAATGAAAGTGTGATTTCTTTTTTGTTTCCATATGAAGTTGATAAAGGTCAGACTTGTTCATACAGTAAATAGGGGAAATATATTTGATTGTATTTCTACAGATTATTGATTTTTTAGTATTCACTTAAATTTACAGAAATGCAACATGGCGACTTTTAATGTTAGAAACGTAAGTGTTTCTTCACATTTTTGTTGTTGTTGTTGTTGCTGTTCTAATATAAATCCGACGCCTCCGTCCTCGCAGCTCTGGGCTGGATTCCACCCATGTGGCCCACTTTCTCTCCCACGTCACTCGGCAGCTGCTCTGATAAACACCTTCCACCAGGTGTGAAAAGTGTCGCTGCTGCTCCCTTAATATCACAGCACAGTCCGTGACGCGTGGACGCGCCTTTGTGCGCACACAGAAATCCCGTGTTTCGCTCTGACACGAACTGTAAGGTTCATGTAACTCCTTTGACATTTTTCCCTCTCTCCCCCCTTACTTTCTGCTGTAACTTGACCTGCAGTTTCTGGGTGAATTAACGGTTTTGTCAGCGGCGGGGACACCGGGTTTGAAGAGTATGACTGCGCTCAATTGAATCTTCCCACGTGCGTCTCCGTTCTGCGCCACGGACGAATCCCTGTGCGTCAAAGGCCGCGTTTCAGTTCGGTTCAAACTCCCGTGAAGGTGTTTGAATAAATGCAATTAAAGAGTTTGAATATTTAAGTATGTGAGGATCTGTGATGGTGCCGGATGTTTCCTTTTTTATTTTGTGCATCAACAGGTTTTTGTGGCTCAGTGCGCCACCTGCACCAGTCAGAACGCCACTGCATTTAAGGTCGAATTCGAACTGTGTTTAACACCTTGTTAAAATCAGGATCAGCAGCGTTTCCTCCTGGGTTAAAGGAAGATTCTGAGCATTTTTTGTTGCAGCCACAGCGGTGGTCATTGAACAGACACGGTCAGGAGCTCAAGTCCCCACACATGTTTTGCATAAAGAGGGCATTTTTGTTGGGGTGGGGAGAGAGTGGGGGGGGGGGGGGGTGCTGCGGAGCAACTAATCAAACACATTAACCATGGTTTAACGGAGTCCTGCAGGATCAGACTCTAACCTCCAGATCTGCAGCAACAGGCGGGTTCTGAAGGGAGGAAACACCGGTCAGGGCCGCGTTTATTGGCTCAGTCTCCGGTGCTCGTGTGTGTGTGTGTGTGTGTGTGTGTGTGTGTGTTTATAGGCGTATTCATAACGGAAAACCTTCAGAATAAAAAGGATGCGATCAATAACACAGCGACCGCTAACGGTTGTTCGTTATTTCTCGTTGAACTAATTAGTCACGTGATCCATAAAAATGCAGGGAATGTTGGGAAAAATGTCTGTGAAAGTTATACCAGAAAGGTCTCCACTAGTTGTTGCAGTTCTGGACTTTTTTATTTTAACATTAAATAAAATCCAGTTCCATTAATTTGAAAAAGTTCTTGCAAAAAAAAGAAATAAAAAAGGAGAGTCCGTCACAGAGAAACTGTGAAAATGTTTTTCACCCCAAAATAAAATCATAGACAGAAACTTAAAATTAAGCCAAAATGTTTTCAATGACTTCAAATTTGTCCAAATGTGAGAAATGTAACTCTTTTATAGTAACTAAACTGTTAACAGTGAGAAAAGTTCAGATTTAATGACTGATGATTCTTGCCTGAAAAATGATTAAAAAGAAGCAAAAATGGCAACAATAAAACACAAAAACAAACCAAAAAATTAAATATAACAAAAAGCTAAGCTAAAATGTTTAACTGCTAAAATAAAAGTTTGCCAAGAAAAAGTTGTAATTGGAGAAACCAGTCAAACTGAAAAGGACAAATTAGATTTTTAGCAGAAAACAGTTTTCACAAACATAAAAGATAGCCTCAAATGAGCTAACAATGAGCTAATCTCAGCTAATAACGGTTGGTTTAAAGCTAATTTACTGTAACTGAATTATTGGAAATCCTCTGGTAACATCAGAGGAAACTCCCAAAAAAGGTAAAAGTTCACTTAAATAAATATCACTAAATATTAGTCAGTGTAAATCTACGCTGTGGTGAGTAAAAAAAATAAGGAGAGATGATGCTAAAAGTTGGCCTGGTGTATCTCAAAGTTATTCAAAAGATCTGGAAAAAACTTAAAATTTCATTGGAATTTTATAAAAAAAAAAAAAAAAAAAAACAAAATTTAAATTTTTCTGTCAACACCATTTTATTTAAAAAAAAAAAAAAAAAAAACCAAACAAACTTTAAATTCTTCTGTCAGCACCTGTTGATTTAAAAAAAAAAAAAAAAAAAAAACCCCAACATTTTTTCAGTCTGTTGGTCGGAGCTGCTGTTTGTCTTTCACACAAACGTACGTTCTCAGTTGCGCGCACACCGAGGGGCCACAGGGGCCACCAGGCACTCAACCAACCAATGAAAATCCGATTAGGAAACGTCTTAGTTTGTCCATCTGAGGGTCAGTGAAGACGGCCGTCACCTCTGCCGGCCGGGGTCAGCCGACCTAATCAGATCCATGGCCCATAGAGACGCCGCAGACCTGCACAAATGCTGCTGGCGACCGAGCGTGGCCCCGGGGACCCCTGCCCTCTAATGGCCGACTGTATTTATGAATGAGGTGGGATTCCAGTTAATTAGACTCCTGAACATTATAGGGTTCGGCTCCGCGAGCGCGGATTTGGCCTCGATCAGCCTTTGTGCGGGACAAATGAGAAGTGAGTAGCGCGCTGCCGACGCACAGTGTGGTTCTGTGGAACTGGCGACAGTCTGGAATCATGGGAAAAAAAAAAAAAAAAAAAAAAACTAAACTGCGTCAAAGGAGAACCGCGTTATCACAGGACCTCATTATCTCATGTCTGCAGCCATCTTTGGAGAACGGCCGCTAATGAAGAGTGGCACAGACCTAGTTTACTGAGGACACACACACACACACACACACACACACTCTGTCTCTCCCCTCACTCTCTCTCTTTGCCCCCCCCTCGCTTCCCTCCACACACACACGCACCTAAACACGCACTCTTTCGCGTGAGGTGATCTTTGTGATCTTTGGATCGTTGCGCTTCAGCCGCGTCTGAAAATCCACCAGGTTCCCGTTCAAATCAAGTCCACGG
>NC_024320.1:22311987-22322489 GCF_000523025.1 Cynoglossus semilaevis | reverse complement strand
CCGCTGCTCAAACTCTCCATCAGTTTGTTGTTGTGGACCCTTGCCTTTGACTAACTGCCAGTACACTAGTAAATCTCATTGTCTGGTCTGATACTATAGTACTCTAGTACTAGAGTGTAGTATAATACTGTAGTACCAGTTCATGTCACTTCCTCCTCCTTCTCCTCCTCCTCCTCCTCTTCCTCCTCTTCTTCCTCCTCCTTCACTGTGCGGTTTGTTCTCCGTCACAGCAGAGAGGAGCTTCATTTACTCTGACCATAAACCATGTATTGACCTTCAGGTGAGTGTGGTGCAGAGTTAAGGATCAGCAGCAGCAGCAGCAACAACAGCAGCAGCAACAGCAACAGCAGCAGCAGCCGCAGTAGCAGCAGTAGCAGTAGCAGCAGTAACAGCAGCAGAAACAGCAGCAGCAGTAACAACAGCAGCAGCAGAAACAACAGCAGCAGCAGCAGGAACAGCAGCAGCAGTAACAACAGTAGCAGCAGCAGCAGGAACAGCAGCAGCAGGAACAACAGTAGCCGCAGCAACAGTAACAGCAGCAGGAACAACAGTAGCCGCAGCAACAGTAACAGCAGCAGTAGCAGCAGTAACAGCAGCAGTAGCAGCAGTAACAGCAGTAGCAGTAACTGCAGCAGTAACAGCAGCCGCAGCTACAACAGTAGCAGCAGCAGCAGGAACAGCAGCAGCAGCAGGAACAACAGTAGCCGCAGCAACAGTAACAGCAGCAGGAACAGCAGCAGCAGTAACAACAGTAGCAGCAGCAGCAGTAACAACAGTAGCAGCAGCAGCAGGAACAGCAGCAGCAGTAACAACAGCAGCAGAAACAACAGCAGCAGCAGTAGCAGCAGCCGCAGCAGAAGCAGCAGCAGTAGCAGCAGTAGCAGCAGCAGTAACAGTACCTGCGGCAGCAGTAACAGTAACAGCAGCAGTAGCAGTAACAGCAGCAGTAACAACAGTAGCAGCAGCAGCAGTAGTAACAGCAGCAGCAGAAACAACAGCAGCAGCAGGAACAACAGTAGCCGCAGCAACAGTAACAGCAGCAGAAACAGCAGCAGCAGCAGCACTAACAGCAGCAGCAGCAGGAACAACAGTAGCCGCAGCAACAGTAACAGCAGCAGGAACAACAGTAGCCGCAGCAACAGTAACAGCAGCAGTAGCAGCAGCCGCAGCAGAAGCAGCAGCAGCAGTAGTAACAGCAGCAGCAGCAGCACTAACAGCAGCAGCAGCAGCAACAGTAACAGCAGCAGGAACAGCAGCAGCAGCAGTAGCAGTAACAGCAGCAGGAACAGCAGCAGCAGCAGGAACAGCAGCAGCAGGAACAGCAGCAGCAGTAACAGCAACAGTAACAGCAGCAGGAACAACAGTAGCCGCAGCAACAGTAACAGCAGCAGAAGCAGCAGCAGTAGCAGTAACAGCAGCAGGAACAACAGTAGCCGCAGCAACAGTAACAGCAGCAGTAACAACAGTAGCAGCAGCAGCAGGAACAGCAGCAGCAGCAGTAGTAACAGCAGCAGCAGAAACAGCAGCAGTAACAGCAGCCGCAGCTACAACAGTAGCAGCAGCAGCAGTAACAGATTTACCCCTGTCTCCCTCTGTAGTCCCTCTGTAGCTACAGAGATGGAGCTGGTGGAGCCAGTGAGTCTGGAGCTCCTGCTAGACAGACTCCCTCTGCCTCCTCTCCCTCCACCACCTCCACCACCACTGCTGTGGATTAAACGACATCATAAAAAATGACCATCAACGCTCACACTGTAAACAGATTACTCCGCTCGGCGCCTGGTGCACAAACTCTGATAGGCCGAGGAGTTCACCTTCATCATCATCATCATCATCATCACCATATAACCATCCTTTTAACCAATGCAAAATGTCTGAACACAACGGCTACGCTAACGCTAATCTGACCCTGATGTGGACAAAGATGTCCCCACTACACACACACACAAAAAAAATTGTCCCCACAAGTACAACACTCAGACTGACTGGCACACACACACACACACACACTCACATACACACAGAATCCTGTAAATAGAGCCTTCTTGGGAGGCTGCTGGGCTCAGGGGACGTTTGGAACCAGACGAGGACCACAGCCTTTGAACGGCCACAGGAACAGGAAGGCAGCTGTACATATTTATTTATGTGCTTTGTACTCTAAGCTTTGACAATTTAGAAAACCTAATTAGCACAATATCTTGTTTCTTGCATGTGAAAAGGATGAATGCTGCGGCTCTGCACAGCGTTTCCTGTCCCTTTTTTTTTTTTTTTTTTACACTGGGAATAAGACGATAAACACACTTTTTTTTTTTTTTGACCGTTTTGGCGGAAATATTCAGGATGAGTCGAATCATCGGAATCTTTGTAATATTACCTACTGTTGTCCTTTGTTACAGAACATCTTTTTGGGACTATTTTACTAGATTGAATGTTTTAAAAGATGTCATTTGAGCAGAAATTCTGACCCTGATTTTAGATAAAAAACAAAAAAACATAAAACAAAAACTAAATTCAACGTATTTTAATTAATTTTTTTGTCCAGTAGTTAGATAAAAAACAAAAAAAAACAAAAAACAACACCATCACAGATACTCACATACTTAAATATTCAAACTAAAAATACACTAATATTATACATACTGTTTATTGTTTATTAAAACATAATAGTTGAATAAATGGACTTTTCATTACTGTTCTCCACAACAAAATATGACTTAAAATTTGAATTAGACAAAAACGAAAAACTTTTTCATTTTACTTTGCGTTGAACTCCTGACTTTGTTGTCTAGAGTTTAGAAACCGAAGACTGAACAGAACAGAAAAGGAAAAATCCAGACGGAGATCAGAACATGACACACCAGTGAATGGTAATAAAAAGTTGAAAATGTCCGACATCAGGAAATCTGCTCCTCTGCCAAACAGAAACCCCGGCCAGACTGAAGTCTGTGGAGAGAGAGAGAGACCAGGATATTCCTCGGCCCAAAGAAACGAAACTTAAACTCCTATAAACGTGAAGATGTTTTTAGTTTGTGGAGAAACGTCTAAAACATTTATTAGGATTTTGGTGCTTAAAAATAGTTGTCTTTAATCGTGATTCATCTTCATTCATTAATGTTGTTGTTTCTGTATGTTGGTGGAACAGGAAGACCAATAACACCTGTGTTTATTTGTTATTATGGGAAAATGTCAAGAAAAATGAACACTCGGAATTCAGTCTCACGGAGTTTGTTGGATTTGAGTGGTTACTGCGCACCGTGACGTCAGTGAGGTCACAACCTGTTAGACAGTTGTGTCAGTCAGCCTGTCAGTCGTTGACTTATTGGACTTACGTAGGCTGAGCGTCTGACCTGAAGTTAAAGCCTCCACAGATGCATGCTGGGAGTTCAGATGGTATGTTAATCTCAAACGGCTCTGGTGAAATGAAAACTTCTTTCAGCAGAGACGATAATGGGTGGATGGGTGGTGAAATGATTGTGTATCACATACAGCAGTGAGCTTCAACTGGTGGCCCGCGGGCTGAACGTGGCCCACCGGACCGTCCAGTCCGGCCCGCGACTGGATTCCAAAATATTGTGTGGTCTGCACTATAGAAGCAACCGGAAATATTCTGGCTCTCTGAGAACGGTAGTTGGTGACCTTTGACCTGTGCGGCATCCTGCCGTATGTGTTGACATGCTTTTATAATTGTAATCCGATTACTTTTCCAGAGTAACTGCTGGTGTTGGTTAACTGGTTAATTTTGTTCTCATCAGTGGTTAAAATCTGCTGTTTTCTCACAGTTATTTATTTTTATTTTTATTTATTTTTTTTACCACAGGATGGTAATCAGTGGAGCTGGGCATCTGCGTGCTGATTGGACGACTGTTTAGAAGGCGGATCCTCTACATCTTCGGGGCATTTTCTGTGTACGTGGACTGCGTGAGTGACAGCTGACAGGTGATTTTTTATTTTCTTTTTTCTTTGTTTTTCTTTCGTATCAGCTTCTTCACCAGGTACTAGTTAGTTATTTTTATTTATTTTTTTTAATTATCATTGTTGACGCTTATTGTGAAAAGCAGAATTTTAGAGTTTAAATTTGAAATAACTTGCTTGTTTCCACGACAACGCACCGTATGTCCCGACCTTTGACCTTTGACATCGTCTGGGCCACATTTTAACACTCGTCTCCACACACACACACACTCCGTACATCAACTCCATCTGCCCCTTGTTTTCCCTGTCGCTGCTGCTGTTCCTGCTGCTGTTACTGCTGCTGGTACTGCTGCTGTTACTGCTGCTGGTACTGCTGCTGTTACTGCTGCTGCTGGTACTGCTGCTGTTACTGCTGCTGGTACTGCTGCTGTTACTGCTGCTGGTACTGCTGCTGTTACTGCTGCTGCTGTTACTGCTGCTGCTGTTACTGCTGCTGGTACTGCTGCTGTTACTGCTGCTGCTGTTACTGCTGCTGCTGCTACTGTTACTGCTGCTGCTGTTACTGCTGCTGTTACTGTTACTGCTGCTGCTGCTGCTGTTGCTCAGTACAGACTCCTCTTCAATGAGGCCCATGGCTGTTGAAGTAAATACTCTTCCTTCGTTCGTTTTCCCAGAATAAGGTGTGTGTGTGTGTGTGTGTGTGTGTGCGTGTGTGTGTGTGTGCGTGTGCTCCACTGCCTCTCTTCACCTGGTGAGGTCGATTCATCATCATAAAGAGGAGAGAAAGTGTCACGGTGACTTGGTTAGTGTGTCAGTCTGGTCCTGCAGCATTTCTGCTGAACGCCGACCTTCGTCACACGTGTCACGGACGTTCACACTCTGTAACCATTTCCCCCAGTCGTGTTCAGCGACTGCGTTCCCGAGGTCAGGGTCGGGGGGGTTTACGGTGATTGATTAAAACGTGTGCGTGTTCGCAGTACTTAATTATTGTACAGGGCGAGATAAGAGGAGCTGAGAAATGAGAAAAATGTCAAACGCTGAACTTGGATTCAACTGTAACAGAGACAAAATGTCTGCAGAGAAGTCGGTGAAACACACACACACACGCACACACACACACACTCTCGTAGTGTCCGCTGGTCAGCCAGCGAATTTCATGCCCTATTGATGACAATAAAGTTCCCCTCAGGGTTCTGTCAGCGTGCACGCCGTCAGCTACTGCAGGATTTTACGCAGGACTTGCTCCTGTCGTGACCTGCGCTCGTTCGCCTTTGTTTTCATTGGTTTGTGTAGTACTGCAGTACACTACAGTACTGCAGTACACTATAGTACAGTAATACTGATTCACTGCGGCGTTCACACAGTAAAAATGCTCGTATCGTATTGAGTACGTTTGAGCTAAAATGCTACTAAAACATTGGTAAACCCAGACGGAGGCTAACGCTGATCAACGCCAAAACGTTATAATTTAAATAAAAAATAAACAACTCTATAGTAAACTGAGAGTTTTATACAAGACATAACCAAATGTTACCCTCCCTGAAATGAACGTACGTTACACAATTACAATCCGAAATCACCTGATAGCTAGCGACAACGTAGCAAAAATGCTATATGATTGCTATTCAAAAAGATAGCAGCTTAGCTTAAAGTAGCTAAGGATTAGTCAACAATTAGGACGTATTAATGTAACTGTGATATAATGATGATGTAATTATGGTTATTTCATTACGAAAAGTGATGTGAACGTTTTACAAAAATGAGTCAAATAAAATGTGAAAATAATTAGTAAAACTCAAATCTCACGCAGAGCAAAGTTTAAAGATCGAGTCCAAAACAGGCCTAGAACCAATCAAAGTTAGAAAAATCGAACTGAAATGCTAACGTCTTGCTAACTTTGAGAGTTTTTTTTTTTGTATTTGTTCTTTTTGGTTTCTAGACTAATTTATTTTTCGGCTCTTATTTTATTATTTTTGGGCTAATCTTGAAATATCTTACGCAGTAGTTTTATCACTGTGCTAACTCTCCGTCCTTAGCTTCACTGTTAGCTTGTAGTTATTGTAGTATTCTTTAGCTACCTTTGTGGTACTTTGGTTGTGTGTTATTTATTCTTTTTTTTAATTCTTTACGCCTTTTTCTCACATTTTAAACTTCTAATGATCAATTTGAATTATTGGCTAAAACCTAAACTTTTTTTCTTTTTAAATCATGGATCAGTGGGTGGATGGCGACCCACCGTTTGAACAACATCGGTTTATATTGTAAGAGCCCCGGGGTCAAAGGGCAGGCGTTATTTAATTCTAATGTTGCTCTGAGGTTTACCCCCAGTTATCCCGGTCTTCCTGAACACGAGCTCATTTGGACTTGAACTGCGTCCCTCCGTATCCCAGACAATGGTTTGGCTCCCGGTCTCCACTTAATCCAGAATAAAATCCCTCTTTAAACACACTGACGTAGCATGATTGATTATTCGCTGAGTGAGCGGCCGTAGGTCACCGTTATTAGCCTGCTCTGGTAATGGAGGAGCTTTTAGCCTAAATACCGATATGTGGACGTCTTACACTGTAAATTATCCCCAGAGATGCTAACATGTATTTTGTTGTGAAATCTTAAATACGCTCTTTAACGGCTTCATCGACGTGACTGCATCCGGCCGCTCGCTGAAACCCCGTGGGCAATTTAAAAAAAAAAAAAAAAAAAAAAAGAAAAACCCAGTGTGGCCCTTCTCATTTTTTACTTCAGTCACTGACTCGTTCAATCACGCAGCTCAGCATTTTGACATGTGTATGTTATTCTGAGGAGGAGGAGAGGGAGGACGGGGGAGGGAGGACGGAGGACGGGGGAGGGAAATGGCCTGCGTGCAGCTCAGAAAATTGTAAAAGGAAGCCTCCCATCTCGCGCAGCCAAGAGGGAATACAGGGAGGGAGCAAATCCAGAACGGTGATTTCCAAAATGGCTCGGCCAGTGAGTGACAATAGCCAGGCCCCCGCGCTCGTCTCCTCGTCTCCTCGTCTCCTCGTCTCTCGCTGCTGCGTCCAGACCACGCAACAAAAAAAAAATGACCGACTGTGATTCACGCTGATTTGAACAAATCACTTCTGATGTGAAGTCGACGGCAGAGACCTCGTCCCCTGTCCGGTCCTGTCGTCTGTCTCCTCTGGGTTTGATTGTGGACAGAGACGGAGACGCCCGGGGGTCACATCAACACATATTTTACCATCACTGTCGCAGCCTAACTGTGAGATGGCTGCAGTCCACAGCAGACGTGGCCCACGCTCTGGACAACTGTGGCTGATTCTGTAACTGAGAAAAAAAAAGAACTTTTTTGGAGGAGGATTTTTTTGATGATCTGTCTTTGATGTTTGCTAACGTGTCAACTTCCAAAATGGTTTCTTTACAAACTTAATCTTGAAAAGTGATTTTTATTTTTCAAATATTTACATAAGTTTCAGGGCAATATTTAACTCCTTTTTGCTTGTTTTGTTAAAACCTGTCCTTAAATCTGAACTTTTTGTTTTATGGGGATTGTTGTATTTGTTTTTTTTTTTTAAATGTAGCTAATATTTAACTCCAACAAATGTTTAGCTATTTGCTAATTTTTAGCTTTTCTCAGTTAAAACACTGGACGAACACGTTTTCATTACATTCTCTATTTATTCCATGTTTTTATAACTTCATAGAGACAAGAGTCAAGTCTTTATCTGGTGAACATTCCGGACCGTTACTGTCACAGAACAGTGGCTTAGTGGGATTTCCAATGAATCCTGATGAATAATCATTCATGTCCACACCTTTAGGCTGAACAGAATTTCAGACAAAAAGAATACAAAAATATGAAAAACGTGGATTTAAACTGCTGTTTTAGAGTGGATGGATTTTGTAAAATAAAAAAAAAAATAATAGAAAGAAGTAAAGAACACAAGTTGACAGAGTTTTGAGAGACTGTTGAAGTAATGAGGTCTAATGAGAGGCACAGGACGTGACCCACAGTACTGTAGAAATGAGCGACTTTCTTATAACAAAGGCACTGATGTATCGTTCAGTTTTCATCCGGTCGCGTCGCTCCGTTTCCAGGATATTTTTTCGACTATGACACAGGGTTCGTCCCACTTCTCTGCCAGTCTATTCAGTCTGTTCAGCTGCTCACCAGCGTTTTCATCCTCCCTCTGATGTACGCCACAGTCGGGGAGCAGCCCGACGTACTCTCTCATCCGTCCAGGATGCAGAGATTTTCTTCAATAAATAATTCACCAGCGATAGCCAGGCCTAATGCTTACATGAACAAATCTCTCAGTTACAGCCGTCCTGGGACCGGGCCAGTCCGAGAGCATACTTAATAAACAAATACAGAGCCTGACCAGCTCCGGTTTCACTGGCGTCTCTGTGAGAGGAAAGTATTTGAAGACAGTGGGTGAAACTGCATCCTTTCTGTGGGTGACGGTGCAGGGGTCAGGTGTGGGTTAGAGCTGCAGGAGCCTCGTCCTGTTGCCTGCTGGTACTGCTGATACCCTGCATTGATTTACTGTCCATTTTACACGGAGCATAACTTCAGATTTTTTCTGAAGTAAAATTTTATGATCTTGAACTATTTTGTAGGAGTTCAGTTACAGACCAGCGCTGCAGGAAAAAAAAAAAAAAACTGCTACAGTGACAGAAATCTATAGAATTGGTGACGCAGTTAAACCTGATTTTACAAAAAAAAAATGTATTTGATGAACAGAAATTGTTACATGATAAGTTCACAACCTGTTACACCACCCAAAAATATGCGAATATGCCACATATATATGTATATATGTGTATATGAAAAAATTCAAAAATATGCAAATATGCCACATATGTATATATATATATGTATATATGTGTATATGTATATATGTGTATATGTATATATATGTATATATGTGTATATGTATATATATGTATATATGTGTATATGTATATATGTGTATATATGTATATATGTATATATATTTGTATACGTGTATATATATGTGTATGTGTGTATATATGTATATGTCTATATATGTATATATATTTGTATATCTGTGTATATGTGTATATATGTATATATGTGTATATATGTGTATATATGTATATATGTGTATATGTATATATGCGTATATGTATATATGTGTGTATATGTATATATGTGTATATATGTGTATATGTGTATATGTGTATATATGTATATATATATCTGTATATGTATATATGTATATATATTTGTATATGTGTGTATATATGTATATATGTGTATATGTATATATGCGTATATGTATATATGTGTGTATATGTATATATGTGTATATATGTGTATATGTGTATATATGTGTATATCTATATATATATTTGTATATATATTACAATTTGTTGCTGTTTGGATGGTTGAACATTATTTCTTGCTGTTCTTTTACGAACAGTTGAAAGTCGTCGGCGTATCCGATTCTCCTGGTCGTGATGTTCAACCCATTTTCTAGACTGCAGCCCGGCCGGTCAGTGTATGTCAAGCACATACATTTGTGAAGCTGTGCTTTTGTAAACGGTGCAGAGGGATATTTTCCCGCCTAAAAAAAAGCCTCATGTTTTTTGTGTAGCGCAGTGTTTTACAGCTGGTGTCTGTGCAGCATATACTGCACATTCAGCAGTGGTTTCCGACATTGGCGCTCAACACCGTTTTTTTTCCTCCGAAAACACGATGAATCTTCTACTCTCTTCTTCTGTTTTCTTTCTTTCTTTTTATGAATCAACACAAAAATCTTACGACGTACGGTGGAGAATACGTTGTTATATTTGTTATATTTCCGTCTGTGATTTTAAAAAACAGAGCCTGGGTTGGATGAAATATTGATTTAACTTTATTCCTGAAATTAAACAAAAATGACAATTCTTAATCGTCCAAATATTCTGCTTCTTTCGCTCGTCTAAGACCGACATCACGTCCTGTTCAAATTCTTCTTGCTGTTTTGTGAAACGAAAGAAACATCTTTTGTGAATTTGGTCACGTTTAGTTGAAAATGTGCCTTTTAAATGTTGACAAGAGTCGATCAGATAAAACAGATGACTTGACGAAGACATAACGATGGACTTGTCAGCGCTGTCTCCGACAGCCGAGGGACGTGTCTCCACATGTTTTAGTCGTCACTGAACAACCGGACGCCGTTTGAACTGGTAGCAATTCTAGAATATTCCCTATATTTTTTTTATAATGAACAAAAGATATAATTTGTCAATTTGTTTTTTAATAACAAAAAACAGAAGTCGTTTTTTGTTTATATTTTATGGAAACATTTTCAGAACGAAAGCAAAAACCGCACATTCAGATGTGAAGGAAATCATTTCCAAATAAGGCGTAGGTTTTTTTTTTTTTATTGCTGCACCTACATGAGCCGTGTCTTCCTGTGTCCACCTCAGACCCTGACCCAGACCCAGGGACCCTGATTCGGTCGATCTCAGCCTCACATCCAACACATGTTTTCTGGGTCTGTGTAGAAACGCGATCCAGCCCCGGTTCCTGCTGCTGTTACTGCTGTTACTGCTGCTGCTGCTGTTTCTGCTGCTGCTGCCGCTGCTGGGGGTGTTGTTTCTGGTGG
>NC_024320.1:22310359-22311745 GCF_000523025.1 Cynoglossus semilaevis | reverse complement strand
TCATTTTTTCGTAGATATGTGTGTGTGTGTGTGTGACTGTACATGTGTGTGTGTGTGTGACTGTACATGTGTGTGTGTGTGTGTGTGTGTGACTGTACGTGTGTGTGTGTATAAGCGACCACAGCCCAGGTTTATATCCACGACCTCCTTGTCGGCCTTGTTGTTTTTTTTCCAGCTCGTCTCTGTGTCTTTTCTCCAAGACGACATGAAATATTTAAAGTCCAGTGAAAATTGATCTGCTCAACTGAAGTCTGTTTCTCTCCCTCCCCCTTCACCCCCCCCCTCCTCCTCCTGACCCCCCCCCGCCCTCCTCCCTCCAGATCAATGGACTCCTGCCCCAGGACACAGTGGATCACACCCACGTACTGATTCTACACCGTCCCATTGGCTATGGCGTGGACGTCCTGACCACTGCCGCGGCTTCATGCTAATTAACCAAGGTAAACTCAACTCAAAAAGGCTTTTTGTTTTTCATCGTGGTGAATGTTTTCGATTAATGGTCGGCGATTTCACGAAGCGCTGCTATCAAGCAATGAAAACACAGTCGATTCTGTTCATTTAAAAGTTTAAGACGCTCCAAAATGTTGTCTCTGAGAAAAAGGGACACAGAAAATATCACCTTCTCTGATGACAGGATTATCTTCAAGTGATTCTTCAGAAGATACAACCTGGTTTTAGGCCAATATTCAAAGGTTCATGTCCAATATTCAGATTTTGTCATGAGAAATATTTAACTTTTTTTCCTTTATTTTTTCTCTGGTGCCATATTTCCATTTTTCATATGCAGTATTTTCTGTCTCGTAAAAGTTTATAATCTGCTCCTTTAATACGGGAATCAACGTTATTGATGGGAGACTTTAACAGATACTGTCTGTTGCTCTAGATTTCCTGCTCTTTTCCATTTCAACCAGTTTGAATTTGAATCTTAAGGATAAAAAAATCATGTCAGTTTGGGTCTAAAAAGAATTGTGCTTTGACCAAACGGTGTCTGTGAATTTTTTTCAAGAGAGCAAAAATAATCAGACCAGCGAACAATATTGTCAGAAATATCCAGAAAGTCCCTCTAAACTTTGTGACTAAATCAAGCAGGGCAGAAACTCAGACCAGCGAACAATATTGTCAGAAACATCCAGAAAGTCCCTATAAACTCTGTGACTAAATCAAGCAGGGCAGAAACTGCTGCTAAATGTGCATGACCTTTGGCCCCTCGAGGAGGAGGTGCATCAGAAACCACTGACAGTCACGCTGCTGTAGCTCAGGACTTCACTTTACACCAACTTTGTACCATATAGCAGCATTGTTTCCCAAAGACTGGGTCGCGACCCTCGGGTGGGTCGCAAGAAATGTTTGTTTTTTTTTGGGTCGTCTCGCATCATGTTTCCCAGG
>NC_024320.1:22309130-22310331 GCF_000523025.1 Cynoglossus semilaevis | reverse complement strand
CTTGGGTCGCGAAGGTTTGTGACTTTTAAAATATGGGTCCCCAGAAAAATAGAAAGTTTACTAAACTCCGATATACGGTACGTTCTTTAAGACTCGAGAAGAAGAAGTAGAAGAAGAAGAGTTTCACGCGCTAAAACAAACAAAAGTTCCACGAGCAGGAAAACTTGCTATAACCTCAACGCTTCTGAATATTTGTTAAGATCAAACTATGATAAAACTGTGTCGTTCTGTAAACACCAAGAGTCAGATATTTACTGACGCGTCAAAACAAAAAAAAAACCCTTCACATTAAGATTTCTGCACTGGTTTTAGTCAAAGACACATGAACCTCAGTCTCTCACACACACACACACACACACACACACACACAGAGAAGTGTGACAGAAATGACAACATCATCAGCAGAACAAAGCCCCGGTCGTGTCGTCGTGTCCACCTACCCAGGCCGTGGCAGTTACGTGCTCCACTCCGCCTCACCTCCTCGGAGCGGCAGCGCTCTGCAGACCTGACTACAGGAAAAACAATCTGAGGAAGCGGAGAACAATCCTCGTCAGGCTCCAGCGGGCTGCCATAAACACAGAGGGGCTGCCTCTCTGCAGCCTCTCCCTCGTCAGCCTCAGCTTTACGTCTACAGGCTGACGAAAGATCAATGGGTCGACGGGGCGGCCGCCGCTGCCACCGCCGCCGCCGCTGCGCCTGCCGTCCGCCACTGCAGCCAATTACAAAACACCAGGAAATAAAAAAAAAGGGAAAGTGGGAGAAAACGTGAAAACCCTCAGTTTAGTTTAAGAATGAACGCGGACCGACTGACGGTACGAGTCCGGACTCACTTTGGAGAATTGTTAAATGTTTCCAGCCCGTGGATCGTATTCCAAAACTCATTTCAACCTCGCGTCCTCGGCCTCACCCTCCTTAACACCCCCTTGAACCCTTCGCCCCCTCCTCACTGTACCACCTCACCGGCGCTCTGGCTCTGCAGCTGCAGGAACGAGGGCTGGCGCTAGGCTTGGGTGCAAACATGCAGCAGCAGCAGCAGACGAACAAATCATGTTAAGTCTCGGCTGCCGCGGCTGGGGGGGGGCGGGGGGAGTCCGATGCCCTGCCAGGGAGGAGGACGCAGCCATTTTCCCAGGGAGGGGGTGAGGACACGGAGGGCGAGTGGGCCTGGTCCTTATCGAAACTTGGATCACAGACACCTCTG
>NC_024320.1:22301088-22309099 GCF_000523025.1 Cynoglossus semilaevis | reverse complement strand
GGGGGGCGGCGGAGGAGGAGATCTGATTGGAATTAACTATGCTTCTCCCAGCAGACCCACTGTGCTTTTAATTCATGAAAGGGATGAGGGTAAAGTGGGAAGAGAAAGTGAGTGCCTGAGTGAAGGAAGTAGACAAACGCAGACACGGAGAGGTGGACAGGACCAGACCAATGGTAGCACTCTGACGGCGTGGAGAGCACCGGAGGGAGGGCAGATAGGAAAACAAACAGGGCATTAAGCTGCTCAAATACCACTCTGACCCCGCTGCTGTTTAGCTCATTACCTCAGTTCAATCACACTCTTAATATGATGTGTGTCGACGATGACAGCTGAGCAGATGTCACCGATCGCCGGTCACATCGTACACATGTCGGACACATGGCGACGTTAAGACTTCGGGGGGAAAAAATGACAAAAAGTTGGCCGCAGAAAATAAAATACAAAGTTAACAAATGTAATAAGTCAAAGTTTAAGCTAACAGCCTCGGAGGTGACGGCTGTTTTTCAAAGACGGCTAACCATGTAGCAGAATGCTAACCTTTGAGAAATTTACCCAAATACTTCTTAGTCTTACTTTTTTTCTAGCTTGGAATTAGCTGTGAATTAATAAAAGAAAAAGTAAAAATGTATAAAAGTTGCTAGTATGCTAAAGCTAACAAAAGTAAAACAAGAAATCGCTAAGTAAGAGCCTAAAAGGTTAAGGTTTGCTTAGTTAATAAAGTTAGTGAGATATCGCAAATACTGAACAACCAAAGTAAATAAATGTAGCTAAGATTACGTAGAGCTAGCCTTTAGATGTTTAATTATGATCGCTAAACAACCAGGAACCACTAAAGGTTAGCCAAAAGTAACAATGTAAAATTCAGGCCTAAACAAAAATAGCTAAAAATCCGTAAAGGCAAAAACGAAACTTAAATATGAGGGTTGGTCAAAAAGTTTTGAGACAAATTAAAAAAAAAAAAAAAATCAGGTGAAGCTGGTGTCAAAACCCTGTCGTAAAAGTTTCATTATTTTACTAGGAAAAAACTATATAAAAATATAGCAGCTCAGAGGTGCCAAAACATTTAGCAAAAATAGCTAAAGGTTAGCTGGAATATCTTAGACGTCCCCAAAGACTTGTTTCCCTGTCCGTGTTCTTCAGTGATCTTTTTGTCCTTTGTCCAAAAATAATCCCACAGTTTGGTATCGTCAACCCTTCCCCGAGGACGCCTTAGTGTGTGTTTCACATATCACGCTGGCAAATATTCCCTCTCTCCCTCAAGACAATCACAGAAAGCAGGATATGATCAAATATTGAGTGTATAAAGATCCTCACGTATTGGACGCTCTAACATTTCCTACGGCCTCTCCTGGGACGGACGTGTTTCCCCTCCAGCCCACGGAGACTCTGTCTAACGTTGATCCTAAGGTGGCATTCCTTCCTGCTCGCTCTCCGCGGTTGTGTGTCGGGGCCAAGACCAGATTTCGTCAGGTGCAGATTTTGGGTTCAGGGGTTCATGTACAGTTCACACACACACACACTCATACACACACACACACTCACACAGCAGCATTCCACAAAGTAAAAACATTTTCATAAACTCCGTTTGACTTCCCACCACCTGATCGTTCAGTAGTTTTTACTTTTTTAAAATGATGCCATATCTGGACTTTTTGTTTTTTTTAACATTTTTCTCCATGTTTGACTTCAGTAATATTTTGCTGCAGAACGACTCACTGTCCGTGTAGGTTTATGTGAGAGTCAAACACTGGAGAATTAGCCTGATATTTCATGAATATAAATTTAAAATCTGTTTATTTTATTTGTTTTATTATAACAACACAGGTTTGAAAAAAAACCTTTTTTTTTATCTGCCATTCATTTGAACGTAAATAAAAAAAGTAAAATTTTAACAATAAAAACTTCCTAAAAATTCGCTGTAAATGCTAATTGAAATAAATAATACAAAACATTAATAAATATATGTAGCCATATTTAAAAGACAAAAATTTCAACTAACAACAGGTGAAGAATTAGGGTTAACATTAAAATAGCTAAAAGTTATTTTTATGTTAAAAAGTCGAAGAATTACAAGTAGCCTGAAAGAGCTCTTAAATGTTAACGTTAGCATAAATATTTAGCTGGATTAACAAGTCGAAGAATTACAAGTAGCCCGAAAGAGCTCTTAAATGTTAACATTAGCATAAATATTTAGCTGGATTAACACAGTAATCAATAATCATTTTTTAAAAATCCTAACTAAAAGGACGCCTAGAAAAAAAAAATTGAATTTAATTTCAGCTAATTAAAAGATAAAAGTTAGCTAACGCGGAAGAACAGTGATCGGATTTAATTGGAAATTCTGTCAGTGGTACAACACGCGGTGCTAATAGCCAAGTAGCTAATCCGACTTAACCCTGCCACTAATGATAAAAAGCATTAAGAAAGAGTAGAAAATGTAGTGGTTTTTATTTTTTCTTCTTTTCTTTTCTCCGTCTTTTCTTTTTATTCTCCTCTGACTGAGAATCTAACTCAGCTCAGTTCCATCTGTTTGTCTGCTCATGGGCTAACTTATTGCTCACACATGTGACCGGGTGAGTGTGTGTACGGGCCACGGCCTATCACACACACACACACACACATGCTAGCCCGTAGCCTATCAGACCTCCACCCCTTTCAAATGGATCTCCACCTTCATTAATGCAGGCCCACGGCAACGCCATGTCTCCACATGTTAGCACACATCTGGATGATTATGAATCTTGTTTCACCCCTCCTCACCCCACCCTCCCTTTTTCTTTCTTAAACCTTTTACTTCTTTTTTTTTTTCTCTTCTCTTTCTCCTTTTACCCTAACCTGACAGGGGCAAGTTGAGTTTCTGCTTCTTTCGGAGCAGAGGAAGTGGTGCCGGTGTTGTTGTGGCGAGCGACTTCAAAGCGGCCGGGGCATTAGTCATGAGCGAGCAGAGGGCAGAACCTGCTCAATGGCAGGGATTTGTCGTCTAATAACCCCTCTGGGGGACTTCAGGTCTAATTTCAGAGGCGCTGAAAGTAGTGGGATTTTATGGACTGGGCCGCATCTGAACTTTTCCGCCCGTTTCCACATGTTTTCTCTGTTACACAGAAGCTATTTGTGACAATAATGGGGAAAGAGAATCCGTTCACATTTGATTTAATTCTAACAATGGTCCCAGAACGGGCGTGGACTCCGACGAAGGTAAACATTGTTAAAGCTCATGCTCGTGTCCATAAATTAACCTTTACGGGTTCAAACCCACGGCGTGTTCTTCATCTGGGCGCGGCGATGATGTCACGAGGGGGGGATAACCTATCAGGTGATACGGCCGGTGCTAACTCAAGTTCACTTTCATATTGATGTCTCCCTCTCCTTGTCTCTCCATCAGCAATATATTTAATGGTCACATTCTGCTGCCTATTCAGCACAAGAAAAATGAGAGCAAGGTAAACATGCCAGCCTCGGGCCGCGGGACATTCGTCTTGTAGTCTCGAAATAACCGGGGCCGCATTTAATGAGACGTTCGTAAGTCGAGAGGGGAGACATTTGTTTTGTTCCCGACGGCTTGTGCCAAATTAACTGAGGAACAGTGAACTTCTCTCCGACATGGGGACTGCGCTGCGTTCCAACAGCCATCAGGGCAGACTGGTGATGTGCAGCCGTTGTCAGTCAGGAGGTCGTTAAACCGAAATGCACATTTAATGGCTTGATCCATTGTGATTGGAGTGGTTAACTGATGATCTGGTTGTAAATTCCTGTCTCATGGCTGTCACTCTCTCTCTCCTCCCATTCTTTTATAGGTCTCTCCGTTTCATTCCATTCCGCCTCCCCACTTAAATCTTACCGCTGCACATCCAGAACACTTGGAGTTGTTTCTGAGGCGGCAATAAAAACTCCGAAACTCCACAGTTGAGTTTAGTCACTTTAGGCTTTATTAAACAGGAAAGAAATATTGTTGACCGACTGCGAGATACTCTGAGAAAGTTGGACCAGGGGCAAAAACAAAAAAGAAAAAAACAAAAACCTCAGGGTTGACTGGCCTTGAATTTGGGACAAATCTGGACATAAACACTGAGGGCAGGATCTGCTGCTGAATGTGCATGATACTGTGTCCCCGGTCAGTCGTTGATCTTGACATTTATTAAGTCATCATCTGTGATTCTACGAGGCTCAGTTGATTGTCATCATGATCTGACTAATGATCTGATTTCAATAATTAAAACATGTGAAGATATGTCTCTCTGGCTCCCCCAACAGGTTGATGACGAAGTTTTATCATCACATCTCCGACAGTCATTGATCATGTGTTATGTTCCGTCTGCTGAGGTTTTTATTAACCTTCAAAAACAAACAGTTTTAAATCCTTCTCCTTTCTCCGACACTGGAAGAGTTTTGAAAGGGAAATGGATTTCCGACCTTAGACGAGACAAAGAAACAGAATGTTATGAGGAAGACGGCCTCCAGAATGTAACATTGATTGTACTTAGTGCTCAGAGGAGCTTTGTGTGTCTAACCCAGTGCACCACAGAACCGGTGGGTTGCGACAAACGGGAGGAGGTTTTCAAGGTTCAAGTGATGATGGCGCAACAACACTTTTCTTTTTTCTCATTCTATAATAGGACGTCACTTGGTGTTAGGTCAATACATTTGTCAAGAGTTTTGTTGGGGTGACGGGGGGCAGGTGGGTCTTAAGAATCCCCACTTCAAAGTTCTAAAAAAGTAGCGAGAAACACTGGTCTAACCCGCGTCTGTGGTGCATCATGGGGGATCTACAGATTTATTAAGGTGGCGCTGACGTTTAAGGCTCGTCGCTTTCCACGTGGAGCAGTTTGGTCAGTGGTCATTCAGCACCACATGACATAGACATGTACTGTGTCTGTTGACTGGTCTGTTGTTTACTAACAACGTATGAAGGATTCAGACAATGTAGTGTTTCCCAAACCTTTTTTTCTGGGGACCCATATTTTAAAAGTCACAAACTTGCGCGACCCAAGTCAATAGACTTTATTCGTAAACTCCTGGGAAACATGATGCGAGACGACCCAAAAAAAAAAACCCCAACTCATGCGACCCACCTAAGGGTCGCGACCCAGGCTTTGGGAAACAAAGATGTAGATTATGTTTCATCACACTTGACTCAAGGAAAACTGCAACAGTGAATACCCGAATGTTTCAGCTGTAACTTTACTGGATTGTTTTTAGGGATGACCCGATCCGATACTTAGGATTGGTATCGGATTGATAATGGTCGAAATTTCAGGATTGTTCCTGCCAGTGACAGTCAGATCCCATATCTAAACCTGAATAAACTCAAACTCAAATAAACTTTGTGCGACGTGCCGTAAACAGGGACACTATCGCCTCATGATGACCTAGAAAAGAAATGATCGGATTGATATTGGTATTGGCAGATACTTCAAGTTTGTATCGAGCCTTCGGTACCTTATTTTGTGGGTGTCAGTATCTTAAAAAAAATTCAAGTTAATTACCTTAAAAAAAATGACATTAGTCTTTGAACATGAAAGTGTTTCTCCGTGTCCACAGTTCGTTCCTTTCTCTCATTAATTACTACGTGAAGTACATGAAATATTCACAGTCGTAACCCGTCTAATTGCCCAGTCGAAATCCATCTCGTGGGATTATTCACAGTTATTCAGGGACCTGCTTGTGTTGGCTGCCTACCAGCGCCGTTCTCAGAGAGGGCCAGATTTGGGAGGCAGTTTGGAGGCTGGCGAACCAGCGGCAGGCCACCCCCCCCCCGCCCCCGCGCGCCCGCCGCCACTCGCACCCTAATTGCAGATCCTGCCATGCGGAAACTATTCTTTCCGACCATTTCAAAGCATCCGCAATAGGTGTCAGTGCAAGGTTAAACCAGCTTCAAAATGCAAGTTCTGTTTTCATTCCTAACTGCTGAAAAGATTGCACGTAGTGTAGTCCAACGAGCCGCGGAAAACAGAAGAGGAGCACGCGGTAATAAAGGAGGCAGATTTCGTTCTTTTCTTTTTCTTTTTTTAGTTTGAAACTCATTTACTCTTTGTTTTTACCAGTGCATCACATGAGACCATTGAGTCGAAACCTCAAAGCAAATGTTTAAATAATTGTCAGATTAAAAAAATAAATGTTTGAGATCCTGTTCAGGGTTAAATGTACAGTTGTGGTTAGAAAAGTGAAAACAGAGCTGACGACTTTATCTTGAGCTGATTTGAATGGTTTCTGGGAAGGTATTGATTTAGTCAATTGCAGTAGTTAATGGTGTCTGTAGATGCTAATTGAAACCTGGAAAAGAAAGTATAGGGTTTCACGAAGCAATAACAGTGGGAGCTAAACAGCACTGGATTCATCAAATAAAACGTCCGCAGCAGTTTGAGGCTGAAATCCATAGCCGTTTGACTGAGTCACCGAAGAACAGGCGCCGTTTTATTGTTTCCCCCCCTTTTTCTTTTGCCTGTGTACATCTGTTAACAATGGTACCTTTAAAGTACACAAGATAAAAGTATTTCCTTCTGTACGTGTTGTTGTTTTGGTTTTTTTTGCCAAAAACCGAAACAGCTGCGAGTAGCACTGACATGAACAATATTTGCAGAACTCTAATGTGACTGTAGTGATGAGAGTATTGTTGACAGCTACTGAGGCAGGTTAGGGTCAAACACGTCTTGACCCTGTTAGTTCTATCCATCCATCCATCCATCCATCCATCCATTTTTTTGCCGTCTTGACCCTGTTAGTTCTATCCATCCATCCATCCATCCATCCATCCATCCATCCATCCATCCATCCATCCACCCGTGACGTGACGTCACATGACTTACACCACCTCCAGGTACTAACTTAGACTCACCTCTAACAATAATCGTTCAGACTTGACTCAGTCTGATGTTAGACCTTGTTAGACTTGACCTGAACTCCAGTGAAACACGTCTTGGTTGACTTGGACTCGGACGTGAAAACCCTGGAGACTTGACTCAGAGTCAGATGGAAATTTTCATCATAACTCTGACTTAGACGGAGTTAATTTGTGGATTGACTTTAACTCTGACTAGAAACAATTTGGACTCCAGTTGGACTAGAACTCCTCCTCACCTCAGAATTGACCGCATTTTATTCTTTGGGGACTTGGACTCTCACTTGGACTTAGTCAACGAAGACACGATTACAGTGGTTTTGATGGTTTAACTTGACAACAAGTGTTACAGTTTTAGGTCATAAAAAAATCTTTCCAGTGTTAGTTTTAGGTCATAAAAAAAATCTTTCCAAAAAATGGTCAGGTTTTCTTGATTTTTTTTTTTACATTTACTGGGTTGATTAAAATATTGTTGATTTAACTATTAGCAAAGTAAACGTTCTGTTTTATCAACGAAAAATCTGCTCAATGTTCTGAGAGAATTCATTATTGCGGACAGCGTTTATTGACAGTTGTACTGAGTGAATAATAATCCTCACGTTGCCATACAATCATTCCGATGCTAAATGAATTTGGGAGAAATTCCCAGTTCATCTGCAGCTTTACTTTCACCACATCAAATACTTTTCCCTAAATACCATCTATTTTCACGAAATATCTTCTAAGTTTCCAGTTTGTCCGTCGACCTCTGACCCCCAGTTGTTTGTGCCGTTGTGTTTGGAGACGCACAGTTTAAATGAGGTCTTTTTGGTGCGTTAGCTCCCCGGCTCAGCATGACCAGCCGCGGCCACATCTGTTTGTCATGTTAGCACTTAGGCGCCTGCTGGAGCCACAGCCCTAAGTGGAGACAGTCCTCTCTCTCTCCCACCCTCTCCATCCTCCCTTTCCTCCTAATTACATTTGTTCATTAATCCATTTTCTGCCCACTTCTCCTTCTTGTTTATGTTCCTACTTCACTGCGCTGTTGCCTCCTGCGACCCGCAGACGGTGACCTTTCGGGAGATGCCAAAAGACTCCGTAAGACAACGTTACCTCTTCACCTCCTTCGGCAAACACACACACACACACGCACACGCACGCGCACGTGCACTCCCGTGCGTACGCGCTCACACCCGC
>NC_024320.1:22278033-22300632 GCF_000523025.1 Cynoglossus semilaevis | reverse complement strand
TCCCCCCCCCCCCCCTCCGGCAACCACACACCCCCCCCCGCACCCGCACGTGCACGTGCACTCCTGTGCGTACGCGCTCACACCCGCCACCGTGGCGGTCCTGTCTGGTCCCGGCCCCTCCGTGTCCCCTCAGGCCATCTCCTTCAGAGTGGCTAATAGAGTTAGCCTAATGTCTGCACAGCGCCAGTCATTAAACTGATTTGAGGCTAAAGGCTCGGTGCCTGGACCACCACTCTGCTTACAAAAACGAGGGAGATGTGAGTGAGATGTTAAAAGAGAGTGAGTATATCTTTAGAGGGAAGGAAGGAAGGGTGGAAGGAAGGAAGGAAGGGTGGAAGGGTGCAGGTGGGCGTAACTAAGGCAACTGCAGACAATCTAATTGGTATTGACATCCTTGTCTCGAAGGAAATTTGACATCTAAGGGCAAATCATTCTATTTAGTCTATTTAGTCGCCTGAATAGTCTCCGAGGCGGGGCCCGAGGAGCACAGTCGCGCTGCAGCGTTGTTCTGCCTCCTCATATCTGGGCCAGCGCTGCTGCACAGCAATCGATCCTAATCTGATCGGAGGAAGGGGGAGCAGGATAAGCAACGTGGGTGGAGAGAAAAAAGAAGAAAAAAAAAAAAAGAAAATAAAATCAAAAGCTCTGTTGGGGTAATATTTAACAAGAGGGAGTACAATTGGTCTGGGCCGGGGCGGCGGGCCGTAATGCACTTGTGCTGCTGCTTGTGGTACGGCTAATGTATAGAAAAGCCTTGGGAGTAATGGCTCCTCAGCCAGGGTGGCCCGGCTTCAAAGAAATGTGCTTGCTTTAGCTAAAAGACCTGCGGGCTGGGCCGCCAAAGACCTTCAATCTGTGAGAGCATCAAATATGGCCCCCGCTCTGGACACACGGACACCCTGATTTTATTATCCTCACTCCCCTGAGAAACTCATCCCATCCCTTCTTTTTGTTTGTTTGTCTGACCGTCAACGTGAAAGAGTGAAGTGGAGCTGTTCATCTGCAAGTGTACACACACACACCCACACACACACACACGTTTTGTGTTTTGTGAGCATTTCACATAGACATAATGCATTCTCGGGCCCCGTCCTCTAACCTTCACCAGTACACATACACAGGTGGGAATAATCTCAATCCTTAATCCTTACCCTAACTCTATTCTTAACCCTAATTCTAAACTTTTTTTTTTTTTTAAATCTCGAAATACCCTCTCAGTCAGTGGGGACCTGCAAAATGTCCTTACAAGGACAGTGTCCCCGCAGCAATAGCTGTACCAGTATCATACACACACACACACACACAAAACAAACTTTTCACAGTCGTGTGGTTAATTGGAGGTACTGCACTGACTTCGGTTTTTTTTTCAGTCTAAAAACCACTCGTTCCTCAGTTTCAACCGCAGGCAGTTAATACCAGACCACAGCACTAACCCGGTTAACCTGACTAGCATTCAACCATTCAACCAGTCAACCATTCAACCAAACCAAAGTCTATAAAATCATGTTCTTTCTCCTCGGGTGGTTGTGGTTGTAAAAAGAACCATAGAAACAATAGTTATGTTTCTTAAAAGCTGTTGCTGACCTGTTGTTGTTGACCTTGTTGACCTCTACATTGACCTGTGGACAACAAACCCTTACCTGTCAGCTGAGATGTGGTCACCACACGTGACTGCGATCCACTTTTCCACACCATCTTTTGGCTCAGTGTTTGTGTCACATGCACCAAATATTTGCCCTATACTGGGGTCCTCGGTTTACGACGTCCTCGACCTACAGCGTTTCGTGGTTACGTCGCCGTCTCCTATGAATTTATTAAGAACTTCTTCTACCATCGTACCATACCAACGTACAGCGTTGAAACTAGTTCCCGTGTTTTAACGTCGAGTGGACGTTGAATACGTGGTGCTTCGTTTACTCCGTACGTTAGATTGCGTTTTTGTGCCCTTCATTATGACTGCCAGGCAGAAGTCAGACTCCACTGATGTTTTTATGTCATTGATTATGTTATGTTAGCGCTGTGTTAGCGTAGCTGAGTGACGAAGGTACGTACGGCGGAAATCAAGTTGCGTCGCAGAGTAGGAACAGAACTCTGACATAATTATCTTGCTGTCTGGGTAAAAAATTAGAAAATCCAAACATCGCAGCAGTGCCTCGCAACCTGACTAACTACCAAACAAATTGAAAAAAAAAAACAAAAAAAACCAAATGTATGTCTACATATTCTATATAATCTGGTCCTTTCTTTTGACATTTTCAATTCAGAAACCAATGGTTTAAAGCAGGAAATGTTTGCTGCATATTTT
Organism: Cynoglossus semilaevis; assembly: GCF_000523025.1. Taxonomy (NCBI): domain Eukaryota; kingdom Metazoa; phylum Chordata; class Actinopteri; order Pleuronectiformes; family Cynoglossidae; genus Cynoglossus; species Cynoglossus semilaevis. The sequence goes on along the minus strand of NC_024320.1, from coordinate 22,298,327 downwards.
TAAATCCTTTCTTAGTTCTCAGCCGATCCCTTGACAAACCCAGTTAGTCCCAGTTAGTCCCAGTTAGTCCCAGGGTTACTGGGTTTGACTTTGGTATTAGGTCCAACTTTACGCTCGTTCAAAGTCTGAGTGAAGTCAGTGATTAAATTCAACTTACGAGGTTAGCTGTAAGTGAAGAGGATTAAAGGTCATTTGGCAGTTTTGGGTCTAATGATGAACAAGTTGTTTAAATATTGAATTTATCCCTGGAATGTAGAGGGTGTGTGTGGGTGTGTACCAGACTGGTGTATCTATACCTGTGGGGACAAAGTTTTGGACAGTTGTTATTACAGGGACATTTGTCTTTGTGAGGACACATTGCAGGTTCATAAAAAGTGAGAGGGCATTTTGAGGTATAACATTTAACCTCTATCTGTTCTCTATTTTTTTTTAATTATTTTTAAATATTTTTACTTGATTGTGTTTTTAATTTAATTATTTTTACTTGATTGTGTTTTTAATTTCATTTTTCTTCTATGTCTGGCATATCTGACAATAAAGTTGATTTAATGTGGACATGGAATCATTACTAAAGTCAGATTATAATCTGGGTAAGGATTAGGAAGAGGTGTTTATTTGTAAGAGTTAGTGTTAAAGAATACATGATGTCTATGTGCATTCTTTAACCGTGTGTGTGTGAACATTTAGAAGTCTATTCCTATCATAGTCCAGGGTGTAACTGTGTGTACATGCATGTGTGTGTGTGTGTGTGTGTGTGTGTGTGTACAAGTATGTAACGAGGTGACGGCTGCAGATATCACTCACAGATATACTTCAGTCATACAAGGGTTGTCTGGATGCCCCCCCCACAGCCCCCCCCCCCCCCCCTCCCTCCCCCGGGGGGGTTGGCTGTTCAGGCCTCGGTGCCTGATGTTATCAGAGTCCAGAGGCAGAGCTGACTGTACGTCTGCTGGGCCTGTCCCGACCACCGCGGGCTGGGACCAGGCGTGCTGCAGGTAGTTAGGGAGTGTCGCGCCGCCACATTACAGGACGGCTGCTGGAATATTTACTGCAGGCTGTTTTTCTTCTCCGTCTGCCCCTGCAGCCCTAACCTGGCTCGTCAATAGTTAAAACTCCCCGAACTGGGGCAACAAAAGGCAACAGGCAGTTCAAATTATAGTTTGGTATTTTCTCTGCACACTCATAAATTCCCGTGGCCAAAAACACAGGCATCATTATTCCTTAATAAAGTCTACATTAAATTATTGTTTTTGCAGTGGGATTGAGGAACATCATGCTGCAGGAATCACTAAATGTATGCACTGAGGGCAGACCTTCATAAATTAGTTTAGACGTGTACTGCAGTATATTAAATATTGTGAATATTGTGTATTTAAAGCTCTAATCTGAGGGAACGTTTTAATTTTCCCTAATAGTTTTATACAGTGACCCACTCTGTGGTGAAGATAATCCAGGGTGACACAACGTACGACATAATTTAGGATCATCCCGACCAACGTAACTGCACTTTATGATATTACGGCTATAATTCTTTCAAAGTAGCTTCGTAGAAATAATCGCCTCCAGTCTGCGATTGTTCCGTTTGTACTCGTGATCTGACAGAAACGTAGTAAATAATAAATGTATGTTAGTATTTGTAGGTCAGCATGTTGTTGTAGCTGTAAGATGTTAAAAATAATTAACAATAGAATTGAATTTTTCCAAATGAATTCCAAATGAATTTTACATTTTTTAAATAATTTTCTTTCTTCCTTTTTTTAAAACCATTTTTTAAAAAGATTTTATTTAAACTTTTTTTAATTTCCATTGTTTTTTATGATTAATTTAAATTAATTTCAAATTATGATCACTTCAGCCACCAGTGTCTTCTTTAAAAAGAGACTTAAAGCTAGATTTAAAAAAAAAAAAAAATTAAAACAGTAAATGTTTTTGTTCTCCAGCAGCACATTTCATATTTGCCTGATTTTTTATTGAATTCAATAAACACAACCTGGAATGTAATGTTGAGGTGGAGCCAGTTGTTAAAATATGATTTGTTTTGTTTATTTAAAGTTACATTAAATTAAACTGGATGAATTAAATATGTTTGGTCCAAAGAAGAGGAGATTGTTCTGCAGCGATCAGTGAATGATGCTCATTAAAAACACAGACATGAAAACATCACTTTCTTTGGCCATTTAAAAAAATCAACTGTGGTTAAATGTTATTTATTTATATATTTTTATATGATGTCATTTTATCATGATGTCATTAAAACCACAATAACAACAAAATATGTATTTAATATTTGTGTTTAAAATTATATTAAAAAAGTTTACACTAACTTAAAACTGTGTTTTTCAACCTTGGGATCGCGAGCCCACATGGGGGTCATCTGGAATTCAAATACGGTCGCCTGAAATGTTTAGTAATTGATACAAAAAAAATTACTGATAACCTTTTTTTAAATTAATTACTATTCTTTTAAAATTTATAATTAAAAATTCCACCAAACTTATAAATTGCAGGATATTAAATATCCTCGATGGCCCATCTTGATTGGCGGCTGCGATCACATGTGCGATGGCCCATCTTGATGGACGGCTGCGATAACATGACTGGAAAAAAAAAAAAAAGTCTCTTTGGTCGCCAGAGATTTGTGATGTCTGGGAACCACTGCCTTAGAAGTCAGGTTTAGGGGATTTTTTTTTCCACTTTGTTGAGTGACATTTAAATACAACCAGGAGGGGGACGAGGAGAGTTGGACGATTGACGTCTCCTCCTCATCATCTCCTCCTTTTTCATGACCTCACTTCCCCCCACTGTGTCCTTCTGTTCTGACCGGTAGCACCTTGCAGAACAGAGCTCCTTTGGTGCAGAAGTCAAAGGTCTTCAGACAGAGACTGTGGAGGAGGAGGAGGAGGAGGAGGAGGAGGAGGCCAGAGGTATCAGCACCTCCAGGCCTCTGTGTGCCAGCAATTGTCTCTGGCCTGGATTAGATTTTGTCTCCAGTTACGGACTTTTATTCCCGTGGAGTCAAGTTCAGCGTGGCACTGAGGTCCAGCAGAGCCGCTGAGAGTCGGCTGATTTATGTGTTGCTGAGTGAGAGCAGCAGGTTCAAGTCAGAGGTCTCCGGGCAGGCACACTGTGCTGGTGTATATGTGTGTGTGTGTGTGTGTGTGTGTGTGAAGGCCGACCTAGAACTCTCAGGTTTGGACAGTGGTGCGGCCTGGAACTGGTTGGAACTGATGAGTGAAAATTTAAATACTTTAACCGTTAGGAGATATTTAAATTGATTAACGCTAACGCTAAGTCTGTACAAATGTAGTATATAGTAAACAATAATTTATCGTACTTCGAATGTGAATAAAGATAGTAAACAATATTATAAATTTATCGTACTTCGAATGTGAATAAAGTATTTAGTATTTTTGAGCTTTTATAAAAACCGATGTCCGTGTAGGTTCTCAGTCATCCAGGTCATTTGATCCAAAAATACTTACGTCGAGGGTAACCTACTTCGTCCAGTTGCCCTTCATGTAACTATTTTTGCTATAAAGACCGACACATTTTTAACATATTTGCTTGTAAGCAGCTAAAGTAGGAAGAGGTCGCCAACTACAGTAAATTTGTCGAAGGGCCAGGATTCTCCTGCTCAGACACCTTTGACCTTTGGGGCCGGACACTAAATAAAAATGACATTTTTGTCCAACTTTATTACGTGATGTTTATTTTGGATTCCAGTCGTGGGCCCTGATTGGATGGTCTGACGGGCCAGATCCAGCCTGCGGGCCACTAGTTGATGATCAGCGCTGTTATTGCACAATTTTCAAGTATTTCTCCGTTCTGTTCCGTTTATTTCTGTTCTACTCTTTTCTGTTCTGTTCATTTCTGAAAGACTTAGTTTATATGAGAACGACTTGTATTAGAGCCGAAGAGACGTTTCCTAAATTTATATTTTTCCAAAGTCCTTGTCAAACTTGTTTGGCCAGAATTCTTTTTCTGACGCGTCCCTGAAACCTCAGCCCTTCTTTGATACTCTTCTCCTCACTGGATTGAAATCAAATAGTTTCGAGGACAAACCGAAAGCAGCAAGCTGTTACAACTGGCCCGTAAATCAATTAAGGCATGCTTAACACAGCCAGAGCCCGGCCCCCCGCCTCCACCCACCCAGATCCATATCCATATTCCTTTGAAATATGATGTCCCAAAGATGGAGCCATATTTATTCTCGATGGTGCGTTTTTGGATCCCTCAGATATTTTAAAACGCGGCATCTGTCCCGTGGCCTGGTCCGCCATCTGGAAGAGACGGGACAGGGAGAGGATGTTAATGCACTTCATGATGAGAAAGGAGGATGACACCTTTGACCTTCGCTAGCCTTTGACCTCTGCACCCGATACGGAGCCACTGACGCTATGGGTTTCCTATATTGAGCATATGTTGGCCGGGCTGATATGTTAAAAGAAATTCCTCATTCGCCACACAGTGTTTATGTCGCCGCTCCCTCACGTTGTAAACTGCGAGAAGGCTGCAAGAAAATAGATATTTACTTCACAGGCTTTCTATTTGATTAGAGAGAGGGGGGGGGGGGATTGACATGCATATCGGATAGGTTACTGTGCATATTGCTACACATGCTAATGAAGAACCGGCGTCAAATACCTGTAGTGTATGGAATATGGGTTAGGAGTTGGAGTCCTCTGGTCTGTGGTCCCCGTACCTTCTAAGTCGCTCTATGGCGATAAAGTTGACACTCAATGTAAACATCTCAAATACATATATATGTATATGTACATATATGTATATATATATGCATATATGTTTATATAAATGTAGTTATTTAAAGTTTAGCCAAACTTATATTTTTCTTCCTGTCATAAAAAGCGTATATATTTCTTAGAATAGTATTGCAGTTTTTTTTAGTTTAAATTTCCTCTACCAGTGATTTTGTATTTTTACCAAAATTTATAAAACAAATTTTCTCCGTAATCTCAAGGTGGTTCCGTACGATCTCCGTGTTGTTGTGACGTTGTGGCTCTAAATCTCTGCTGCATTTCCAGGAATGACCACTAGAGTGGCAGAGGAGGGTGACATGCTTCTGCCCCCCCCCCCCCTACATGATGGCTGGGACTCCATCAGAGGCAGTTTTCCCAGGGCACTGACATGTTGTTTCTGTTGGGCTGGTGGTGGTTGTGGTGGGGGGTTCCCTTCATGTGCGAAGCTTTTGCTTTCTGAACTTTTGTCAGTAGTAGTGTATGAGCAACGACAGATCACTTTTCCGCGCCGTGATTTAATAAGATATAAAAGTGCACGTCACCTTTGACCTCTAATGCACCTCTCCTGTCACGGGGGGAAATCCGGAGTGAATTTATTTGTGAGGTGGGACCAGTGTTCTGCATTTAATGTCAAATAAAAACACTGCTTTTATGAAGCTGATTTAATGATGTGAAAATCCATGGAAATATTTTATTCGTTTGAAATGTTGACAAATACATTAAGAGGTTTTTAATTGGCCACTAATCACGTAGGATTGTGTGGATGTCGCCCCCTTTATTTATTTTAAAAATATAGTAATGTAGTTATGTAATTCAAAGGATGGCAGCTGCCGCTAGAAGAGAGGAAACAGGTGTTGGGGGGAGGGTCAGGATCAGCTCACAGAAGGCGATTTAAACATTTTAGTTTGGATTCTCAACATATAAAATACTTTGATAATAAGAATGGAAATTATTAAAATAAGAACGTGCTTGTTTAGTAAACTTTATACTCAACTCATCATAAGCAGTCGTGAATGCTAACGATACCTCAGTTGGAAGTTAGCGTTATGATAAAGTAAGCTATGCTGATTATGTTCGCAGTCAACTCGTGGACCGGCAGTTAAAACCATGTCAAGTTCTACTCGACATCTAAGAATACTAAAATAGCCAGATGAATTACCTGAAGAGTAATTAGTCCCAAAGTTTTGATAATTACTTCTCTCATACCCAGTCCACATGTTAAGGGTTAAATACATGGCTAAAAATAAAATCTGGTTTTAACTCGGCTAACATGCTAGGGCTATGAACAGCTACATTTTGCCTCAAAGCAACAAGTTGGCAATCAACAGATATCATAGTGTTAAAGTGATTTTACCATATTGTTTGACCTTGTAGTACTTGTAGTACTCAGTTAGCCACGGTAGTTCTCCATATTAGGAAATGGTACTTGCCAGAAAAGAGCCCACATTTGTTTCAGGATCTTTGGGTTCATGTTTTCCATTTGACTGATGCATCACTTGAGGCTCAGATTTATCTTTCCTGGTCCAGATTCTGGCAGGCAATGGTGCCTTGTTTTAGAATTGACCCTCATCAGCAAAGTGTTTGACCTTTGGATCACACTGGTCCTTGGGTTTTTTTTCCTGGTCTTTGCTGAGCCTGGTTTAATAAAAGTTAAAAATAATGTCAAAAACATTAATATCACCAACAACAAAAGTCACGTAAATAACTACATTCCCTTAAAATTTAATTAAGCGAAGCATGCTTTTTTGTGTGTGTTAGCCTGAGACGTGCTATTAAGAAAATATATGTAGAAAACGGATGCTGTTAATCAGCGAGTGTTCCTTCCTCTTCCTGCACACACCCAGCAGTGGACGTGATAGCTGTGCCGTCCAGGATTCATTTCCAGTCATCTGGCCTGTACTGTGTGCCAAACATTGACCTTGTGACCTCTGGTCATGACCCCTGACCTGTGATGTTGACCCACTGTCCGGGGGGATGGGACTCTTCTATATCTCAACTGGCTGTGTCCATTGACTACCTGCCAGGCACCTGCTCTGAGAAATGAAGCCAAGGCGAATGCGTCTCTTGGGAGCCTTTTGGGCTCAGCAGACAACAAGGCCTCGGCCCCGCATTTGAATAGGCTTTGAGTGGCCCTGGTAAACCAATCTCCCTAATTATCTATTGAAAGAACATTCTTTTTCCTTTCCCAGTCATTACCTTGATTTCAATTGCTGAAAAGTAACATGGAGGAGCTAAAAGCAAAAAGCACAGGGGCGGGGTGGGGGGGGGGTGGTTGAAGAAAAACATACAAGCATGGACTAATGTGCGCGCACATATACACAAGGGAGACACGGGAGGAGCACAAAAGAAGATGTCTTTGTGCGTTCACTGAGGTTAGCCGTGGGTCAGGGGGAGCAGATTTGGGATATAAATCCAGAAGGTGGGTGCAGGTCAAGGCAATGAAGGGAAATTAAACATAAACATATGACCTTTAGCTTTATTTTGCAACAAAAGTGGAGGTCAGGGCAGGTTGATGGGACACGGAACCGGTCGGTTCCTAAATCATTTAGGGTGTGTTGCTTTTACCGGGCCCCAGGAAAATGTTGTTATACTAAAATGATTTAGAATTACAAAAAAAAAAAAAAAAAAAAGAGTGAATGTTAATGTTTAGAATTTGGCAATTATAATAATTAAATGTGATAACAAAAAACGAGAATAAGAATTAATTCAGCCTGTACAAAAATCACGTGATCGTCTGCATAGTGTTTTAGCAAAGGTTTCAGAAGGTATTCCCGTACAGATAAAAACTGAAACTTTGAACTCAGAATTTGATGGAATTGCACCTGCAACCTACTGCACAGCTGGTGGGAATCCTATACCTACAGTAATATGTAGCTCTACTGTAGAGAACAATAGCGGTGACAAGGTTTCACTGCTGTAAATACACATGACCGTGGAGTCATGTAAGGTACTTCCTTCTCATACTCAACGTCCAAGAAACATTGTTACTTCATTCAACGGATAAATTATACATATATTCCGTATGTGTGTGTATACATTACATTTAGAATCCCCCTCCTCTCTGGTGCTGTAAGTGTGTCCGACAGGGTCAAGGTCCTCTTGTTTCCTCAGACTCGGGGTTAAGGTATCATCTACAGTGGGTGTACGGTGGGTCCAGTATCATGTGGTGTCTGAATGATTCATGAACCCTGGACGAAACTCCTGATTGGCATGTTTTGAGCAGAGAGTTGGGTTTCCTGTCGTGATTCACCGCCGAAGCGTCATGGTGGAATTATTGACAACACACACCGATGTCAGTGGATGAAGCAGGGTGTTCAATTAATCATGTTGAATCGTGTTGTGTCATAGACCTGCGTGCATTTTCTTTTTTGAGTAAATATATATTTAAGGTTTCCAATGTAGGTAGATCACTTTAGCCAGGTCTAATTGGAACTGTAGTTGTAGCTAGCCAAAAGAGTGTGGGGACCTCTGGTGTAGAACATGGAAAAGACACCAAATGAACCTTTAATGTGATCTTTCACTACTGGTTTTATCAGATTTTATGGCAGCACGGCAGCCAAAGCTTTAAACTAACGTTTATTTCGTCTGCGTTCTTCTTCTTCCGCTGCTATTTTGATAAACCAGCAACTTCTTATTGTTTTTTGATACCATATCGTCTACGTGTGTTCGCAGTTTAATAATCAGTTTATACTGGATTGATAGACCATGACTGAGGTCAAGTCGAGTGGGGTCTGCTCCTCACTGTCTGGGTGATAGTGGTCTAAGTCAAGTGGGGTCTCCTCCTCACTGTCTGGGTGATAGTGGTCTGGTGCCGACTCTACCCAACTGGTGAGAATGGGGTTCCTCAGCTGCAGTCAGTGCCACCTTCATGCTGCACGCCTGGGTCGAGTGTGGAGAGAGACGTTCAAGGGCAGGTTCTCTGAGCTCTTGGGCGGTTCTCAGAAAGCACTCCAGACTCACATGGAGTCACCATGTACAGGAAGAGATAAGAGGGGACAGAGCTTCCTTTTGAAACTAAATTAAGCCGATGACTAGTTGCCTGTCACTCCTCTGACGATGACGTGACCGGCCGTTAAACAGCCAAAATGATTCAACATTGGTGGAGAAGCCCAAACTGTGCAACTTCAGAAACACTAAAAGGCAAAGACAACATTATCTCAGCCGTTATTGGCTCCAGTCACCACTGAGCGGTGTATCTAGTTATATATTTGGTTCTTCTTCGTGCCCGGGAATCCTCTCTGAAGGGTCTTTGAACTCCTCTGAAGGCCTGTCTATCTTAAGTTCTTTAATCTCCAGCTCGTCTGCCGCAGCAGCAGCACCCTTCAGTCTCATCCCGTCCTCAGACACAGAATGGAGTCTGGACTGGAGTCCTCACGCTGTGATCTCAGAACACACACATTCACTTTACATCAGGGGACACTTTATGAGCGTCTGTGTCTTCTTCCTGATAAAACCACGGCTCAGTTGTGTATTCGGATATTTTTAGCTGACGCAAAGACTTTTTGGATCTGCTCCAGTTCTCTTTTAGCTACCTTTGTTATACTCGGTTTTCATTTATTCCTTGGCTTAATACCTGCTATTTTATCTAGGCTAAAATCTATGTTTAGCCATTTCTTTGGCTACTTATTAGTTACTTTAAATTAATTCTCACTAATCCTGCTTGGTCTAAATTGTAGGTATTTATTGGCTTTATTTCTTCTGTATTTTTTTTTCTATTATTTGAGCTACTTTGACTAAGTAAAGCTAGTTATGACTTCATCGTGTGTTAATAATCTTTAGTTTAACCTCAGATGCATTTGCTCTTTTCTTTGCCAACGTCAAGCTACATTGACAACTTTCAGTCACTCAACAGTAGCCTACCTTTAAGCTATTGCTAGCCTTGCATTTAATAACGTCTATCTTTTTGGTCCTTTTTGTAGCCTATTTTTACGATTAAATTAAAATTCTCAAGGAGCTTTTTGCGAGATAAGTTAACAACTATAACTCCATGCATGTGTTTGAGGGTCTAACGCTGTTTCCCCTCAAACTTTAATCTACTTTATTCACATATAACAATAACTTAACCAGACCTAAGAGGACCACATTTAGTGTTCAGTGGCCCACAACGTGTTTTGTGCACCAGAAGATCAGACATTGGCCAGGTTACGTTGAAGTTGGTAGCCCACATATTAGAAACTGTAGGCAACAACGAGCCAATAAAAACTGTTGTATGTCAGTTGGCCTGTTGACGATTTGTCGTCCAAACTAATTAATTATCAAGTCATTATATCTTTGTATAGAAATGTTATGCCTGATTCTCTTCGTTAAACACGCAGACTTGGCGATGTATCCCCGTCGGAGACGTCTTTGTGGGATCTATTACTTGGCCAACAGTGTTTCCCCTCAGAGACAAATCTGTTGCCGTTTTATTACGATCCCAGATCTTTCTATAAACGCCTACAGTCAGAGTTGATCCAGCGTTTTACCTCTGACCCTCAGTGCCAGGCCTTCCCAGCGTTAGCGGTGGTGGAAATGAGAGAAGTCTCCATCGTGATGTGGTGTTTCTTCTCAGCAGCTGCGACCACATTCACAGCCTCAGTGTGGATTCTGTCAGAAACAATAAGCACGCAAGGTCTCGGCGTCTTCCCCTCACGACGTTGGGCTTATGAAGCCTCCAGGCTCCTGTCGTCTTCACCCACAGACCCGAGACCCAACACGTAATGCCTGTTAATGCCATTCTCGCAGGCTGGGGGCGCACAAACAGACATTTCCTGGCATTTATGTGTGCACAGACATATATCTACGTTTAAGTGTTTTCCAGGCATCTCGTGGCTCTCAGCCTTCAAAGGTGTTCTCATAAGCTCTCTGTGGAGCTTCTTCACTCACATCATTTATCTTCCAGACCAGAACCACTTCAAGGCTCTGAGAGGCACATGGTGCTGAGGTCAGTGATGTGATGTGAGGGGAGGGGTAGGAGGTGCAGGGGTGTGTGGACACGGGGATGAAAATGAAAAGGCACAAGAGCCCAGTTCAAGTCATGCAGTTAATAAGTGGGAAACACAGATGAATCATCAAAGACAAACGCCATGATTTCTAGACTTTGTATTTTTAACGAAACAACCAATCAGGTACTGACAACATCTGATGTTCTTATAAAGTCTAGTTAGGCATAAATACTGTATAAGTAAAAATAAATAATAATTAGAAAACATGAAAGGACGTCATGATAAGAACCGACGACAGGGGCTGACGGGCAATAACAAGAGAATACTGTCACTTCCTGTTGTTGATGTTGATGATCTTTTAGCCAAATATTCAGAAACTATGAAAGTTATACGATTCCAGTACTGCCTTGCTAAACGTGGTCTCAATATTTCGCTTATATTTGAAAAACGCCTACGTTTAAATGCAAATGTCAAAAACAAAGTTGTCTATCGCGTTTAAAGCCGTGTGACAACATATTCTTCCGCTTCACTCGCCAACTAGTTCCCGTGCGAAATTTGATTTAATGCCGTATGTTAGACTTTCTTAATACATTTTTGGTAGATGGTGATGTAACGATGAAACACAATAAGTCGACGACGTCGTAAACTGAGGACCCTCGTAGAATAGAGCTCAGAGATCAACAAACCGACACGGCCGTATACCTCAGTGAAATCTCTTTTAATTTTACTATATGTTTATAAAAATCGACTTATTTCTTCCTTGGTACAGTAATGCTGATACCGATGCCAGCGACACACTTCCAAAGTTGGGACAGAGCCAAAGAAAACCGTAGGTGTTAGGGTATCAAAGGAGCATCCATCAAAGGCTTCTTCGCAGGCACGGAAAGCTCAGAGGTCGCCACTTTGTGTTGAACTTTCGGATGGAATTGTGTAGTTAAATGCTGTATATCAGCAGACACATGTCTGGACCAGAGACCTGCATTTGAAACCATGTAATTTGGTCGACTTGAACACTTCCACTCAACAGTACATCCAGACTTTTTGGTTTGATGGATTCAGATTCTTTCATTCATGAACTCGATCCTTTTCCTCCTCCTCTTTCCTGGCCCAGTCTTCCAAAAGGAATACTTTAAAAAAAAGAAGCTTTTTCAGAGCTGGAAGGAACTTTACTCCGTTCTTGCCATATTTCAAACTGATCCATTAGGAAAAAAAAGCAACCCAAAATGTACAAATCTAGATTAAGATTAACTTTCATGAAGCCATAAGTCAGCGTAGGTTGGCTAAACGTTTCCATGAACATCGCATTCCAGCAGCTGCTTCACAATAAATACATTCCAGCATTCCCTGGAGGAACGCCGTGTCCAAGACCGTGTTTCTTTTTCGTTCCTTTTCTGCTTTTGCTTATGTTTTTGAATGGATTTGATTTATGTTCCGGAAACGTTCGATTGAAGGATTTGTTTGAGGAATCAAGAGTTGGTTGATTTTTTTTTTTTTTTTGCTTGGAACGTTTTCCAATATGGAATATAATTTAGCTGCAGCATCACATCAGTCACTGAGGCTTCTTATTGCTCACCCTGTGAAACTCCACTTCCCCTCCCCTTGTGTGTGTGTGTGTGTGTGTACGTATGGATGGAGGTGGGGCTGTTGGGTGAGCGATGACACTGGCGGTGTAATCCCACCGACATCTGCTTCTAATCTGCAACATGAAAAAGACACTCGAGTGACCCCGTACCTGCCCCCAACCGTCCTCTCTCCCCCGTCCCCACTCCTGCTGCCCAATGTAACTCTCTCTCATTTCTGCCCAAATCAAACAGTGGCTCAGATTACCAAAGATCTCCACCGCAACTCGCAATCAAACACACGAGCGAGGGGAGTATTTACTGGTTTACGTCTTCGTGCCTCTGAAGGTCGGAGATTGCGCCGCTTTGTCACGCACGAAAAACACGAGCAACAAAAAGTTCAAGCAAACTTTAAAACGACAAAAAAAAACTTCATTGTGATAAAATATTTAAATCTTTAATATTAAAAAGCCAAGTGGCAACAGAAACAATCTTCGTTGTGATAAAATATTTAAATCTTTATTATTAAAAAGCCAAGTGGCAACAGAAACCTGTCACTTATTTTTTATTTATTTCTGTTGAACATGAACTAAGTGAAAAATTGGCGTAAAACGTAAAACTCTCCAATATGTTCAGAAAGTCAGATTTGCCGCTCGGTCACATCATCAGCACTAAGGTTTAAAATGTTAAATATGAACGTGGTCTCAGTAATTACTGCAGTTTTTGTACCGTACTTAAGGTCCATAAAGTTACTCATTTGTAATTTGTGCAGAATGAAGGTTGGAACTGTCCAAAAGTCCAAAGAGTTCCTTGGAACTAACCTGACCTTGACAGGAACGTCCATCTATAATTTTACTCCGTGAACTTTTACTTTTAACTAGATCATTTCAAAGCACATCTGTTTTGTTTTTGTCTGAGATGTGGTTTGTTTTTTTACATAAACCAGTTAAACAAACAGAACTGTTTGTAAATTACATACTTTTTTTGACTTTTTTGACTTTTTTTTTACACCTTAGCTTGAATCCTACACCAATATCCTGGATTGTGAGACTTCTGTTTCTTTTCCTGCTCTAAAATATAGCAGATATAATGAACGACCAATCAGGGGAAGAGTGGGTAGTGCCTATGCCTTACAGCAACAAGAAAGCTGGTTTGATTCTTAGAGGTCCCTTCTTTCTCCTGGTACCCATGGTATGGACATGTGCAGATTGGGGCTGTTAGCTAATTAAGCTACGGTGTGAATGTGAGTGTGAACGAGTGTTTTCCTTTGATGGACTGTTCAGGGTGAACGCTGATTGTTGTCAACAATAGGAGGGATTGAACTGTGACGATCAGTGAGAACTCCACTGTCCACTGTCCAAAAACCATTTTATGAAAAACTACTGATTTTTATGCTAACGTTAAAATTGTATTTTTCGGGCGTGTACAAGTATTACTCCGACCACGGTTTGTTAAAAAACAGCACGACTTCTCACAACAGCTTTCACTTCCTCCGTGTGTCACTTCAGCTTCAGCTTCTGGATTCAGTTGACCTAAGAAGAAAGGAGGGGAGTGTGGAGGGTGCCGTGGTTTGGGGGGTGAGGGGTGAGGGGCTTTCCAGTGAGTGTGTGTGAAGATTTCCTCACCAGTAGAAAGTATTTGTTCTGCGGTAATTTGAAAGAGAAACACGGCTGCAGCCGACCGGCCGGACCGAGGCGGACGAGCAGGGAGAGGATGTGGGCGATCGAGACGTGGATGCAATTTGTTTTAACTGGCTGTAGAAACAAGCACGGCCGAGCGGCGGAGGCTCGGCAGCTTCACATGTGCAGCCTTCGCAGGAGTATCGTCGGTTCATAACCTCTCTCTGTTACTCTGCTCCCTCTCCCTCCCTCGCGCCTCCCACGGGTACTTTTAGCTGAGGAAATGGAGCCTTTCTTCGCCGTGTTTGACTTCCTCGTCTCTGGCAAACCGTCTCTCTCTCTCTCTCTCCCGTTCTTGTCGCCTGATACACACACCCTCTCCGTGACCCCTGTTTTGCAGGAACCCTAAGTGTTGGTGTGCAGGGCCAGCCGTGGGAGGACAAAGACACAACACAGAGATACATTAGAGAAAATCACTTCCCCCCCGTTCGGCCGACAGTGGCCGTTCTGGGAACTCCAGTAATTCTTCCGTGATCTGCGTCTTCTCCGTCTTCCTATAAATGCAGATTTAAACACATTACTGCCGTCTGCAGTCTCCATGTACACAATACTTACATTCTCTCTCTCTCTCTCTCTCTCTCCATCCTCGGCAGTCGGAGGCAGAGTTGTACTGGTTTACCTACAGTAGGCAGCCATCTGATATCGTTGGTCTGAAAAAATAGGAAGCTAAATATGGATGATATTAAAATTAATTGAGTTCTAGTTCAACCAAATCATCAGAAGCTCAGTTTGGTTTGATCGCAGAGGTTTTGAAATATTGCTCATGTTGATGGTTTTTAATTTGGCTGAAGAAATATGGAAATGAAGGAACAGCAGGAAATACGTCTAGTTGTTCAACAAAATCTTTGAACTCCAAATGGTAATTCACATTTTAGGATTTTTTTTTCAGCTGGAGTGAGATTTCAATGACAATATCTACAAAAACAGTAATATTAGCACCAAAATTATTAGCATCATTTTTTTTTTAACGTAACAGATTGACCTCAACGTGAAGAAAAGTAAATAAATAAATAAATGATATTTGTGTGTAGAGCAGGACTGGGCAAACTTTTTGGCTCATGAGACAAAATGAGGTTGAAAATGTAAGGTGCCGTTTCAGTGTCGGTTGAATGTAGGATGTTTAGGTGAAAACATATTTAAATAAAAAATACAAGATTAAATCTATAACTTAAAAAGTTATAGAAAATTTGATTTTGATCATTTGATGTCAGCCACCATTAACATCAAGTCTTTACTAAACTTACTACATACCTACGTACCAGTATTTGGTGGGCCTGACTAGAAATCCTTGTGGACCGTATTTGGCCCACGAGCCCTATTTTGCCCAGGTCTTGTTTAGAATAGTCTCATTGGATTTTTTTATCTCATGGAATTTAGTTTGGAGGCGGCAGATCAGCATGTTTGTACATCAAACTCACTGTAGAAAATATTTAAAAAAGAAATTAGAAGTCAAATATTTAAATTTAAATAAAAAATATTTTTTTAATTTTTTTAATACAGAGCCATATATTGAGAGTAAATGTTTTTGTTTAATAATATACTGTAACTACAGTTGATTGCCTTTTATATATAGACTTTTTTTACAAGTTAATTTTTTAATTAAAAATAGGTTTATTACAATAACTAAATATTTCACTGCGCCACAAAAAAAAAAAAAACCAAACAAACAGAAAAATATAATTAAACACAAATGTAAGATGTGTAATTAAGTTTTAATTAGGTTTCAACAGACAGACACTGTCCGTCAGGCACTGAAGGTGTCCGGGACCCCTCTGTTCACACCCCTGACCTCCTGACCTCTTTCTCCCACATACTTGTGAACATTCACACACTTTCTTTTTCACCATCTCCTCCAGTCTTTCCTTTCCTCAGTCCTCTGTTTAAGTGAAAACTGCACTAACATTTGCATGAGGTCTGCGAGCCTCAGAGCGCCGCATCCCTGAAGAGCTGCGTACGTCTGCCGCTGCGCCACAGGTCTGCAGTCAGGGGGGGAGGGGGGGGGGGCAGAGGTGTTAATGCTACACACTTTAAAGAAGTACAAGATGTCTTCACTTCAGCTCTAACAGGCACCCTGGGTAAAAGCTGGAACTAATCTGAGGTGTGTGTGTTTGTTAGCATACCTGGAAAAGCTACTTGTGGGGACATTTTTTTTTGCAAAAAAACATATCTTTTTGGGGTCCCTTTGCGCTCGTGGGGACATCTTACAAGTCAATAAGTTAGGATTAGGAATAGATTACGGTAATTACTCTTATGGCAAGGATTATTATTAGATAGATAGATAGAAAGTATTTATTTAATAATTGGGCACATATATTGTACTGGTTAAGGTAAGGGCTTCGGAAATTCATTATGTTTTTTGTGCTCACTAAACAAAAAAACTAGTACGTGTGCATATGCACTTGTTAAGAACACAGCTCTAAAGTCTGTGTCCACAGCTTGACGCCAGTACATGTTTACATGTACTGGCACATTTTTTCAACACTCTTCACAGTTTTTTGGCAGCATATACAAAAGAGAGGAAAATGAACTTCCTTCCTTTCCCTTGCAGTTGTAATGTACACAAAAGAACCTGTTCCTCTGCATATGTACTGGTTTCACACTGACACTAATCCTGTCGGTTCCAGTTTTGTTCATTGACGTAGTAATCGCAACAAAAGTTTCATCAACCCATGTCAAGATCAGAGTGATTCAACAGTGATCTGGGCATAAAGGTTTTAGAATCAATGTATTAATGTTTTTTCTTTTCGTCAAAAACTGATTACAAAGTAATGTTGGCGATGTTTTAATAATTTTTCTTTTTGTCAAAAACTGATTACAAAGTAATGTTGTCAAGCCACGCCCTGAGGAGGTCCAGACAATGTTTAAATACAGGTATAAAATGTTTGACCTATCATTTCACAGTAATTGCATTTAGGAATGTACAAAGAATGTATTACAAAAAAAATGTAATAAAAGTAACAAGGTATGTTACAATAAGTGATTTCATATTCATATTAATATAAAAAATACAAAACAGAGAACATGACAGTAATAATCCAAAAGCAAACGCAAAAATTTGAATTTGAAATGAGTCCGTAAATAACTAAAAATCAACCAGACTACAAACAAAAAAACATCAATATATCACACAAAGGGTTAAAAGTGTGTCTGAATTTATCCAAGAAACATTTCAGTAGTACGACAGGAAACACTATATAATCTTATATGATGTAACATATAACCAAACATATGGCAAAATTGTAACAATAGGTCATCAGTTCATAGTTAGCCAAACAATCGTCATTAATATGACAAATGCGATAACTAAAACCTACAGTATATTCCACTGCGATAGCCCATGAATTTCCATTAATAAAGTATAACAGCCCATGAATTTCCATTAATAAAGTATGAAACAGAAAACCAATTTCAAACTCATAAATGTAGTATAGTTTGTTTGTTTTGTTTATAGTTTGTTTACATCTTGCAAATGAGCCACTAATGGTTTTAAATGTTATTTCATTTAATACGTTTTTAGAACAGTTTTCACTCCAGCCGCTGACGTCCTTGGTATCAACTGCTGAGAATGGTTTATAGAAACGTACATAAAAGTGGCATTTTCCTGCTCAAATCCACTTTGTCATTTCAGGTGCCAGAGAAAATTACATTTGTTTTCTGGCATCAGAATCAAAACAGGCCAAAGTACGATGGCTGCACATTTAGAAGAGCCAAACTTGGCTGAGGTCATGGCTTTGGTAATGAATGAAAACACATTTCCCCGCGAATCAATTTTTATAACCGTTGTGTGTTTATTAGATATTCTGAGGCAAATGCAATAAAATGGCCAAAGCCAATATTATTTGCTGCGAGGCTTGGTGGAACAATTCCAAACAGTAATGTCACCTCTACGGACAGAGCACAAACGTTCTGTACTGTGTGTGAGAGGAGGTTCCACGTCACGACGGTTCTTCACGGGAGAGAACCTTTGATTAAACCCATAACATCCGGACAAAAAGTCAGTTTTTATGCAGACGACTTTCACTTTGTTGCAGAGATGGGAGCACACCCAGACTCACACAGGCAGCCTGTAGTACAGACATACACACATATATACGTACATACATACATACACACAGTCACACACACTCGTCGTCCTCCCTTCTACAGCCAAGGGAAGTAATGAAAACAAATGGCAGAGTTCTATTCCCGTTGGGACTCGAGGAGGAACTTAGTCATCAAGCTAATTTTATTCTTGTCTGGCCCAGAGACTCCATTTCCTCTGGGTGTTTTTACAAACGCTGGGCTGCACCACGCCATCGGCCAGTGATGGATATGAGGGCCTGATGGCCGGATGGCAGATGCTGGCTCTGTAACTCAAGCTCCAAACAGTCGCTGATGACCCCCCTTGCACCCGAGCACCCCCCCCCCCGCAATGTAACGCTGCTGTATCTGTACTTTCGATACCTCGACCAAGATCTTTACACAAAGAAATAACCTAAAATATAACAATATAGTACAAATACAGATTTGACATAGGTTGAATTTCTAGACTGTAACCCATATTTTAATTGAATTAAATTGAATTTAACTTCTGAAACTAGTCATTCTCACTGAAACTATAAATTGAGAATGTTAAATGAAAATAGACGACTCTTTGAAGTTTAATTTCAAGGTTCCAAAACCAGACTTTAAGGGTTAGGGCCGAGAGTTGGAGCCAACTTTCCTGAACCAATCACTGATACAGTGAAACGTGTAATGTCATTAGTTACAGTAGGCCAGCTAATCATGTAATTAGGACCTATTTTTTTCCCTGTGCAAAATTACAAGTATGTCTGATTACCTCCGCTCGTGCTTCCCTACTCTGTTGTGAGACTCACGTTACGGGCAGCGGTGAATTGTAGGTTGTTGTAGGTTCTGCGGCCAGAGCTCTTGTTTCTCTAGGAGACTGAGGACACAGTTTCAAAGAGCTGATCAAATCTAAAATAAATTAATATGTACATTCTTACCTTTGAGACGAACATTTAATACAGACGGAGTGGAGGTTGTTCAGGTGTTGTTCCCATCAGTCTGAGGGACGTCTTCTGAGGGAGTCTCAAATGTTGTTTAAATGCTTTTTCAAGACAAGAAAACCTATGAGTTTTAAAACCTGTTGCACAGCTTCAACGATTCAAACGTGTTTCTCTTCAAGTTTGGTTAAACATTGAAATAAAACATATAAAAACAGAGGTCAAAATGATAAAACATGGCTGAAACGTAGCCCAGCCGCACCCTGTTTGCTAACCGCTAAAGTGATGATTTATACATTTTGGTAGATATGCTAGTTAGCATCTTGTACACTCCCAGAGTTATAGCATCGTTGTAGAAAATGATAGAACATGTGCCCAAGCCTTGACTGCACTTACAGCTCAGCTAGCAGTGATTATTAGCTAGCTAACTGCCTGCTAACAATGTCAAAACCTGGTTGAAAAAACTTCAATATTTATTCACTGGTAGCAGTTTTTCTTCTTCTTTTTGTTTTAACAGAAACTCATTTATAACAGACCAAACAGTCAGAATACCTTTATGTGAAAAGACAATCTAAAATTAATAATATTTACAAACAAGTTAAATTATGTTGCTTTTTCTTTCTTTTTTTATCAAGTAAGCAAATAATATTTACAAAAAAGTTAAATTATTTTCTTTCTTTTTTTATCAAGTAAGCAAAAGCCTTCTGTTCTACTTTTGTGTCCTTGCTCCGCAACCAGATGGCCATGTCCATTTCCTGTATACAATTTGAGCAGACCACAGCCATTAAAAAGAAAGAAAGAAAAAAAAAATCTAATTAAACACTACAGCTGCAGTAAAGGCGTCATTTCCTGGTGAAACAGTCAACATTTTCCCCACGTCTTCTTTAAAATATAATGTTAAACAACAGATGGTATCATCTCTACAATTTTCCTGGGATTCAGGCCATAATGGATTGTTTCACTCCACGTTAAGTCCATTCAGAGCTGAGACTGCGTTGTTTACAGTCCCGGAGATTAATTATGAATGCTAAAAACTAACAAATTAAGAATAATTTGCCAGAAATCGTAGCTCTGGAGGGACAGGGCATGTCACAATATGTAATTGGGTTAGCTGGATTAGTTGGAAGAGTATTGCGTTTTCCCATCTCTGCTCACACCAAAGCCCCATTCTGTGACATGAACACAGCTGGGAGCCAAGGACACTGGGGAAAAAGGAGAGAGAACGCCAAATGGCCTCCTGTTACATCCCCTCCGTAACCATCTTGAAGCCTTCATTCCAGTGCACCCTGCATGGATTATTCAGTAAGTGTAGCTTTTTAGTCCCGCAACCGCCAAAAGAACCTTATTGTTGTTGATTTGTTGGGATGCAACTACTTCTGGAAAAAAAAAA
>NC_024320.1:22275469-22277971 GCF_000523025.1 Cynoglossus semilaevis | reverse complement strand
GAGGGACTGGAGCTGTAACTGCCGCACGAGCTGAGAATGCAGGAAACACAGTAGGCATGGCTTTTAGTGTGACTTGGGCTCATTTCTCCAGCGCTATGACTGACAGGAGGCACCAAGGTACAAACAAAGGCAGTTTACGATCAGCATAATCGATGTGACATCAGCACAGCCCCATAATGTGCGGGGGTTGGAGTGGGGCAGAATACAAGAGGCTTTTTTTTATAATAAAAACTAAAACATGTTCCCTGGCAATAACAGTTTCCTCATCTTTGCCTTGAAGTTGTTTTTTTTTTTCTTTTTCTTTTCAGCCATCGCAGCAGCCCGAGCATACGGCTGGATATTGGTGGCACTCATTTGAAAAGCAATCAAATATGAATTTACAGTTGAATCTAGACAGTCTAAATAACAGTTTCCATTATTTATTACAGTGCGATAGTGATCTCGAGCAGCAGCAATCCACAGTATTATCTTTATTTTTTTTTTTTAAAAAGGTTTTTGTGAGGTAATTTGCCCATTTTCAATTTGTAAGGTTTAGCAGCAAACAAGAGTGTTGTTTGTCCCAAGTATATTTACAAAAGTGTATTTTGTAGACCCTGAAAAAATGTTTTTCTTAATACTCTAGTATAATAAATACTCTGTGTCTACTGCTACGTCTAAGAACCCAGACAAATACATTGGGGCAGAATGAGGTGTTTACGAAACAAGACCCCCTCCACTATTCTTTTGCCATTCACTGTGTCCAAGGATAAGGAGAGCACAAGGACGGGGGGGCGTCACTTTTAGTGGGAACCACTCAAACCTTGTGCACTTCTGCCATCACAATGAAAGAAGATGAAATCAATTTTGTCTTTGTATTTTTGTAGTGGCTGTGGAACATTCATGGTAAATTTTTACGAGCAACAATGGGGACTGGGAAAAGGACACATGTAACAATGGTTAACCTTGGTCTAAACACCATGGTAACAGGGTACTATCGAGTTGATAGTTTTATTTCACTTCAAACAGTAGGAAACACCTGAGAACTACGTTATTGGGAAATAGTACCGTCAGGTTTACGTTTCCAAGGCGGATTTTGGAGGAATCATTTCTATACCTACTGACCAAAATATCAAGTATAGTATTTATCTTGAATAAAACTAAAATATACATTGGCTAAATAGTAAGAAGTTTGGTTATTGGCTCTCTCATAGTCCCCAAACCATGCAAGTTGGAGATTGGGTTAATGGGACTCTTGAAACTGACCGTAGCTACAGTATAAGTGTGATTGGTTATTTGTCTGGCTGCTAGGTTTGGAACTCCACTCAAATTCTTCTACAGGATTAAGCAGGAGAGAATGTTGAGGTTGGAGGATGGTTGGAGATAAAAGGTTTATCCCACAAATGTCCTGTCTGCATGTAAGCACGGCTGGGTCGTGGCACCATGACGTCTAATCCTCGTAGAACTTTGTCTTTCTTTACTGTTTTCAAAAAAGATTGACAGGCACAGGAACGATGACTGTCCATGCTCGACTAGAGAAGAGTTTTGGCTCAACATCTCTTACGGCGAGTGATTCTATCACTATATAAACTTCAGTTTGTAGGACTGGAAACTGATCCATTTTGACCCCAAGGTCTTTAACCTTGTGGTGGCAGTGAAAGCTATTCAGAAGCATTGACTTTAATATAAGGCAATTAAATGCTTTTTAAGTTCCCGCGGACCACACAAAATGACTTGGCGGACCGCATTTGACACACGGGCCTTGAGTTGAACACGTGTTAGACCAATCAGCCTTTACTTAGTAGAAGTCTACTACAAGTCTACTACAAGTCTACTAGCCCAGTTACTGTACTGTGTTATATCAGTGCCCGTGGTTATCAGGATGGTATCGTCTGCATATACGATACGATTCTATTTTGTAGCAAAAACAATTACACTGAACCAAAAACAATGGGTGATGAAACAAAGCCTTTACAGAACTATTTTTGAAACTCTACTGACAAATATTAAAATGTATTTGATGATACTTTTTTAATTTGAATAAGCAGATAAGCATCCGTTGTTTGTTGGACTGTCCTTGGTGCAGTTCTTGTGAGTCCTTTGAATAAATATGATGTTATAGGTCAGCCCCAAATATGACCCCTTCAGACCACCTGTCTAAGCCCTCTAACAGCTTGTTTCTTTTTATTTAATATGCAACATGACATATGTTGTGCCTGTGCTCCAAAGCCCAGGTGTCGTGGCGGCCACATGATGAGGCTTTTTTCCTGCTAAAAAAACTCGTTCATCATCCAAGAGGCCTGTTGGGTTTTATCTGCGCCTGGCTTACTTTGAAGCACTTGATCCTCCGTCATGTCTGGCATTTGGGGCTCATTGTGTCATGGGCGAGGTCACAGGGAGGGTAACATCACTGGCTGCTCTTCCTGCTCCCATCCATTCATCTCAGTCTGTCTAGACGAGTGATATTAGATAGACGGAGGGATAGAGAAATGCATGGATAGATAGAAATATATATGCATGGAGGAT
>NC_024320.1:22265550-22275259 GCF_000523025.1 Cynoglossus semilaevis | reverse complement strand
GAATGTATAAAAGTAGTAGGGAGGGTGGGGGGGGGGAGGGGGGGGGGGGGCAGCAGGCACGAAGGCAGACGGACAGTGCCAGGCGGGGCTGAATCAATTAAAGCACATCAAATCAAGAATTCATGCTGCCAGAAAGTGACCAATAGTGGCTGAGGTGGACAAAGCTGTCAGGGCCCTGTCATATGTCGGCATCCAAAACGCCAAACAGTCTTCAGCTAATGTTGTCTTTACCTGACTTTTTAGAAAATGATCTGACTTTATGCCGACGACACTCTGCTAAAGTCAAATAAATAATGAAGTCACCGTGATGATGTAATACAATTCACTGTCTTACATTAATGACTACATATCCAGTCACAGTATACGATGCCATGCACTGGGCCTGCTGATGTTGTTTCATGACAAACATCAGTCTTTAAACAATACTACACTGGTATACTGCACTACACAATTCTCCATGTACTACACCCTACTTTACTTCATTGTTTTATGCAACACAATATACTATACTTTTTATACCATACCATCTACTATCTACTACCTTACTACATAGTATCCTATAGTGTATGCAAGTATACTTTAAAATACTAAATGTTAATCTACTGTACTATAATATACTACACTATGCTGTGGTATACTGTATGCAAGCAAGTTTTCTTAATGACACAAAACTTAAATCTTCTGTTTTATACTACCTTTTGCAATAGCGTACTACAATGTATACTATACTACACTTTACTGTATTATACTGCACAACACTATACAATATTATACTATACTATACTACTGAAAATGAGCTCTCTGACTTGTATTAATTAACATAGTATTTATCGTTAGCTTGTTTTTTTTTACCGTGTTTAGATGCAGTGTCTTTAAAAACGTGTACCTCTGATAATTTATTCATACAAGTACCAAATCCAATATATAAAGCTCTTGACCCTGAAACACTTTAAAAGGTTTCTCTATAAACCGTAGATGATTTAGCAGTGAATCCAAAAAACATGTAAAAGGCAAATTTTGTGTAAAACGTTGAAGAGCCAATAAATCACCACAGGCACTCACATCCCAGCAGACCGCTGAACTCAGAGTATCACCCGTGACAACATTTGTGGGAGTTATCAACTCCTCTCTGCCCCCGGTCTCCCCTTACTCCTCCAGGTCATCCTGGTGTCGTCAGCTGGCGTGAGCATATGTCTTACATCTCTGTCAGTCTGTCCATTTCACTCTTCCCCGGCCTCCTTACCCCGACACTCCTGTCACTGTCCCTGTCACGTTTGTCGACCGCGGCCCACGTAAACATGTAGTGTCCACTTGATATGTTTGTGTGGGGATTTGGGGATGAACGTTACCGTGTTTTGAGAGAGGAACATCTGGCGGGGGAAAAGGTTACAGTACAGGGATACCACCAGAGCCAGACCCCGTGCAGAATTCCTTCCATCAGATAAATCAAGACAGCAAGTCACTGCGAAACGGGGAGGGGCAGGTGTAGGGAGGGAGGGCATTAACTCAATCCTGTCGGAGAGAAATGGAGTGCTTTGTAAAAGATGAGCTTCTGTAAAATGGTCATCTCCTCTCTCCCTTTCTCTCACCCTCTCTCTCTTATTTTTGTATGTCCGTCCGTGTCTCCACTCTCGTTTCCTCCCGCACTGAAGACACGATCTCTCTCTCTCTCTCTCTCTCTCTCTCTCTCTCTCTCCCTCTCTTTCTGTAGTCCTCCTTGTATTTCCTATGTAGACACTTCCTTGAATTATGTGGATCTGAAAGGAAACACTTTCTTCTCAAACTCAAAATTTCGTATAAAAACAATTTCCCTTTTTGGCCATGAATTCATTCAAATTTCGAACTTTCTGTCTACTACAAAAACTACCAGAAAATAAAAAGTGTTACATTACGTGTTGGTGATAAAGAGTAACAAAGAAATTTAAATGCATTTTTTTTATCTCAAAGGTAAGCGACAAATTAAACATTGGCAAAGGTGTATAAAGAGCACACATTATTAGCCACAGATGCTAAAACCAGAAAAAAAAACCCCCATTATTAAGGTAGCCAAAATTACTACAAGCTAGTTAAGAAAATAATGATAGCTGAAAAAGGTACTAGGTAATATCTAAAGGAAAAATTACAGCAAGGAGACCTAAAAAACCAGCTAACTAAACATAGCTAAAAAATAGAAAGTAATATAATCATAAATAAATATATACATAAATACAGTATTTGAGGTGATGAAACGTGCATAGAAAATATTGGGTTTTTATCTCTGAAGTTATTCTGTAGAATAAATGTCCTTGAAATACAAACAAAGTCCTATTTATTTAGGTTATTAAAACATGAAATATTTATTACGCATTTTCATATTTTTTCACTTTATAGACACTGCTACACTGAGACCTTCAAAGTGAGGTCTTTCACTCGCCTTTGGCTACAGTACACATCCATGTTGTTTTTTTATTTATTTCAAACCGACACCAGCGAACACTGGTCTTCTTCAACATTTCTTTTCATCTGTCACGTTAGCGGAACATGAGTATAGCGAGGCAGGCATGAGTAAAGCACATGTCAGGAGATATAAAGGCTCGTGTGTACGCCGACGACATGAAGCTGTCAGAGGAAATGCTGTCAGCGCCGACACCCGAGTATCAGGGGCATCCTTCTGTCGTCTCCCCTTCCTCCTGTTGCGTTTCCTAATGACACTGCTTGTACTCTGCCACTGCCATTGTCAGGGGCTTTGTTTGACGTCGCTCCACCGTTGGCATGCAACAAGCTAAGTTTTGACACGGTGCCCTGCAGACAGTTCTGTGTAGTGACACGCTGTTGTGAAGGTTTGAGCGCTGAGACGAGCTGAGCTCAGATCTAGATCCTGGTCGTGTGGTCTCTTTGTATAAGGCTCCTCCATTTGTGTGCTTGTGCATGGATTTATGTGCTAGCATGTGTTCCTCCCAGCGTGCTTGTGCACACACTGGTCACACAAAAACATAGCGTGTGTGAACTTGGTCCTAAATCAAATTCTTCTCCGAGACGTTCAGATGTGGACAGACAGGTTGGAGTCGGGTTACATGGTCAGGTCGTTCCGTAAATGTACTGGTCATGCTCACTAAAAAGTTCCTGTACCGTCTTTGTTTAGTAGTTTTTCTTTAAAAAAAAAAAGTCTTTGTAGAAATCGGTTCCAGCTCCGGGGGAGGAGAGGCCACAAGGCCACGGCAGGCCTGGCAGTAGATGCATACTTCACACCCTGGACCAGGAAGTATTTGACAGCTCTCAGTGCCCTGGCCTGCTGCTAATTTCTCAACTTCCTTCCCACTAGCCTAGCTTAGCATCAATCACCTCTCTGCACTCGCAGCGCTAGTGCAAACCAATTTCCTTAATGCTGATTACACTGTAAACCAACTCTCCGCACCAGCTCTGGCTCTTGTTCCGCTTTGCTCGTTTTGCCCATTCTCTCTTTCCTTCCACACGTTCTTGTAGACATGACAAACTAATGATCCGTTCCTCAAAGCTCGCCGCTTTGAGGAAACTGGAAAAGTCTCCCAGGTTCCGTGACCGTGGACATTTGTCAATGTCATTTTCAGCTCAAAGCAGTAAATTATGTTTTGATTAAGCTTCAGTTAAACGACAGAAAGGCTCAGAGTACAGTATTTGGAAATAAAACAGAGATTTGTGATTGATTTTCATTGGCTGAACCGGACTTCTTAAATAATGTGTGCAGAAAGGAGACTGTTTCGCTGACCGACTGAGAAGGAATACCTGCTCTCAACCGAGACACGAGAAATTCCCTGAGTGTTTCTCAAGTTTTGGTGTCATCATCGACACCGAGGGAGCGCAGCTATTTCTCACCTTCACTGTATCTGCACACCCAGTCTCCATCTGAGGTCGCGACCTGTGTCGGAGCATGTGTTTGTATCTTAGTTTCCTTTAGCTGTCTCCAAGGCCAAAAAACCCCCCCCAAAAAACGAGGGCTTTCGTAGTAAGTTAAGTAAGTAAATAAAGTATTAGAATAGTCAGGTGGTCGCCGCTGTTAGCTTAATTGTTGTCAAAACACACAACATACACACTTTTTGGGAAACCATGCGCTAGGGGGAAAACCATGGACTTTTTATTTGTATGTAATTTTGTTACGATTGTACTGGTCCGGCCCACTTGACATCTAACTGTTTTGGTTCACCAAAATGAGTTTGACATCCTGGTTTTGCAGTCAACTACAGATATTCAGATCATTTGGTTTGTGAGTGCTGTGATGCAGCTGGGCTTTTTTTTTTTTTGCATGAAGACGGTCATATGTTTTTAGCGTGAGAAGAGTTGAGTCTGAAAACAGCAGCTATCACCTCTCACCTCATCATTATCGTTCCCACTAATCCAGTACCAGAAGCCGTGTACTGTGACCACACCCTATCTCGCAGCACGGCCTCTTCATCAAACCAAGGGACGAAGAACAACATCAGAAGACTGAAGTTTAAAAAGTACTTTCAGGTTCTTACAGTTAAAGTAGAGTCGGCACTTGATTAGATTAAGAAATGAATCCTTTAATCTTCGCTGACGTTAACACAGAAAACAACAAATCACTCCCTTGCTCTAGTGTTATTTTGACAGTTGGTGTTGGTTTGGCCTTGGTCTGAATCTTATCTGGTGCTTTTACCTTCTTTTTCAAACATTATTTAGTTTTTTGAACTAATTCTAACTTAGTCGATGGAACAGTTTCATTTGACAAAAAATTTAAAAATTGTAGTAGACTAAATTCAAATTCTATTTTCTCAAATAATCATGTTGTTTTTACTGGTGTTAAAGAAATACAGTTCCACGTATCTGTTCTCTCTGAGCAGAGCTCTGATTGGTTCTTGCCCTCATTTGTCTTTGGCCAATTGGAATTGATCCCTGACAGATATTTTCATCTTATAGTTGACAAACGTCAACTGTTTTTTGTTTTTTTTCCATAAAATACACAGTGTTTATCTTTGGCAAAGATCGTAAGTCGTCCATACGAACACCGCCTCCTACAGGATAGTTTTAAACGCATAATTAAAAAAATTATAAACAGTCCTGCGAATGAAAATTGAATTTGAATGTTTCGTGTTACGAGTAAAAAAAAACACAGGCTGGCTTCTTCCCCTTGAGTGAAACTCCTGCGGTCCAGTAGCCGGCCTCTCCCAGCGGAGAGATTGATGAAGTGCAGTGGCCCCGGGGCCAAGAGAAAAGTAGCTCCCTGCTGGGACTTCTCTCTGGCCCACTGTGCACACACCACAGCCACACAGGATACATCAGTCAATCTGCTGCTGGCACACACACACTCTCCCGTACACACTCAGTGTGACGCGCCGACGCTGCAGTAGGCAACATAAGGGCTGGATGGCTGAGAAGAAATCGTAGCTGCGTTCACTCTTGTCCTAATGGCTGGTACACAGTGGTTCATGTTTCAGACTTGCTCCGGGGCCCGGCACCGACATGCTGCTACATTATGTTAGCCTGTGTTTTATTTGGCTGTGTTTGGTATAGGGTGGTGGTATAGGAAGTGGGGTGGGGGGGGGGGGTTCAATTTGAAAGCCCAGCAGGAGGGACACTCCAACACAAACAGTAACAGGCTGGTGCCTGGTGTCCTTCACTGGACCTTGGGTTTTCTTTTACCCTTAAAGTATCCAGAGGAGTATTTCAACAGAAGTATCATACAGAGTTGACATTTTTAACCCAAAGTAATTTTTTGTTTTGGTAAAGAAATGCTTTGATGGATTAAGCAAGGCCACTGGGTAGAGTGGTTAGGGCTCTTGCCTTACAGTAAGAAGTCACAGGTCCAATCCCTGGGTGCAACTGATGACTGTTCTGTATCAAATTAGCTTTTTCCCATTGTGAGTTTAACAGTTTTTTTTTTTGTCCAAAGTTGAAACTCACAGACTGTACTTTAGTACCATGTCACTCACCTAACGCTAACAGAATTCTTGATATCATAATCTAGGAGATAAAACAACAACAACTCAAAGAAACAAAGTCAATGTAGGACAATCTAACATATGGCGAACAACCTGTGAATGTTGTCCACATATAGTGCTGCGTGACCACATATTCTCCGCCAACTACTTTCCGTGCAAAATGTGTTTAATGCCAATCGTCTGAATGATGGAAAAATGCCTTTTTAATAACTATGTGGAAGATAGCGATGTAGCCACGGAGCGTCGTAGGCCGAGGATGTAGTAAACTGAGGACTTCCTGTACTTTGTTGTCCTACAAATGCTGGATTATGATAATTGTTCCCTCTGAATTGACCGTCGCTCTGATGGACTGGTCAACCGTTCACCTTCATCTTTTCTGGGATCGGCTCCAGCCGTCCCTGAGACATGAAGTGGTTGAAGATACAACCATAATATTTTGAAAACACTAAATTCATTGCTGCGTACAGCGCTGTTTGTTTGCATTCACCGTCTGTGTGTGTGTGTGTTTGAGGGAACCCAAGAGCAAATGTTGCTCTGCGTTAGGCGGCGTGCACCAAACACCGGGCTGATGGATGGCCCGGCTTCAAGTGCACTCCCAGTAGCGTGAGCGCTGCTTATGCAGCCGCTGACACTGACTTGTCTGGGACCGCCTGGACTGGCGACAGTCTGAGAGATTCCCAGAGAAAGCCCCTGATACACATGCCTGCTTGATGACACACACCCAAGCATGAAGAGAGGGGGTCGCGTTGCCCTGACAAATTACCCACATCCTCAGTACTCTGGTGTCTTAGCAGGGGGGAAAACTCAATGGCCTGGTAGGAGGCGGGTGGATAAGTGGAAGGTCAAGGAATTGAGTGGAGAGGGCACCTAAAACGTTTTTACGGTTTTGCTACGTCAGGCCCGTGAGGCGGAGCAGGAGGACTCGATGCCTGAAGGCATGCATTTATTTTAAGTCTCTTTATCCGATCTATCACCACAGCCTGTGCTCAGTGGTGCACAGGGGACACGGACTGAGTCTGTGGACTGAGACCGTGTTTGTGTGTGTGGACGTGCTTATGGAGAAGTGAAGACTAGCGTTCCAGACTGCCGGGAGAGGATTAGGAGTCTGGAATGCAAGACACTCCTTGACCCCGGCACAACCTTTGAGGCGAAATCCCTTGCCCATATCTGTCCCTCATGGGTCATGATCCGATTGGTCGCCCCTTCAGAATGCTGACCTCTCATGCACCTCGTCACTCAGTCTTTGTGTAACATCTCCATTCACAGTGCTTCCTATAAGCTTCCATGTCTGGGTCTAGGTCTAGATCTGGGTCTGGACTCTAGGACAGTCCCACCATATGAACTGGCCCTTTAAGGTGCAGGAGAGGTTTCCACACCTCCTGAGTCAATGCCAACCCTACAGCATGTTAACTCTGAAATATCACATCATCTCAGACTTTCTCAAAACTATAAAATAGGGTGTGTCTGTGAAGATCCTCATTCTCAAGAGTTTAGTTCTAGCAACTGGACTTTCGTACCATCCAAAAACACAGGATTGGCTCAATGGTTCTAACTAAGGATGCCCCAATGAACCTTTTTCTCGTCCGATTCTGATACTGATACTGCAACTTGGAGTAGATGCCTATACCGATATCAATACAATTTTTTTTTTCCTCCTCCAGTATGCCGCGGGCTGCAGTGGCGGAGGCGATAGTGTCACTGTTTACAGCATGTCATGCAAAGTTAAGTTGAGCATTTGGGCTTGGATATCGGATCGGACGGGCTCTAGTTGTTTTTTTCACTCCGGATATTTTTTACCAATATCGGACCGATATTGATCCTGAGTAGTTCAACTTTCCCTAGTTGGTGTAAGAAGTGGAAGTGGAAACTAACAACATCAGATGCTTCCTATAAGCTTCCATGTCTGGCTCTGGGTCTGGACTGTAGGACGGTCCCACCATATGAACTGGCCCTTTAAGGTGCAGGAGACGTTTCCAGCCTAAAGTTCAGATAAGTTCCTGCTAATGCAGGCCTACTTAAGGAAACAAATACCTTTCTAGAACCCTTGTTCTGCCTCTAAAGTGTCTGTGTACAGCTGAAACATAAATGAAGCGTTTCCCTTTATTTGGAGGCCTGCGCAGCTTTCCATTTGCAAGTATTTTGACCAAAAGTGACGTTAATGGAGGCGGAGAGGAACAAACACATCAGAAGAGCCGGTGAGTGGCAGTGACACTGAGCAGCAGCAGCGCAGAGCTGCTGGGTGGCAGGCAATCACAGAGAGGCTCTCTTTCTCCTCACTCCGACATGTCATGGCTGACTGGAGAGACCAGAGACAGATGGCTGCCTCGCTGCCGCCCAGGCCCCTGAATAAAATATATCACACTTCTGGACAATTCATAATTCATCTGCGGGAAAAGAAAAGGCCTTGTTTTTGGAATGCTATTTAGATGCCGCCCATTGTTTATGCAGCTTCATTGGACATAAACAGATATTTTGCATTGGCAGTTTTTGCCTTTGACAACATTTTGAATGATAAATCAATGAACAGGGGATCAATTATTTAATAGGTCGTCGTATGGAAAAGGACTTGAAGCACCTAAAGACTTTAATATTGATTAAAAAATACATTATTATTATTACTATTTTTATTATAAACCTCCCTTTTACCATTGAATCTCTCCTTTATCCTACATAATAATAACAACAATAATCATAATCTAACCTGGGCCATTATATATATATATATTTATATAATATTAAAATACAGTGTGTGTGTGTCATATTTTTTTTACATTTATTTATTTATTTTTTTCTTTCTCAGGGGCAGCTATAACATCACTGGTTTTCACCTGGGATTGAAAAAAATATTTTTGATTCTGATATTTATATAAAACCTAAAATAAATTGCTTCATTAAATCTGTTTATTGTTAAAAGTAATTGCAAAAGGTTAGGGTTAGAGAAACTTCACTTCCTTCTAAAGAAAACATTCATTTAGGCTAATGCTACCGCTACGGTTTGTGTCTCAGCTCCCAGTTAAGCGTCTTCTGCTCCGTCTCACACACATGACGGCGTGATCTGAGCTGCTTCTGTCTGACAGCAGCTGTAAAAAGCCTGGAAGGTTCTCCAACTCTGACTCTCACCGTTTGTCAACAACCTGCCCACCGGTCACATCAAGGTGTGTCATCTGCCACCTCGGCATGTCCTCGGCACGTCCTCGGCATGTCCTCGGCCGTGGCACCTCGCGTCACCTCTCTGGACAACACACCCACACCTCTGCCTCATCGTCCTCAAGGCGTGTGTCCCGCAACTGTCACTTCTGACAACGACGTCCTGGTTTTCTCCTGGATCCTCCTGTCACGACAGGAACCGGTGAAATGACGATGGTGGGAGGATTTGTCCTAGTTCTGAGATGACAGTGTGACGTGAGGTAAAACACGTAGGTTCACCTTCAGCCGGCGTCTCTCGATGACACCTGTGTGGGTGAACATGAGGTCACTATGTAGGACATAGACTGGTTTTGGTGTTGGCCAGTATGTGAATAAGGGGAAACGGCGTAAAACATTGTGAACCTCACAGTCGTGTGGTCGTTATTGACTAGTGGTGCTAAGGTGCTTAACTTAGTTAGGTACCTAACCATTGTACTGGGTTAGTACTAGGGACGGAAACCAAGGACGGGTTCTTGTGGAGAACCCATTTACAATGGTCTGCGAAATGATGATAAGACATGCTGCTGCGTTAGTCTTGGTTAGGTAAAGGTTCAAAGGTCATCGACAAAGACTGACACAGACCAACGCCGATTGACACAGACAACACAGAC
>NC_024320.1:22257577-22264955 GCF_000523025.1 Cynoglossus semilaevis | reverse complement strand
AGACTGACACAGACCAACGCCGATTGACACAGACCAACACAGACTGACATAGACTGGCGAAGACTGACACAGATCTACACTGACTGACATTGAATGACCAAAACTGATGGAGATAGACACAGACTGACACAGACCAAAAGGGACCATCACAAACTGATATAGACTGACACAGACTGACATAAGCTTTGGTTGGTTTTCAGTTAATACCCTCTGTCTAGAACAACCCCAAGGAAGAGGCTAAAAGACTGACTGGACGACTTTGACCCAGGCTCACGTGTCTTGAAGTTAAAAGAAAGACATTCTTTGGCTTTTTTCTCTCTCTTTTTTAAAGAAAGGTGGGTTTCATGAATCGGAGAGAGACTATTTCAACAATCAGCAGCTTCCACTGGTTCATTGTGAGTAATGTCTGAAATATTGCACAAATAATGATCAAAGCAGCTCACTGCACAACATGAGCCCAGGACAGTAAATCCAGCCTGCTGAGAGCCAGACACTGATTCTGTTTCACATTTCTGCTCGAGACACAGGCACTTGCAACGGAAGAAAAGAGAATAAAATAGATATGAAAAAGAGCCTCTGGCCGTGACCCAAACTCTGGCCATATCAGTTGGGCTTTTGTTGCCACGTGGCATATGGTACAAGACAAACTGTCAGCTTTTTTTTTCCCCTCCTCGCGTTGCCTGCGTTGAGATGACAGCGGCAAGAGCACGTTTGTGTCCCAGCAGCAGGCGTCAGGCAGGCTTAGCTTTGATTGGGGGAAAGAGGGGAGAAGGGCAGGACCTCTTGCTGTGGCGAGCAGCGATGTGTCTGCGTTACTGGAAGTGGGGGTCTACACAGTAGCTGCGGGGGACAGCACGGTGGCTGCGGTTGTGAGGAAACTGCAAATTGATCAAATTGTTGAGGAAAGGCTTTGGGCCTATAATCTGGGTCATGTCAACATCTCTACGCTCTCCACTCGGTCACGGGGACAAATAGAGTGTTTCTGTTTGGGATTTGTTTGTCTAAGAGTCAAACCTGAATTTGTGTGTGTGTGTGTGTGTGTGTGTGTGTGTGTGTGTAGACACATCATTCTGGCACGTGTTGTTTGCACCGCGCTCCCGCCCACATCATTCTGGCACATGTTGTTTGCACCAGGCTCCTGCCACAAACACAGTCTCTATTAACACCAGTGTGACGCTTCCCAACACGTTGGGGTGAAGGTGAATCTGAGGTTAGATCATCAGTGACGGTCACTTCTTCCACGTGAGGTTAGACAGAACTTTTTTTTTCTGTTAGCACGATTTAAACCGTTGCCTTGTCCTTCCTCCTGGCACCACTTTAGATTTTCTCCATTATGTGATTTGGAATCGTTCGATTGTTTTCCTTGGTCGACTCTCATCAGTTCCCTGGGTTTGGGCTGTTCTTCGTGGGTCAATGCCAACCCTACAGCAGGTTAACTCCTCTGAAATATCACATCATCTCAAAACTATAAAATAGGGCGTGTCTGTGTAGATTATCATTCATCCAGGTCATGTTATCCAAAGAGTTCAGTTCTAGTAACTGGACTTCTTGGAGCTTGAAAGACGTTTCGTTCCTCAACTGAGGAACTTCATCAGTTTCGTACTGACCAAAAACACACAGGAGTTACTCAATGCTTCTAACTAAGGATGGTGCAATGAACCTTTGTTCTGTCCGATTCTGATACTGATACTGATACTGCAACTACTGATACTGATACTGAGTATCTGCCTATACCGATAGGCAGTGGATTGGCCCAGAAGTAGCAGAAATTATATAGATAGAGTCAGTGTTGGTATTTTCCTTAAGCTACAGCTACATCTTCTAAGTTAAGTCTGTACATTTGTTCTAAAACAAATAAAATGTACAACGTGGTCAAAGTGTGTTTTTTGGCTTAACATTGTGGGTTTTTTTAGGGGTTCCATTTTCGTTAAAACCTAAATTAAAGAAAATAGTTAAATAAAACTTAAATTCCACTTGAGTTGAATTCAGCAGAGATTATATTGTGGCTAACGGCTGTTGTGCTGTGTTTAAAAATGCACAAAGGAAAGCACTGTTGTCACCTGTCACCGCGCTGCGGTCACAGTCCCTGGAGTTCAAGTCCCAGGTCACCCTGTCTGACAGCAGAGGTTTCCCAGGTCCAGCAACGCGTAGAAACAATTGTGAATGCTAGCTAGCTAGCTAATCTTTCCTCTTCCCACTCTTAAAAACAGTGTTATTTTTATTTAGCAAAATTAATTCCTTTATATAAATAACTTGACGAGACATTCTGAAAAGCCAACGTCAAACACTGTTGATGAAACTGGTCCGGGCTCCAGGAACCAAACGACTCAGTTCCTTGTAAATCACCAGTGCTGATATTAGCTGTTGAAGGCTAAATGGCCATTATGGATCCTCAACACTCTGACACGTTGTGACCTGTCTCCTCTGGTGAGGTATGTGGCGCTGTGTGTGGGACTCACGCACACACACACACACACAGGCCTACTTGGTTGCCGCTCGCTGCTCCGTGTGTGGGCCGCGTTTGCCACCACGACAGGTCAGACTCCCGTGGTGTGATCAAACGGCAGCCACGACTCTCTGGAGTTCCCACAACACCCTGCACGGTGGAGAGTGGACAATAAAAACAAGAGCGCTGGCCTTTCATCACAGGCTTTTCCAAACTCTTCTGGCTCACCGCTGAGGCCGCACTCTGCGAAGGTCAACAACAGAAAAAGGTTTACTGTGTGCCTGGAGCGGCTGTAAACACCTCATTCTGTGAAGTGTGTGTTATCTGGTCTTCAGAGAAGTCTTGTATTTGTGCGACTTTATTGACTGTGACTATGTTTGTGTATGAAGTTTGTCGTTGTGGAGTTAATTAATCCTGGAACTTAAGGAAAAAAAAGCTGATTCCACTGCTTTGTCTTTAACTTTTTATTACTATTCTACCAAAAACGAGCCCTTTTTTAAATCAGTTCTAGTCTTTGTTTAAACCATTTTCAGCAGAAGTTTGCCTTTTATTTTTAGGTCATTGTCTTCTGCTTAATTTATTTGAAATAATTGAATTGTTAAAAAATACAAATGACAGCCCTTATCCAGCTCCTCCTGACATTTATCTGTGACCAAAACTGAAAAAATACTGTAAAAAACAAAAAAACAAAACAAAAACAAAGATGAACCAGAAGTAAAGCAGCAGGTTGTGACCTTGTGCTAAAAACATCCTTCGGAATTCTATAAAGAGTGAATTTTCTACTGGAAACATCACTTCCTAAAATGTAGGTATATATATATATATATATATATATTTTAACATTTGACATATCCTTATATCTCAAAGTAATTTTCTCGTCTACCTTTGGTATTGTACGACAACCTGCTGCCTTAAAAAACAACAGATTTGCTCAGTTGTGTCAACGTAAGTCAGCAAGAACAACAAAGACTTCCCTCCAATCGGGGATCGTTCCTTTGAATCTCTGATGCAAATCTCTTGTTCACGTATGTGTTTCATGATGACAATACATCAGTGTACACGCAGGCAGAGCAGATTTATTCTGACTCGTGTGAAACAGTGCTGATTGGCTCCATTTAATGTCCGGCCAAACGGGCTGACAGCCAGTTAGGTAAGAGCTATTGTGGTCAGGAGGGGTCCCAATCTGGACTGCCATCAGCCCCGGCCCCTGTCCTCCACTAATGGAATAGTCATCCAGCCCAGGTTGCGTATTACCATAGATCTGCGGGATAGGCCGGCTGGGGCAGAAGAGGCCGGTGATTTAATAAAGGGCTCCGTTCTGACTCACTTACGACACGACAGCATCAAGGCCAGCAAGTTCGTAGACGTATAGCAAATAAATAAACACGGGCTTCCTCCAGAGATGGGATGTGCAACTCAATCACTTTACGTGTGCACGTGCGCCTGTCAGTGACTGGGGTGATTATTCAGATGAGCCGTACCTTTTAGTCTAAGTAAGAAACCATAAACGACAAGCAGCCCATGGTGAATGGGCTTCGTGAATTCGCAGTCTATGCTCACTGTTCATTTGCATTAGCAGCAAAGCGCCGCTTGATGCTTTACCTTTAATATTATGATGAGTTTTCAATGTCGTTGTGTGAGTGATTTGGATTTATATACTGTAGATAATAATTATGTGTATGTTAGATAATTAAATGTAACAATGGCCACTTTTATAGAACTACATTTGATGTCATCACATTATTTAAGGAAGGATTATTCAGTGGCCTTCGCGGTGCCCGGTGGTCCGCCATTGGTTGGTTTCCACATCAGCCATTTTAGAAGCCCATACTAGATCGATTCTTTGGTTGCCATTTTAGAAGCCCATACTAGATCGATTCTTTGGTTTTTGAGTACAGGTGCATCTCACAAATGTCCTCAGGGTTGCCAGGTAGACACCGGTCCACTTGAGAATTGGAAGTATTTGACTTTTATTTCAATGGTTTTACTCGTAATTCCAAATCATTCTGGGAAAATCTTAGTGTAGTCGAAGTCAAGGGCAGTCTAGTTCGAGTCAAGTTCAAGTCACTGACGAAACAAAGTCTCATTGTAGTGACATACAGAATAGAACATGTACATGGAGTCCGACTTGATGTTCCTGGGATAAAGAGTCATGGTCTGGAACACCAAGGAAGAATAAGGGTCTGGAACCCAGGTCTCAGGTCTATTCAACGTCCTCAAGCCCTCAAACCAATGCCTACAGTTAGTCACTCAGGACAATAGGACGGGGTAAAACTGGTATCTGCCACTGTATGTCCCAGAACCTGAATTGTGTATCAAACAAATAGTAATTTGTATCACTCAGTACTCAGAAGTAACTACGACTTTGGTGACCACTGGTTTAGGATGGAGTCAACCCTTAGTCCAATCACAGCAGACAATATCAGGTGCAAAAAGAGTCTTTGTCAAGTCTCCAGAGATCGAAACTTTAGTCCTCAAGGTTTAAATCAGAATCCAAGTCATGGACGAAATTTGACTCAAGTCACGTGACTATGACTGAAGCAAATCGGTTGGAAATAAGTTTAAATTTAAGTCTGAGCCATTACTGCGGCGTATTTACAAAAATATAATTAAAAACAAACCAATAGAGCTACAGAGTGAACACGGTCGTAAAAACGGTCGTTACAGTCGACAGAACTATGAAATGTTGCACAAAGAAATAAGAAAATGGAGTTGAAATTACCCTAAAATTGACGTTCGCAAACAAACAAATCTAATTTTGTAAATCTCTAATTGTATCTAGGAACAGTGGCTGCTGGTGTTGTTGTGTAGAATCCCTTTGTTTCAGACTTCATCTCTGGCTGTCTGCCAGAGGTGAGTGACAACCA
Source organism: Cynoglossus semilaevis (assembly GCF_000523025.1). Classification (NCBI taxonomy): domain Eukaryota; kingdom Metazoa; phylum Chordata; class Actinopteri; order Pleuronectiformes; family Cynoglossidae; genus Cynoglossus; species Cynoglossus semilaevis. The sequence goes on along the minus strand of NC_024320.1, from coordinate 22,259,642 downwards.
ACCAAACCACAGGCTACAGACGGTGACGCAATGCAATTTAATCCTGTCCGCTGCCAATCGATTGTTACACCTCGGGGTGAAACCTTTTTAAGATTTGTTTGCTTTTATCGAGGAGTTCATCTGTTATTTTTGAAGAAACAGCGTTTTCCTGCCGCGGTCTCTCATTGATGGAACAGAGTAATCTGGCAGTCAGCAGAATTCCGGACCGGGTTCGGAGCAGCTTTATTGCATCAGTAGTGTGAAGAATATGGATTGTCAAGGAGTTCATATTTGATTTGTTTCGGCTCAAGTCTTTCTTACACGTTTCCTAACAGAATTATACCAGTCTGAGTGAAAATCCACTTCCTTATTATTCTTCTTCCGTGTTGCTCAAGGACTCCGTTAACTTTTTGGTTGCAAGCAGTTTTCCGTTATTGTATTTACGTGGCCTCTCATTGTATACTACAGTACTTTAGTTCAGTGGTTCCCAAACTTTCTTTTTGGGGACCCATATTTTAAAAGTCACAAGTCAATAGACTCCTGGGAAACGACCCTGGTACGAGATGACGAAAAAAAAAAAATTATCTTGCGACCCACCTGAGGGTCGCGACCCATTCTTTGGGAAACAGTGTTTTAGTGCAGTACTTGTGTGGGCCGAGGTGGCAGTCAGCTGACGGGCCTCTGGCTCCACGTTACAAGCTCCTGCAGCATAGTGCTCTCACCTCCACACACACCTAATGAAGTTACAGCAGGGCCGGGGCTACGAGGCTAACGACTCCCCGTAGACGCCCAGGTCTGGACCGGCGGCAGCCCACACACAGAGTAGAACCTAAGTATGAATGGATTAACACACACACCTTTTTTTTTTTCCACCAGTGGAGGTTTTTTAAACCATAGAACCACTGTGTGACGATCGTTTCTGGTATGAAAAGTTCTAGTGATATCACCATGATGTCAAACCGTGACCATAAATGAACCCGCGTATGGACCTGTGTTCTATTGGCCAATAGTATTTGATCTACTCTTACTACATGTTACTTATTGAGCAGTTACACTTTGATGAACTTTGTAACATATATTTTTTTACTTCTAATATGTAATAATAATTTCTCATAATATTTATTGATGGATGCTGCATGAAAGAAGACTTTTTTTTTTACAATCAAATGTTCTTTTGGAATTCAAACCATTTTGTCCAACTATCTTTTAGTCAAATTATTATTTTGTTCTTTTGGAATTCAAAGATTCATTTAAAAACATTGAACAAAGAAACATAGATGAGAGAAAAGTTTGATTAAAATGTTGACGTTTAAACAAATAACACATAACACAGCTCAACAATTGACATAAAAACAAAAAATCTGAAGACACATATGAGTCATATATATATATGTATATATATATGTTTGTTTGTGTTTGTATGTGCATGCGTGCGTATACCGCAATTTCCGTCTATTTCTTTAAGAGCGGAGGCTTGGTTAAGATCGTTGTCTTATCTTCTGTCTGCTGGTCCGTCACGACTCGCCTCAGTGTCTCTGTGTAGTAGTAAACGCACCTTTACACACATTAAGTACTCTTGACCACCCTGAAGTACTCTTAAAAAGCCAACGCAGTTATCTTTTATGACCTGCCAGAAAACACCGGCTGTGGGAAGGCGATGAAGTTCCACAATCAAGGCCCTTGAAAGAGTCGTCACTCTGGGCTCTGACTGCTGCACGGTTGGTTAGTCTCACTAGTCCAATCATTTTACACTATAGCTCGTGATTGATTGAGATCAGGATTGATTTTGATCATCATTTCAATCAGACGTCTGTGTTTCACACCTGTGTTTATCTCTGACTCAAATGATGAAATCTAGGTGCCTGCTGGGGGCAGTTAACACAAGAATTTCCCAAATATGGGTCAAATGATGAAATTATTAATATGAAAAAACAAGCAAAGCTAGGACTCTGTATTTGGCATCACAGAGTTGGTGGATTTAGCCAGTATCTGTGTATCTCGACGCTTGCTTGTAGAGAGAGTTGCTAACGAATTTGTTACGTTTTTAACACACGTACTAACTTTTCTGTAAACGGATCTCAGACGC
>NC_024320.1:22256692-22256961 GCF_000523025.1 Cynoglossus semilaevis | reverse complement strand
GGGGGTGGAGGGGGGGGCCCCACGGGCCCTGACAGTGTATCATATGGGACAGTCGGTGTCACGCCGGGGTCTTAACAGACCCACTGAATATCCCTGTGGAGAAAGAGGATAAAAGCCAAACATCTGACTTCAGCGTGTCCTCGGGCCCATGTAGGAGCCGGGGCGACTCTTCACCATCTCACCAGTGATGCCCACAGCTGCTGGCAGCGCCTTGTACTGCAAATGTCTTGTGAGTACGGGCAAACAGATGAGAATATGGAAGCTGACAG
>NC_024320.1:22244584-22256582 GCF_000523025.1 Cynoglossus semilaevis | reverse complement strand
TCAGCTGAGTGCGGGCCCCAGTGCTTCTCCCGTCCGCCCCGTGAGCGCGTACATGCTGGCGTGTTTGACACACAGATACATGCGAACACAGTCGGGTGGCGCTGCTGCGGCGCTGGCAGAGATCGTCTGTGGAGGAAAGTCAACTGGTTCATGCAGGCGATGACGCTGCTGTTGTGTATCTACTGTACATGCACTTTAGATCACAGATGGGCAGTTATGTATTTAGTGATGTGCTTGTTTGTGTGCGCAGTCTTTGTTTGATTGTGTTACTGTAGATCAGATCAGGAACCACAACATCACTTAACTGATGAGATTCTGAAAAAAAAAAAACAAAAAAAAAACAAACAGTGGGGAACCTGTATGGGCTACATAACAGACTGGGTTTGTGTATCTGTGTCGATGTGTGTGTGTGTGTGTGTTGCTAAGGCAAGATATGAACTGTCTGCTGGCAGGCACAAAACACAGAGGCACAGAGAAAACAAGAAAAGCTAATTTTCCAGACACAGGTAGTAAGTTAGCGTTTTTAGCATCGGAGAAATTTGATCAAAATCTGTACTTAAACGCTTGTTAGCTCTATCAAGGCTAACTTGTAGCTTCTGTTTGCCTCACTTAATGTTTGTTTTTATTCTTTACAAACCTTAAGCTGACTCTGAGTGCTACTTGCCGATAGCAATTTGCTCGCTAACCTAAGCTAATCAATGTATTTTCTTTTTATTTTGTTAGCCTTTGCTTGTCTCCAAATGCACTTTTTTTGTGGCTAGGTTTGAGCAGTTTCCGAGAATTAAGTTTAGGTCTTTGTGGATTCAGTTGTATTTTGGCATTTTTTTTTATTGTACTTTAGAGTTAATAATTGTTTTTGCCAACCATTAGCTTTGTCCAGTTTTAGCTGTTGTGGTCTTTTGTTTGACTTTCTATTACATTCAGATGAACTTTTTAATTAGCTTTGATCTCTCAGCTACATCTTAATAACTATCTTACCAATTATCGTTATGTAAATGGATGTGAGCTAACACTTGTATGTTGTCTCGTCAAATAGCATTAGCACAAACCCTGGTTATATGACTGTAGTCTCGGCTTTAATCTTATGCATTAAAGTAAATTACACACATTTTCATTTTCACTTATCTTGAACGTTAAACCAAGATAAAATCTCGCTAATACTTCCCTCTTGCCGTGTCTCCATTATCAGGCCTACTTCACACAGTGTTTGAGGAGTCTGTGGGGGGGGTGCAGGTCAGAGGTTTGGGGCCAGGGTTACGGGGAGCGAAGCGGCGCCGGGCGGCTGCAGATGCAGTAAAGTGATTGTGATCTGTGCCCACAGCCATCAGCGTCACTCTGCTCGGCCTGTCAGCCTGTAGGAGCATCAGACGCCGCGTCCGGGCCGCCTGTCACAGGCAGTAATAGATATCATTTCAGAACCACCGGACCTGCACGCTGTGGCTCAGTCCAGTGACTGAGGCCCACCTTGGCCACGGTCGGATGAGCCTTTTCCACGGAGGCCCGGCGTCGGCCTTAAATGTGGGGTCACGGTCTGATATGTAGACTTTCATGGACGGTTGACTCGATAAACGCGTTGATACGACAGAGTCAGGGTGTAGTTAAGGTGTGGTTAACAATATGGAATGGTTTAATAAACTGTGATTAATGCTGTGATGTCCCTTGTTGGGGGGGTCGTCATCCAGCTGTTGGTTAAAGAAATCAAATGTCCCAAATACCACGACACATTGGACCAGAGTGTGTGCGTTTATGTACTTGTTTTGACATTGAGGATATACTACATGCTGTACATGTACTGTAGTACCAGTTGTGTATTTGTGAGTTCACGGTTATATAACAGGTTCCGCATGAAGGGGTTTTTTTTGTTGTTGTATTCTCTGTCATTTCCAGCTACCCAGTAGAAGCGCCTGCTCTACATCTACACATTCTATGTTAGAGATCATTCTATAGAAGAGACACAAAGCTCCGACCTCTTCAAAGAGACGTCTCGATTGGCCTTGATGGACTACTCTCAATAAAAGTAAAAAAAAAAAAACAAAACCTCAGCATCATTACTTCCATCTGTACCACTTGCTAATTGTAATTACAATGGCCAACAGTACATGGCACTGCCTGCGTACAGACAGTACAGACAATGAGCCCGGAGTGATTAACGACCATCGTTGTATGTAGATCATATTCAATGTCACTCCATGCTGCGGCACACACACACCAGCCCCGTCGCCTTCAAGTCCTTCAGAAGGAACACGTCTGCAGCCTTTTCACAGAGTGAGGCGGCTTCACGTGCACAGGACATTTCAGGGCGACGACACTCGCTCTTCTTTACATCGGCATCGAAATAATTATAGTAGTGATGACAAAGACAGAATGCATTCTCTGGGACACATGTCCAACTCGGGGCCAGCGGGACCCAGTTGGGCCCATCAGCTCATTTTATGCGGCCCACTGTTGCTCAACATGCATGTGTTTTTTTTTAAATAATAAACTCTGTTGTATAGAGTCCGTTCTAATGTTTACTGACTCGGTACTGGCTGATTGGCCTGGGCCGGGGTTCGTAAAAAAAAAAAAAATTTTCGGTTGCTCCATAGTGTAGGGGATAGTACGCCAGCATCAGCAGAGAGCAGGTGGTCCTGGGTTTGATTCCCTGAGGAACCGCATACTTGGTGCCTGCGAGTGTGGGATCAATGTTCAGAATATTATTATTGTTTTTATTAATAAAGGGTCAAATTCTGTGCATGTGTAAAATATATGCATGGTGATTTTATTTGTTTTAGTGAGGAAAATGTTGGTTTGTTCAAAATTAATATTTCTGGTCAGTGTGTTTTAACGTTTGGTCCGTTGAGTGATTGAGTTCGACACCCCTGACCTTGGAGCTCATCCTAATCTTAACTCTAATCTGACCTTAATTCTAATCCAAACAAAATCTAGGAATACACTGTCTCTCAGCGTGCCATATTTATAGCTAAAAGTACTTGTTCATAATGACCCTGTGACTGTATGGTGGATTAGTGGGATGTTTGGTTGCCTCACAGTACCATGGTCCAGTGTTTGCATGTCGTTAGTATGAAAACGTTATCGTAATCAGAGCGAAGTATTAGTCGGAAATCATCTCCTAATCATCTGGTTTTTTAGATGGAGAGAAAATGCTTACAACACACTGTCCTGCCCCCCCCCCTCTGTCTCCCCCCTCAGTGCCCCGTCCTCCCCTCTGCCCCTCTTACATGCTCTCGTCAGCTAATTATCAGGAATTAGAATCTTCTTTCACACCAGCGGTGTCAGGTTGCCTTAGCTTGATCTGTCAAGGCCACTCGTGACTGGGCGCTAAACTCACGACAGTTGATGAGTGCGAAGGCCAACGCCGCTAATTGTAAGTGAAAAGTTGGACAAGATTGACGATGCAGAAAAAAAGAGGGGACGGGGAAGAGGTGGGGGGGGGGTTCTTTGTTTGCAGGACGAGTGAGAATGGAGGGAGATTTTTGTTTGTGTTCTGCAGGTGGGAAGAGGGTGACGCTGGGCGCTGGTGCCCGTGTGTCATGACTGGCTGGAGGGGGGAGAGAAGGGGAGGGGAGAGAAGGGGAGGGGAGGAGACAAGTCCTGTGGGGGTGAGTAATGTGCCAGGAGAGGGGAGAAAAGATGAGGAAAGTGCAATGAAGCTAACAGTGAAAACAGGTGGGTGTGATAAAGGAGGACAACGCATCTTATTTTGGAGGAGGGAGGCGGGTGAGGGAGGGGCGGGGGGTGAGGGGGGGCATGTCAACTGTAATTTTTATCATAAGCCTCTGTGTGTGTGTGTGTGTGTGTGTGTGTGTAGCTTCAACATGAGACAACACTAGAGCATGATTTGAATCCTATAGATCCAGGTGTCAGTGCATTCATCATCTAATACAGGGGTGTCAAACATACGACCCGTGGGCCAAAACTGGCCCGCTTGGTGTTTCAATCCGGCCCGTTTGATGAATTTTAAAAATATGTCCATGGAAATTTTTTTGTAAAATTATATTTCATTAAATATGAATTTTTATCTAAAGTACGTTTTTGGATGAAAACAAACGGGAAAAAGAACCCAAATGAATTTGACACCCCTGATGTAAGACCTTATTCTACTATATATGAAGTAAGTACTCCCAGTGTCCACTAGTAGACGACTGGTGTTTGTCTGCTCCTCTCCAGCTGACAGTAGGTGAACACATCCCACAGTGAGTAATCTGTCAGATTAAATGCTTCCAAGCCGGGCCAAATTGAATGTGTCACCGGCAGAGAGAGGGCGTGATGTGGCGTGATGGGAGGTTGGCACCTGTCTCTCTGGGGCATCTGAGTGTCTGACAGTTGATGGCCGGGTCCAGTCTTGGTGGCTCAGTGTAGAAATGGACTCTGGTTATTTTGGGACAAACTATATTTCTGTAGCGTCGATTATCAAAGATCAAAGTCAACTTTGATTTACAACAGCGCACCCTGTGTTTTCTTATCACAAACCAACGTTACTTTAACGCTGTCAGACTTTGTTTTTATATCATGGTTGTCGTCTGGTTTAGCTAAGTTCATGCTAAGCTAAAATATTATCATGCTGCCAGAACAATCCAATAATGAGCACAGTTAGCGCCAACAGAACATGAGCAACTTTTTGACCATGTGAATTAGTTGGTTGGATATGATGATCATGCTAGATTCCCATTCTTGCGACCCAGGTTTTATTCCCGGGCGGCGCACTCCGTTCCTTAAATTCCCAAAGGGAACTGCCCAGGGATCAACAAAGTTCCATATATGTCTGTAGTGGAGAAATATTCTTTTTACTTTGAGTCTATGTTCCGAGTCTACAGATCCGGTACACGTATCTGTACTTTAAAGACCAAAGGAAGTTTTTCGACGTCCGGAATGGGGGGACGGATTTTGAATTTGTCGGAGGTCACCAGTCTACAACAAACAAAAATAAAGAGACAATTTTCTTTAACAGGATTATTACTGTGATAATAATAAGTATTATTAATAATGTTATTGTTGCTTTTGTTATTATTATAATTATACCCATTATTTCATGAATCCACTGGAGCTGTTGACCTTCCATTTACCCAAAGCTAAATTGGCAGACAGCAGGATTTAGCAGTCAGCCAGCCGCCTCCACTCAAACTGTGCTCTCACCCACTTCAGGTGCAGAAACAGCTTTTTTCTTTAGCTAGTGTAGATTTGTGTGGATTAGAGCCGGGCCCTACGGTTGAGGAGCTGAAGGGACTCGGCGCAGAATGGGCTCTGAAGCTGTTTGGAATTGCGAATTGTTCCTCCCCTCTCGTCATTACCGTAAAACCCTCACAAAGGCCTCAAATCCCAGTGCCTTTGAACCTGTGTTTGAAAATGAAAGACATGTCCAATGGAGAGTCTTTCCTTATTCTTCTTCTCACTGAAAGGGGGGAGAGAAAGAGGGAGAAAGGAGCTTTAGAGCCTAATTTTCCTTCCTGCTCTACATCCTCGGTTTTCTTCCGGCCTTGAGCCACTTATTGGAGGAAAAGGCACATTTCTGGAAAAATTCCTAGAGTTTTTTTTTTTTTTTTCCCCTTTCCCCCTCTAATCAACCAGCCCCCTCATCCCCTATTTTTGGCAGCGAAGGAAAAAGCAAAAGGGAAGCATGAGGGGGCAAGAAAGGAGGGTTTCAGGAGACAGCTGCTGGAGAGGTTAGTTAGAGATTTCCAGCCATTAACTTCAGTCCGAGCCAGTTCACCCCCTTAATGCAGACAAGGGCCGGGGTAAGCCAGAGCCTCAGCTTGAAAGGGGAAGGGACCCAGCTTGATCTTGTGGGGGAAATTGTTTACGAGTGGGACCCTCCAAACCACAATAGAGCGGATGGTAAGAAAGAGGGAAAGAAAGAGGGACGCGAAGAAAGGACGCAGCAACAAAGGAAATAGTTTATTGAAAAAGTGAAACAAATCTGCCAAAGGACAGGAGCTAAAGTGAAAGAGCACGGAGCGAGCGTGATTACGGGACGGACCAATGGGGGCCTTACGTGGGTGCTGTCGGCGGAAGGGCTCAGAGGCCGTGGCACAATGAGTGAAGGAGCAATGAGGGTAAAGCAGAGGGGCTCTTTCTCTTTTCAAAAGCACGATAAACGAGGAAATGAATCTGTAATCATTTCCAGAATTTGCCTTTCTCTTGGCCTCGCCCCCCCCCCCACCCCCCGGCCCGTCCACTCTCCTTCGTTCATTAGTGGCCAATGGCCCGATTAAAGAATTCCATTGTCCCACAGGGAGACAAAGAGAGTGGACCATCAGGTCAGTGCTGTCCACCTGAGGGATACTTCAGGTACAGTCATGGTTTCTACAGTAGAGACAGTTTTAAACCCCCCAAAAAGCTGGAAAAGCACTGACAATATATTTACCACGTAACTGCACAAATACCTGCTGTAATAATACAACGGAGATACAATATATATTTAATCTTCTAATCCTTCAGTCTGGTACAAATGCTGCTATTACTGTTCATCCCATGTAGATATCTCTGTACCAGAGGCTGTTCTGAGTACAACAAAGACAGTTTGTGTAAGCTAACTACTGCAAAAAAAATAAAAATAAAAAAAAAATAAAAATGGACGTATACTCAATATACCTTGAATCTAAAAAAAAATTAAAATAAATAAATTTGGAAATCAAAGCAAATACCACATTTTTATCCAACTTCAATGAAAACCTTTCAAATTGTTTTTGTCTAAATCAATATGATTTCCTCCTCAAAACTGAAAAAATAAATAATAATGATATATATATATTTCTGTATATATTTATATATTTCTCTCATACTTTTTTGCAAAGAAAGAATTTTCAAATAAAAATGCTATTTGCAGAAGGATGTAGATTGAAAATGGAAAATTTGTGTAGAAATGGATTTGTTATTTTGATTCATTTTTAATTTTGTTTAATTTGTCTTAGAACTTGAACCTTAAACAGTATCAGCTCTTCTTTTCTGCCCCTCTGGGCCGGCTGATCCTTTTCACTCTTTAATCCTCTCAAGTCATAAAACTGCATTACAGAGATACTTCATTAATAGGAAGTATCGATCAGAAGTATTTCAAAAGTTTAGAAAAAAACAAACAACGAAACTGCATCTGCAGTAAAAGAAAATGTACTCAACGAAAGAGTGACTTTTGTTGATACGACTGAACTTGATCTGATTGGACGACACGTGGTGAGTGGTGGTAGCCTCTCCATGCTGGGGAGGAAGTGTTCGGGTTTTATTGGTTTCATATGACACGACTGAACCTTTTTAAGATGTTGTAGACGAACTGGTAAAAAAAAAAAAGAGGTTGTCTGCCCACCCCTGCATTAAGTGCCTCTGTGATCTCCCACTTATTTATAGGCACTGTCTTTTGTCACATGGCTTCCATTTCTTCATTGGTTGAGGACCCCCTGTGGCTGCTTTTACAAGCGCAGGTACGAAAAGGTCAAGCGTTCTCCCGTTAGGGCGGTGGTCGTGGACTTAACTTAACATATTTTCTCTGACAGCAAATTTAAAAAAAATCGTTCCCTTTCACCCTCGCTGTATATGTCACGTTATATTTTATCTGAAAATCTGACGTAATTTCACTTGAAAATGTAATGACCAGGAAAAACATGTTTTGAGGTGGTTTGGGTTTTTCGATGGCCTGGAGGAGACGCAGACCATCATGTCTTAGCTGTAACGATGACACATCATCATCGGATGCATTTGTTTTTCAGGACGTCCTGCCGTCGGTTTTCAAATGCATAATAACAGACTGCAGTATTGGCAGAGGGAGTATTTTTATTTGTGCCAGATGTAAGTTTAGACTTTAACTAAAATTATATACTTGAAAACATATTCTACGACATGGAAGAGTCAATATTTTTAGAGCAATAATGAAAAAAGATTAAAAAAAAAAACCCAGTGACTTACACAATAAAACACACTGTTGTTAGTTCTGGATAAATACGTTTTGCTCTGTGATAGAAAGAAAGTTTTCCACTTTTGTTCACGGTATCATAAAATAAAAAGGAGTTATCGACATACAGGGCAGACTTTGTTTGCACTGTACCTCACTAACCAGCTGTATTTAGCTGTTAGCTAGCTGCTTGAAGTAGCAGGAGATCAGACTGTAGCTCATTAGCAATCATTAGCAATCATTAGCAATCATTAGCAATCATTAGCAATCATTCAAATTCTTAACCTCAACTGATCTATTGCCTTACATCAAATCAAATCATAGCCGCAAAGATAAACGTTAACATTATTTAACAGGAAAAACAAGGCTAATGAACACATGTTACAGGTGCCACCATTGTTAGCAATTAGCAGACCAAAGAAATGTGTCACAGGTGCCAGATATGGACGGGATCTCTGCCAACCAATTACACTACAACTTTCAAAAAAGCTTCTGTCTCATTTGTTACACAGTTAAGTCGCTGTAGCTAGCTTACCGTGCTCGCTAACACCTAACATAGCAATTGGCCGAACAGGTCCAAAAGAAGTAAATGACCACTTCCTGTCTCTGTCTTTTTGATTGTTGACCTTCTGATATGCTTTGATTTTTAATGCCTGAGAGGACATGATGGATGGATGGATGGATGGATGGATGGATGGATGGATGGATGTCTGCAGAGACCAACATGTAGCTGAGTCTGACATAACGCTACACTGATTGGCTGAACATATCCTGACAGTTTGGAATGGTATGATGCAGGACTGTCATCAGTCTCTCACTTCCTCCACCTACTGGTCCTGTGGTGCAGCGTGTCGGTTTTAGTGGACACTAAAAAAAAAAGGCACTTAAACACATTTTTAAAAGTTCCACAAAGTGTTTTTCCACTCTGGCGTTCGTACTTTAATCCACTCTCAGGTTTCACGTGCCGCACAGACACACCTGGGGAGAGCAGTGAAATAAACTGGCCCGGAAAGTTCTGCCGTACCGCAGACTGCTTGTAAAAATAATAATAAAAAAGAAAAGGACAAGGACAGATTTATTGTTTATGTCCAATCAGAACGTGTCTCTGCCGAGACCTCGGCGACCTCTGAACTGTCCCAGACGTTTTGAGACGAAGATAAAATCCTGTCTCATCTTAGAAACAGTTTGTGGTGAAGCTCGTTATTTTATGTTGATTTGGATCTTGAAAATAAAGTGAAGTCAAAGGAACACTTTTTTTTTTTTTTTTTTTTTTTTACATTATGTGTGTTTTAATGGCAGCTGTTTGTCCTTAAAGGCACTTAACACAATGTGTTTCAGGAAGAGAAGTGCACGATAAGGTCAGACCCAAATGTGACGACGCTCACAGAAAGACGGCTCTTTCGTCTTTCAACCGTCTCATAAAACAACTTTTATTTGCACGTTTTCCACTTTAACAGTTTGGTGTGTGTGTGTGTGTGTGTGTGTGTGTGTGTGTGTGTGTGTGTGCTGGCAAGCATTTGGAAGAAGCTCTTTGTCTGACTCTAGGAGACAGCACGTGGTTCAAACGGGACAGAACTGTGAGTTTACAGTAGACCATTGTTTCCCAAAGACTGGGTCACGTCCCTCAGGTGGGTCGCGCCCCTAAGGTGGGTCGCGACCCTCAGGTGGGTCCCAAGAATTTTTTTTTTTTTGGGACGTCTCACATCATGTTTCCTAGGGGTTTACGAATAATGTCGTTTGACTTGGGTTGAGAAGGTTTGTGACTTTTAAAATATGGGTCTCCAGAAACAAAGTTTGGAAAACAAAGCCGTAGACGATACCCTACTGGCCAAAGGTTGTATGTACAGGTGCAAAAGTGGAGCAGATTAATTTTTTAGTTTGTAATTTTTTAGTTTGTAATTTTAAGTATAAATGTTTTGTTGTTAACATGCATGTTAACAAGGGCAGAAATATTGTTGGACAGTCATGGTTGTACCCCATCCTCACCCGAGGACTGCTGCGATTGGCCGCATGTCGCGGCGTTGAAAAAGAGGAATAAACCAAAGAGGATGGAATGAACTTTGATTTGAGAATCAAATCTCCGTAGTCGTGACTTAAACCATGGGACAATTTAAAAAAAAAAAAAAAACACCAGCTTTTATTTGCAACGTGACAGTGTGGCATCGTCTGAGTGGGTATGGACGAGATGATCCCTCTGTCAGTGTTCGCTGCAGATCAGATTATTCCAGGATGAATCAGATTAAGGATTCTTCAACAAGACTAAACAAACACTTGATGTGAAACGAATCCTCTGAGACACCGTTCTGTTCCTGTGAGTTCTTGGCAGAAACAGGAGACAGTGACCTTCATCACAAGGGGAATATATACTGTAGATACATATATATGTGTGTGTGTGTGTATATGTATATGTATATATACATATATGTGTATATGTATATATATAAACATACAAATACACATATATATGGATGTGCATTTATGTGCTTATGTACATACATATACATATATAAACATACATATACACATATATATGGATGTGCATTTATGTGTTTATGTACATACATATACATATATAAACATACATATACACATATATGGATATACATATATACATATATGCATATAAATACACATATATACATATTTATATATATACATTCAAATACACACATTTAGCATATTACACATATATATGCATATACATATATGCATATAAATACAGACACACACACACACACACACACACACACATATATATATATATCAAGTTGTCGTTATCTGCACAGGAAGTCAAATGAAAATTGACAAGTTGATTTGAGACTATGATGTCATTTATAGTCACACTTTACTGTCTGGACACAGTCCAAGTTTGGGCCAATGAAAAAATAGGATTGGCTCAAAAGTTACAGTGGGCCGTTCTCATTGGCTGCTTCAACTTCAACAACGGGAAATGAAATGTGGAACTTGCTGAATTAAAGTGAATGAGCAACTGGGGTTTTTGATTCTACTTCACACACACACACACACACACCGACACTCACTCTCCCTGAGAATCAATTCCTGTCTCCGCTATCAATCCATATCTGGATCGTTGGCCGGTCCTGATGTGAATAAACGAGGATATAGCCCGAACAGCAACCCAATACTTTTGACATCTCAGCCATGTCAGAGTGTCAGAATGAAGTGCTGCTCGCTCTCACTTGGCAAAACGTCTCCTCTCCGTTCTGTCCAAGTCTGGCTCACGTTTCCTTCGCCTGTCGATGTCTGAACGTGTGAGGATGAAGAGGCTTGTGATCTGTTTCCTTCAGCTTCGATGCTATTTTCATTCACCGGTGATGCATTTCCTGTCATTTCCCTGGAAAACACACACCTACACACACATACACACACCACTCTGCCGAGGTTCTTCAGTGTCATTTTGATTTTGTTGTTTGAACGCGGTGAACACAGTGAGGGCAGGTGACCTGTGTAAGTGTAATTACAAGTATGTGTGTGTGTGAGAACCCTTCTGTAAACCCATCCCAGCCACTTTCTCCCCTGTACTGAAGGCATGGACACCAGTGGCAGAGCGGGTCAGTGTTTAATAATGAACAGGTCAAGCCGGCTGTAACGGATACTTGCACCTGTTTTATACATCAGTCAATTACCTAATTAGAGCGCCCCCTCAGGGGAAAGCTAATACCTCGGGATCGTAGAGCGGGACGACGACGTCCATGTGAACACAGGCTCCTGACAGACAAACAGGTAACTGTACGACCGGCTGACCGTCGTGTTGTAGGGCCACTGGGGGCAAGTACTCACAACTACTACATACTACTCTGAAGACTCGGACATGGTTTTAGATGAGTTTGGGGGAGGGAGGGGGGTACAGGGGACTAACTTTTTGGGTTTATCAATCAATTGTTGGAATAAAAAAAAAGAAATTAAAATATATATATATATATATATGTATATATGTATATATATATATACATATATACATATGTATATATATGCATATATATATACATATATGTATATATATGTATATATGTATATATATGTATATATGTATATATATGTATATGTATATATATATGTATATATATGTATATATATGTATATATGTATATATATGTATAT
>NC_024320.1:22224002-22244577 GCF_000523025.1 Cynoglossus semilaevis | reverse complement strand
TGTGTATATATATATATATATATATATATATATATATATATATATATATATACATACTGTATATATGTCAGTGTCTTTTTCTTTTAGGTCTAGAAGTTACGGAAACTAGTTTTAGGCTGCTCCCAACCCTCCCCCATATTAGTGGCCTTAATTGGTTCACGGAGAAAACAACTCTGGCGTAGTTTTTGACAAATGCCTTTCGAGAGTTGGGGGTTGAAATCCACAGACCCGTGTCGCCGTGTGTATGTGATTCTGGCATAGCTATATTTCTGGGAACTTGTTTTGGAAAACTACTTTTATGGTGGGGACATTTTGCAGAAGGAAGTCGGGAATGTGTGCTCACAAGACACCAAAAACCAGTATGTGTGTGAGCACTGACATTTAGTGTAAGGAACAATAGAGGAGAAGTCCAGTATTTTCTTGCACAGATCAGGTACCAAGGAGACTCATGGGAAATAGTTGTGTGTGTGACTGTGATACTATAACGACCTGTCCTCTGCCCACCTCCTCGCTCTCTCTGCCCTCCAGCCCTGGCCATTCACCCCCCCCCATGAGAAAGTCATCTGTCTGACGTTTACGTTGTAAACCTATACAACCTGTACTGGATGTTTTCGTCCTGTTTTCCTTTTTTTTCTTTTCTCTTCCAAGTGCACTTTCTTTTTTTTTCTTTTCTCTTCCAAGTGCACAGATTAAGGTCAAGGTCAATTTACAGATTTTTTTCTTTTACACAAAAATATTTTGTTTCTCCAGCAGCTTCTCGTAAACATCATCACAAAGACGGTTGGGTCGAAAAGACAAAACTGATTCATAAACAAACTTAACATTCACACCATTTACACCAGGAAGCTAGGAAGTGAATTATTTCAAAAATGGACAAACTAATGACTAATCTGAGTCCGACTTCTACACTTTAAAAAAATGACTCAGTTCTTTGAAAGTTTTCATACAAGTCTGGGTCTAAATTGGACGTAAATGGACTTTTTAAATGTCTAGAAATCCACTGTTGTCAGTGTGGTCGCCGAGCCGGGCCAGATTAATAATCAGATCAGACAGTCTGCTTGCATCTACACTGGGGTTTGTTTGGGCCGGCAGCAGCTCTGAGGCAATCAGAGACACTTCAGCTGTGATTAAGTCACACACTTAAACCCCTAGAGGCCAGGAGGAGAAAGGAAGGAAAGAATGAGTGATGAAGCCCTCGCTCCACGGAGAGGCAGCGTACAAGGGTTGACCGTTCAGGATCACTAATGTTAGTCTATACATCCTCATATAGGTTTCCCTCATGACCTCTGCCCCGCCCACTCCTATCCATCAACCAAATGCGCAGCGTGGCCCATTCCCCCCCACTGGGCTCAGTAACCAACACCGTGGCAGCTGCTCACGTAATGTTCTTACTGCCTGGCAAAATCAATTGCTGCTTATTAATAACAGCTACAGTGTAAATATCTGTACTGCTAAGGAGATGGATGGAAGTGGAAGAAGAAAAAAAAAAAAAAAGGGCTGAGATTGCGATGGCGGCGCGGGGAGCAGCCGGGGTCACGGAACATGCTCCTAGAAATCAATTTTCACACAGGAGGACTATTAGGTTATTGAGAAGTGGGATGACGGATCATGCGTGTGTGTGTGTGTGTGTGTGTGTGTGTGTGTGTGTGTACTTCCTGTAAATGACTTTACTGTGTGTGCTTACTGTAAATTACTTGACAATATTTCAGGAAAATCCCACGACCGAAGAACGGGTGGTTTCTCTTCTTACTCACACTCAACTAATGATCACTGGTCAGTAAATGGCAGATGTGGAGGAAAGTGATCCAGTTGGTCTGTTCCATTTATCGGTCCACACAGTGGGTTCAATCTTTAGACCTCTCCTTGTGCGGTCTCCAGAAACAGGGAAAAAGAAAAACCGGCCTCCGGAGGAAATTCCACAGCGCTAGCCGACTCGGAGCTGCTAATACAGCTAATGCAGTAATGTAAGGGCCGAGGCGATTAATGAGAGCGCTCTGGCCCTGACATCTCAGACACCCTAATGTTGCTGCAGTGTCTCCCGAGCCGTGCTTTAATCCATCACTGGTCCCTGTAACCCAATTATGGCCTGACACTTTTCTTTTAGCTCCTCTGCTTCTGGGTCCTTCACACACATCCACAAAAGGGCAAACATCATGGACACACACACACACACACACTTAGATAAGAATGTATTGGCATCAGACAACCGCCATCAGACAAAAAAAAAAAAAAAAATTGCTGTTCCTCTGTAGCCGTCAGAGAAGTTTGGACTTCTCTGGTTTGGAGTTTATTAATCGTAAATTCAGATCCCATTTAGAGGAAAATAGATGGTAAATCATAACACACGTTAAAGCCAACGTTGTGTTTGATTGACAGCAGGGAAGTTTTATGTGGGTTGCGCAGTTTTACAACATTTACCGACAGTGTCTCATTCAACTGAGTCTCAGTCTTTCAGCTTCTACTGCTCGTGCCTATCCAGCGTCATGTGGCAGCTGTAGCCAATCCCAGCAGTCATTAGGGGAGGGTGGGATAACAAACTGAAATATGTATATTCATTTTTTTTACATGCCACAAATTGGCCCCAAGGAGGAAAAAAAAAACGAACAAACGAATGAACGAATGAACAAACTAACGAACTAACGAACTAGCCAAGAGAGCATTTAGATGTCAATCAGTTAAGAGTCACTTCCTGCTATTTTGTTCTCCTGTGAAGGTCCCACAGCAAGAAGATCAAAGGCTCAAACCCTGTTGGCAACTAATGGTCTTTCTGTCTGGACCTCAGATGTTACCTGTGTGATTGTTGGGTGATGGATGGATGGATGGATGATTGGATGGATGGATCGGTCGGTCGAGCGATAGAATTCCAGAAAAATATAGTAAATAACTTGGTGACACTGGCTATATATATTTGGCATATAATTACTTGTAGTGATTGTTGTACTTGTACCAGTTGGTAAAAACGATCAGGTCGAGAGTCGAGCTCCTCCTCTTTTTGTACACCGTCCATGTTTTCTTCATACGTTACTGTACCTCCCAGTTCAAACTGTATATTTAACCTTTGCCCCCGTGGAGAGGCCTAGCTCCTCTGAACATTGCTTCACTGCCGTGATATTCTGTTTCCATATTCAGAGCTGAGGCCTGAATTAACCAACTTCCTGTTTTCATTATTGTCATCTCCATGAAACTCCTCCCTTGTTATGATTGTAATCAGAGCATGATGCTACACTAACATGCCTCATTCCCAGAGGTACATCAGGCCTCCGTTTTAGCTAACCAGGGGCCGGGGGGGTGGGGTTGCAGAGGGGAGGGGGCATACACGCTGCATTTTTCATGAAGTCCCCTGTGCAACATTTATGATTCACCCTGAAGGCTTAAAAACAACACTTAACTCCATATCCCGCTAGGATCACCCCAACATCTGGAACACTCTGTACACCGGGGCATTTGTGATACACTGCAGGTACATACGCAAACAGCCCTGACCTCCCTGAAGCCAGCACGGTTCTCCATGCCCTTTCCCTGTCAGTCGGTTATGTCACATGCAGAGTAACAGCTCTGTCAATCAGAAGATCTATGCGCTCGCTTCCTCTAAATCAGGTGGATTGACTCCTTAAGAGTTACTGGAGGAGCCGACTTCCATTAGCCACTCCCCAACTGCAAATTAACTTAAATGTAGCCGCTCAATAAAGTTCAAGACAATCATTTGCATGTCAGTGTCCTTTTCTTCCTCCCAAACACACAGCTGATGCAGCAAATCCTCAGATCGCTGTCACTCCTCTGCGCAACTACCAATTAGCCAGAAAGCTAACAGTAAAACGGAGCTGGTGATTTAGAAGTATGAAATGCTAAACATAAACACAAATCTTTGATTATTTGCTTTAAGTTCTCTAATCGGATTTCTCTCCAAATTTTTTCCAGTATTTATTTAATTTCAATTCAATTCAATTTTGAATGCATTATTACATTGTGGCGTGACTTTAGAGCAGCGGTGTTCACACCTGTTTGGCTTAGAAGCTACTGTTCAAACGTCCAGGCTAAAGCCATGTACCTGCAGTGAAAATTAGAAAAAAAAAAAATATATATATATATATAAAGAATTAATATGTTGAATATTTATCTAAATATTTAAACATATGTATTTTAATATTTTTTATGTTAATTGTTTATGTTCTACCAGCGCTCTCCACTGGTAGAACCTGATCTATTTATTGGAACTCATCAGTTCTTTGGCCAACAGCAGGGGTTACTTTTATTTATACTTAGTTATGTTATTATATGTATGTTTCAGCCAACTCTTTTTTCATACACTTTCTTTCATTGTTAATATAAAAGTTGAAGCTGATTTTGAGCTAAGGTCAAGGTACATGTAAGACCCCTGGGATCACAGCAATCCTTTGATTTAACCCGAAAAATTGGTGCATCCTTTGGTTTTTTAAATAGAGATTTTATTTCTTATTTATTTCTCATGTTGAGTTGTTTAAAAAGGAAAGCAAAGTCCATCCATCCATCCATCCATCCTTCCATCCATCCATCCATCCATGTGTCCTGTCACTATTAGACTCCGTCATTAGGTTTTATAAACCTGTGACTCTAGAAGTCCTTTGAGCCTTAAAGGAAATACAAAATGTTTCTGAACATCAGTTTATCTAATGAATTTAAATGTTTGTGTCTACAGCTCCGGATCCCACTCCACTCGTCTCCACTCCACTCCACTGCAGCCCCTGGGCGTCTTCAGCATCGGATGTCATCCTGCAGGAGACAAAGTAAGTCAGACAAACACGTAGGCCGGACTCTGTGGAGAACCTTGACGAATGCTCAAGTGCTGTAAGTGCCCGGGAGTCGTCTTACAAGAAACACTTATTGCATTTTGTATTGAGCATGATGGTATGAAAAATTAATACCGGGGGATAGTGTGTGTCTTCCTCTCCTCCGCCTGTGCGAGTGAGTATCACTGTGCATTTGTATGCATGCAGATGCAAATGCATCGTCTGACTTGTGTTTGGTCGCATATATGATTTCAACGCTGATTCCAAAAGGCTGATTCTACATTTCCACGCTTGCTCTCCGCTCCCATCTCCACAGCTGCATTATTGACAACAGTTCCGCACAGGCCTCAGGCAATTTACTGCGTTTAGGGTATTTATCCCCCTCGGTTAGCGCCCTTATCGACTCGTCTATTGGCAAAACAACAGTAAAAAAAATATTACCTCAAAGTCAATGATATAGGTTTTAAAAGCTAAAACAGCTGAAAACAACGCTGCACAAAAATCGAAGTACTTTACAGTAATGTATGTGAAACACATTGTGATATGTTACACATTACAAACACACCAGGATATCATGTTTCTGACCCGTTTTTATGAAAGTACTTAAGCCAGAGTCCTTTGAACTTTGCTCATGTCAGTTCCCAGGAATTACCTTCATTTTTTTCCCGAAGCATTTATTCCCTCTTCGGTGCCATCTTTGTTTCATTTTATATTTGCAGTTAACCTGCGCTCTTTAAATCATGACGGATTAGTCGGAGCAGATCAAAGGAAATGTCATGGAAATAGATTGCACATGAAAAATAATTTGAAATACTTTTTTCTCAGGTTTCAAATCATCTGCTCTGGCATTGGTTGGGAGTGAAAGGACTTTTAAGGTTTCCCTCCCATTTGATTTTTAAGGAAATATTTTATCTTTTTTGGGAACACAGTTGGTGCACGGGTAGACGCTCTGAAGCTCTGAGTCGTACAAGAAGCATTCTGGGACTTCGGGTGGCGAGAGGGTTGATTGGTAACAGCTTGAAGTGTTAGGTTCAAGGTTTCCGTATTTTGTCGTTTTTGTATTTGGATACAACGTAGAACGGCTCCACTGAAATGTCTGGAGTTTGTTACTTATTTACAAATGTACTTTTTTAATTGCATACTGCTGTTGTAATGGTATTTCAGACCAATAGATGTTGCGTATCGGTAGCAGAGACGATGATTGGACAGACTAGCGGTGCTAGCTGCCCACTCTGTGGACTGTGAACTTTTGACCTAATGGATTGTAACATGAAGGACTCACTGCACAACGTGGACTATGTCAACGGACAACGGACTATTGTACATAATGCCCAGGTTCAAACCCAGTTCCTGTCATCTGTGTATTTGATCAAAAATCAGATCCAAATGAACGTCCCTTGTTTATACGACCTGAACGGTCAGGTCGTATCAGTGGAGAACATGAAGGATCTGGATGACGTGAAGCCTCCAGATATGAAGTCCGTATGAATAAGAGTATTTCAGATTCCTACCTCAGCCCTAAAGCTAAACGGTACTGGAAATACGACGCGATGTCACAGACGTGCGGTTTAATGTTTAGATAAGACCTCGTCTGTCGTCTGTCGTCTGCGGTGTGATGCCCCACACTTCATTTGTCTTCTGTTTTTAGAAAACAACCAAATGCTTCAGGCACTGGTCGTACTGACTCCCACCACTACACACTGCAGCAATTATCCTCCGTCCCTGACTCCAATCCCTGATCCCAGGTTACTTCCACCACAACGGAGACACTTCCAAACCACATATTCACACACTCTCATCCACACCCTGAGGGGAAACCCAATAGGTCCGCAGCGAGTGCTTCGTAGCGCCTCGGCTCTCCACCTCAGCCTTGTTGCTTCGTACTGCCTCTGGGGCTGAGAATGAAGCCCCGGTTCAGATAACCTCGTGCTAAAGAAAAGCCAATAATACAGTGATAACAGGGACGAATCACAAATCGTGTCTGAAACACAGTGATGTTGAGACGTAGGAGTGATCTATCGGAGCCAACACCGAGTTTGCCACGACCTTTATCACAGGAAGGTCAAATAGTCAAGGAATCTGAAGATTCAAGGGAGACAAAGATGTTGACGACCTAATTGTTAGCGTCAACAGCTAACCTGCAAAGGTTCTTACAGCAATTGTTCTAGGAGATTCCACAATTAGCAGGTTAATGGATTACCGAAATGTATCAAAACTGTGTACGATAGAAATGTTTACGAAGGTTTATATTAGTAAGATATCTAAGAAGTCAGGATCGAATGTCCGAAACTGCTGCTAAATGTTTATGACTTGAAAGTCAGGATCGAATGTCCGAAACCTTAGGATGGAAACTGCTGCTAAATGTTTATGACTTGGTTTGAATGAACAAAGTTCCACAGACAAAATCATCAAACTTTAAGTAAAAGTTCCCTTTTCTCCTCCTCAAATGTCAAACGTTGACCAAACCATTAGCTAACCATGAACAGCTGTCCTTACTGGACTGTCCTGCCTGCACTCTAGATCTGTCTCCCATTCAAACTACATGTCGTGGATACAAGCAGCTGAAATGGGTTTTCTCCACTGAGGCAATGAGAGAGACTTGACTCCTGAACGTAGAAACGTGGCGGTTGAGGTGGTCAGGGTGACTTTCAAGGAAGGTGTTTCTGACATGTCCAACTGGACATGAGACTCAGGGAAGGTCCAACACCAGGTGGAGACATTTTATCTCCACTCTCTCCTGCATGGGGATCCCCCAGTCTGGGTTAGCCCACGTGGAAGTCGGGGGCTTTTTGCTTAAGTTTCTGTTCCCACAACCTGATCCTGGATGAGCGGATGGATGGATGGATGGATGGATGGATGGATGGATGGATGGATGGATGAAATCATATCACGTTTAGAAGTGTCAGATAAATACCTACAGACTGTTTGGTTCCCATCTTTTGATGTACATTTCCAGGCACCGATTTCCAAAACGTTTCCCGTTTAAAAGCTTCTTCTTCTTCTTTTTCTGTTGTAAATCAAATGCATTACTAAGAAAGTTCGCTTTTAGGGTTTTTGTTGTTTTTTTTTTGTACTGCATTTTAGCCAGTGTTCCTGCGTTTGATTGTATCTCATCGTTGTACAATCTGAGGTCAAGTGCTGCATCAAACCCTTGTTAAAGTGAGTTCTGCCTCCAGAATGAAACACACGCAGTGAGATGATGGTTTCTTATGATATCGATCCCACGTCTTTGCCCGCTCAAACCTCTCAAGGCCAACATTAAAATGTCTCGCTTCCTATCTGCCTCCTTAATGACTCTCACCCACACACACTCCATTCTCTTTGCCTCTGTCTCTTCACTCCTTGATATTAAGTGCGTGTGAATGTCTATGGACTGTTAAGGTTGCTTTTGTACACTTTACTGGTTATGGACGCCTTAAGAGCTTATGGATTAAAAGAAGGATGTTCAGAGTGAGTGCACGACCAGGCATTAGGAGCTCTTTATTAGCTAATCACGCGGACAATGGGTTTAAAGCACTCCTATAAAACAATATAATGACGAAGGCAGGAGGCGCAGGTTTCTCTCTCCATTTACATTAATTAAAGCGGCTGCTGCGCTCGTTTTGGAGCAATTAAGAGAGTGCCGATGATAAACAGGGGCCAGACATGATTTTAAGGAGACGATAATGATATCATATGTTTGCGTAGGAATTACCTCGTATTAGAAAATTAATTACTCGCCGTTGAAACCCTGAATGCGTAGCTTCGCAACGGAGGACAAAGTAAATCCATCGATTTTTTTTTTGCTCGTGTTCTGTGGAAAATCAATCACACTGTGACAGCGGAAATATATTTAAATGTATATTTTATCCATCGTATAATGGTCTGAGATGAACTCTAACATAATGTATGCCATTTATATTAAAGGGTCTTTTTTGACCTTCGTGTTCACATGTGTCACTATCACAGAATTAGCTAATGCTAATGCTAATTAGAGGAAGCAACTTCGTTTACATTTGGCGGTTGTTCGCCCTACGTTGAATTGGGCTGGATTTGCTTTTTGTAGTTTGTGTTGGTTTTGTGGGGACTTTTCCTCCTTTCTTCTGTCTTCCAGGCATAAGTCAAACTCAGACTATGATGTTGTCCCTGTGCTAGCATAGATGCATAGATGAGTGATAAACTGTAGGTACGTATGTACAGAATGTGAGTCCAGACTTATTCTGAAGATTTCTACGTTACGGCATAGAAACAGAATTCTGATTTAAGTCGAGGACCTCCTGCATTTAAAAAAAAAAAAATCCTGTCCGTCTGTTTTTGCCACAGTCTGATTCTTTACTTCATGGACTGCAGGCTGGTCGGTCCAGGACTTTCGAGTAATACTTTTTGCAAAAAGTATGCCTAGGTTTTACTGTCACTGAAGTCACACTTTCGAGTAATAATTTTTGCAAAAAGTATGCCTGGGTTTTATATTTTGTTGAAAACCTAAATCACAGATTTTTTTTTCTGAGGACTTTTTTGGAAGTGTAGTTTGTGTGAGTGCCAACACCCCCCTCCACCCACCTGTCAATCTCACAAAATGTCTCCAACCATCAACTGTCCGTCAGCTGTTGGCAGCTGGGCAGATGAGAGACAGGCAGACAGATCTGTGGTCGCTGTAATTCTTGGGTTTTTATCGACGTTCATCACCCCGTCTGATGATGATCACGGAGCCAGGAGGAAGTTTGGGACGTGTGTGTGATGTGAGAAAAGCTGACAGGTCCAAACCGGCCCAGACACCAAGGGTGGAGGCTGACAGACTTCAGTTGATTTTAAAAAAAAACATTTGGAGAACAATATGAAATAGTTCGTTTTTTTTTTTTTGTCCTTGTACAATGTTTCCGTGTTAATTTTATGACATGACGTTACAGCATTTTGACTATCATATCTTTTATTTAACTCGTCGTTACCGTATCCTAGCTTAAGCTAACATTTTGTTACTTCTGGCCGCCCTTTAATTAGCATTTTATGAACTTACAGCTATCATTTTGATTTATTTTGGTATTTTGGGAAACCTATTTAAACATAAAAATGTTCATTTTGGCTAGCTATGATTTACTATTATTATTGTACATTGCTCTTTTTTTATCGTTATTAAAAAACAGGGTTTGTGTTGGGTTTCATCCCCACACCTTAATGTGTCATAATTTCCTTTGCGTAGGAATGAAATCAGGTCACGCTGAGCTGTGAAGAAACCCTTGTCCCCACGGGTATATGCACAGTGACCATGGAAGGAGTTTTATAACACGTGTGTGAGCGGACCTTCAGGCCACGGCTGAAGTAATGATTTACTAAATGTCAAATGAGCAGTAGTGTGGAGGAAACACCACGCAGGCGTGTTTGCT
Organism: Cynoglossus semilaevis; assembly: GCF_000523025.1. NCBI lineage: Eukaryota > Metazoa > Chordata > Actinopteri > Pleuronectiformes > Cynoglossidae > Cynoglossus > Cynoglossus semilaevis. The sequence goes on along the minus strand of NC_024320.1, from coordinate 22,234,451 downwards.
GGAAGCTCTTTAGCATTTCACGCCCTGATTGTGAGACAGCTCCTTTGGTCAGCCTGGCCACCAGGGCGGCACCAGCACGTCCTGTGAATTAATGCCCCGGGATTATACGCATACACTCTTGGTCACATTAAGCAGCGGTCAAGTCTTTTTATGGACGTTGAACACACACCAACACACACATGCGCACGCTATCGCTAGCAGTGTGACAAGATAAGGTCACGAGAGCTTGAATAAATTTGAAAAATCCTTACTTTTTTTTTTTTTTTGGTTCGTTATCTAACCCTAAACCGTCCTATGAGCACATAAGAGCTTGTAGGAGTTTGCTGCCTCCGGTGGCGAGTGGACCCTGGGTCTCTTGGGTGAACGTCACAGTCGGCGGCAGCCTGATGTGGGCTGAGAGGTTGCCTTGTTGGTTGTCGTGCCTGCTCTCAGGATGGTCTCGCGGGTCCTCAGAGACCGTGAAGAGAGGGAACTATCGCCAGCGCTCCTGTTGTCTAATCACTTTCTTTCTTCCTTTCTTCTCGGTTTTTCACGTAACCAACGGTACTTTGTGCTATTTCTGCACGCTATCATTTATTTATCAACGCTCCGGCGGTGTTGTCCTTGAGACCTCTGATTTTTCCAGGTTTCTGAGTAGAAAAAAAAAAAAACGTACAGATGGCAAGGACTCGTACATGCAAAGACGGCACGGATGCGAATGGCACACGCAAAACAAATGATGCATACTGTATAAAAAAGACTGAAGAAGAAGAAGAAGAAAGAGGGTTTTATCTGTGTTGTTTCTGTGAGAGCAGTAATGAGGAGATAGATGATGTATTTGACAAAAAACTACATCTAATATCCAGGACTTTTACAAAGACAAGTTTATTGATGTATCCAGGACTTTTATAAAGACAAGTTTAAAGTTCCGAGAGAGAGAGAAAACAACAACTTTCGAAGCTGTTCCTTTATCTTTCTATCTTTTGGCAAGTTTCCATTGACTTCTTGAAGTTAGACTTGAATGTTTCCAGGTTCATTTTATGCCATGGCGTGAGAGCATTTTGGCTATCATATCTCATTAGGGCTAACTTTTAGTTGTAGCATCCTAGCTTTAGCTAATATTTTGTTACTTCTTGCTGCCCTGTAATTAGCATTTTACTAACTTAAAGCTATCTTTAATTTAGTAAAAACTTTTTTTTTAAAGGTATCATATTGGCTAGCTATTATTTGTTACGTACTGTATACTGTTTGACATTCTTATTAGGTGATGATTCTGCACAATCATTTTCTTAGATAAACCTTTTACTATTCGGGTGACAAGTTCCTAGAGAAATAAAAAAAAAAACTTTCAAAGTTTTTATCTGAGTCGAAATACTTCTGCATATAATGTTTCGACAGAATCTTTTTTTTTTGTCTTTGGGCTGACATCAATGATTAATTGAGAATTAGGATATCTTCTTTTTATTTGTTTCTATGGTAACAATTAAATTTTCAAAAAAAAAAAAAAAACAAATCTGTAAAATACATCTGTAGGTTGTACGTATTTAGGTTGAGTATCGTTTCAAACCCTGACCACTGCTGCACCAGTGTATAAACAGTGACCAGTCTAATCAGTCAACTGGGAATGTAGGTCACGGTGCTCAGTGCAGTTGGTGTGAAGAGACAATATGACAAAAGAAGGTCGTGAAGGGAGGCTAGCTGGTGCATCATGGGACTTGAGTGTTTACGTCGTTGAAGTGACGGAGAGTCTTCCTCTACATCTTTCTCTGCTCTTGACGTACCAGAACATACAAAGAGACGTGTGCGTCATTTAAACCTCATCCGTGATGAATCCAGGCAGATCACTCATCAGCGCCTCTGCTGGTAGGAGTGGATGTTGGATTATTTTTCTCTCTATTGAATAAAATAATTTTAAAATCTTACAATGCAACTCAACATATGAATGAACCAAAAAAAAAAAAAAAATCATGGACCCCACAACACCATCACGTGGACCATCTATTGGCCACGGACCTCCTGTTGAGAACCTCTGGTCTAAAATATCAAAAGTCCTAAAGAAAACAACCCTTAAGGTTGTAAACCCCCCCCCCCCCAAAAAAAAAAGAAAATCTGTCTTCACTGCAAAGAAAGACTCATTCAGAAATGTCAGCTGTGACTGGAGTGGATTGTTGGCAGCCGCTGTATATACACTGTAAGCTGTCCAGATTAGGGGATATGGTCTGCTTCTGTTTAACAGTAAAATATGCCATTATATTTACATTAGGCCAACATTCGGCTTCCTCCAGGGCTACATGATGAATGGATGCCATCAGCGGCCTGACAAAACCAGCAGGCTGACGTCACCGTCTCCCCGTCGTCCACCACCAGCCAGACCTACTGTACGCTCTGTATCCTACAGCTTTACTGAGTGGGCGCTGCAGTGTTGAAGGCTGGTCCTGAAGGAGAGTTTGACAGAAGTATATTTTTCATATTCACGGCCACCATGTCCAACGCTTGGCCCCACTTCAGCCTCACTTAGTAATAGGTGAAAGTTTTTAAAAGAAGTTTTCATGTTCTAGTAACATATTTTCTCCCACAGCACGGACCAAACCATGACGGCTTTTAATACACTCTTACAATGTTACAATGAATGAATATACATATATATATATGTATATATATGTAGAAGATGATGTCTTATATATGACATATATGACATACCTATATGTCATATAATATGACATACGTATATGTCATATAAATAAATAAATACATATATATTATATATATGCCATAGATAATCTTTTTGACGACAAAAGAGCAAGCAGCAACTAACCTGCAGGGGGCGCTAAAACATAGTTTGAGCTGTTCCATAACTGGTCTTCTAACGTTTTTTAATGTATTAAAAAAAACTCACTTTGTTTTCAAGAAAAAACACAAATGCATTTAGCTGAAAAGCAAACCGATAAACTGACACATTATTCTGAAAAAAAAAACAAAAAAGAAAAAACTATATATTTATTGCTTTTTCTGGCAAAAAATGTTGACATTGACATGAAAGTTTCTGTACCACAGTAATCTAACATGAGCTGATCCCGCCCCTCCCTCAACATTACCGTTTCCAGCAGAAGCTTGGAATTCTTTGAGATCTATTACTGCCACCTACTGGGTTGCAATAAAACCCAACATTTTGAGTCAGTCATTAAGCAACATTGCTGCAGTTTTCCTTCAATGTCAACTTTTCTTTTTTTTTTTTGGAATTTTCTGAATTCATATTCAACTCGTTCCCCTTTAATCATTTGCACTATTACAGAAACACAATTTGTTGCCACAGGGAGTGACGCCTTCTTTAATACCTGAGGTTATTTTTTTTATCCAGTTATGTCAGGTTCATGTTAACAAGTGAAGCGATAAAACTGGTACATTCTTGTCGTATATTTTACTGCATACAATATGAGGTGAAATAGCTTGATCATAAATTTTTATGGGTAAATGTCCCGAAGCATGAAGAGACTTCGGAGTCGAGCCGATACCTGACAGGAAGCAGATGCTGCTGCATTAGACATGCTACTAAATGTGTCGGTTTGACTGAAACAACGCTACTGGTTTTAGCGCGTCCTCTGACTGATACTTTGTGGTCAGAAGGGGCGACGCTGAGGTCACTTAAAACCCTGAAGTCGACCAACTGTATTCACATGGACAATAGAAGGTCAATAGAGTTCACAGGAAACACATTAAATCAGAGAAATGTGAAATTGAAGTCAGTTTTTAGATTAGGACTGATTCATTGTTTCCAAATGAGATGAGAAAATTGAAAATGAAATCCACGCCAGCAGCAGATTAGAGAGAAAAAAATAAATAAACACCAAACAAAAGGTGAAAAAACACAACTGCAGGAATGGCTGTAGTGTGATGTCATGTGATGATTGTTTGTTGGAAACAAAACAAAAAGTCCAGTTACTGTAGGTATTCTAGACCCCACGACTTTAGTTTATCTCACAGTTTTCCTCCTGCCTCCGTCTGTGCTAAGCTAATCTAAACAACTACTGTCTGCACCTTCCTGTTTATAGCTATATTTGTCCGTCTATTAACGTACCGTCCGCGGCTCCGGCCTCGTGTCGTTTCATTGTGTCAACGTGTGTCTGTTCTCAGCTTTGGTTATCTTTTAGCTATTTTTTGATTTTGTTGGTTCAGCTCTGTGGTCGCTGTGTTGTCCTGGAGTTGGCGCCAGTGTTCCCGTATCTTGAATGTTGTAGTCCGGTGCTGTTGACTTAACAGTTTTACCCAATACAAAGTTCAGTTTGTATGAGTAGCATCTGCATCCTGTTATGCTAATGAATTAGCGTAGCAATTTAAGTAAGGGCTAAAATATAGCTTATGGGATTTATTGAACAAATGCAATCATTTTTATTGTAAAAGCTACAGCTTCCCAATAATAATGATAGCATTAGCACAATGTTAATTTATTAACTCATGTTTTTTGCACTCCTTAAAATATTACTGAGCTAAATTAACATCTTTGGCTGTCATATTATAACTTGTCTTGTTGTTTAATTTATTAACTCATGTTTTTTGCTCTCCTTAAAATATTACTGAGCTAAATTATTTCCATGTCTTGGCTAATTTGTGCTATTTGAACAGCTTTTTTTAGTTAGCTTCTAGCTTTTTTTTTATTTTCCCAATTCTTTGCTCACATGAAGCTATCTATCTTTAACAACAAAATGTATCTAAAATATTACCTTCGCACACATATATTTCTAACATAGAATAATTTAGTGCGGACTACAAAAATGTTAGCATCACACTTTTCCACTTAGGAAATCAAAAGTCAAGTTGTTCTTGTTTTTAAGTAGCATCCAGAGTCATGTGGTCATGTGAACTTTGATATCTGACAGTCCGTGCTCCGGTGCATGTGTGAAGGAGCCTTCACCCATTAGCGCTAAAGCATGTGCTAATTTGTTCTCCATTGTCACCTGCTGCTTATCTTGATTGCCGTGCGCAGGAGCAGGTGTTTCTGGTTGCTGGTGCTTTCCAGCACTTAGAGTGGTAACGCAACGCCTTCAGACTTTTATCCGTTTATCTGAAACAACTGCACTGTAGCCGCACACCCACTGTCCGCTGTGTACGTGTGTGTGTGTGTGTGTGACAGTGTGTTCTGCACTTGTGATCAGGAGGCTGGGGCTTAGATTTCAGTCTGATAGCAGGGGATGTTGGGGGGGGCAATGGAGGAGGGCCAAACATATGTTCTGAGGGCCAGGAACAAAAGCAGTGACACGTTAGCCTTTTCACGGAGATGACCTTTCCGCCGCTCCCTATCTCAGCCTCTGTTCCTGCCGCTGTCCTTTTGTCTGCCATCACGCCCCAGGCCCAGCTCAGCCTGAGCGCTAGAATTTCTCCTCCTTTCCCCCAAATCTCCCTTGACTAAATGTCAGGATTACATATTTCTCTGCTCATACCGCAAGCTTCAATTAGAAACGGACTTTTTGTTTGTGCGCAAGTGCATGTGTGCATGAAAGGGCAAACAAATGTGCAAGTCTTTGTCAGCTTAAAGAACGAGGCCGTGTGTGTGTGTGTGTCGTGTTCTGTGATCGGGATCACCTCGCAGTGTTAGCTCTGTCCCTGAGCAGGACGAGACGAGAGGGGCAGACCAGACGAGGGAGGAGGGAAGAAGACGAAGAGTATCATTCAAGGCTAGTAGCAGCAAAGCTAACGTTCACACAGCTACTGTTCTGTACAAGCACATAGATGTAGGTAAATGTGAGACACTGAAATCTGAGGACAGTAATGTCCACTCTGTAGACCATTCATCAATAGTGTTATCTTGATATACTAATAATAACATTGTGTATTTCATATAAAGTCATGCTGCCCTCTGTCTGTCTTTTCTCTCACTATTGGTCAGGAATCTTCTGGATGGAACTGTTTAAATATTAGTGGGCCGGAGAAACTCAACTCAACAGTTGCTTTAAACCCAGGTGACGATCTAGGGAAGTTGAATTTGAGAAGCAGGGTTAGCTAACAGCTTCATCTTCCCTATTATGGTAATTTAAATTGATGCGGTTGAGTCACAAAGTTGTGATTACGGATCTGCGATATTAACTTTTTTTCCGACATGCAGTATGGCGGTATTGTCCAAACACTTGATTTCCAATTCTGATATCAACTGTACTTTGCTACTAAACAGTCTAAAAATGTATCACTAAAACCACCTATAAATCATTTGGTGATGCTGTGAAAAAGTGTTAAGTGCTTTTGCCTCACACCAAGGAGGTCATCGGTTCAATCCCTCATGGTAACCCATGTTCTCTGTGTGTGTGAGATATCCCAACAACATACGGCGTTAGAGTAATTGTTGACTCTAAATGTAGCGTAGGTGTGAAAGTGACTGTGAATGGTCGTTGGTCTCAACATGTGGCCCCCGTGACGGACTGCTGAACGGTGTAGCCCTCCCCTGATGGCCGCTGTGATTGGCCCGCTCTCCCCCTGTGACCCTGAAATGGTTTCAGCTGTAGAAGATGAATCATTATGTGCCGTTCTGCCTTCAGGCCTCATGTTAATGAGTTCAAGAAAAAAAAACTTCAGATCACGAAAAGTTCGTACTTATCGTCGAAGATCTACAACAGAGACAAAGGTGGATTCTTTATGAAAGCATGTTTTTATTCTACTGTAGCTGCTTCTGGAGTTTCTTGTCACATTTTCCCCAGTTTGACTCCAGCTGGTGATTGAGCAGATCCTGAACGCGTGATCCTCGGCGTCACCATCTGTCCTTTATACCAGTGGTTTTCAAAGTGGGGTCTCAGAAAATTAGAGGGAAGATAAAAAGAAAAAAGCCTTCAAATTTTTTTCGTTGTTTAAATTTTTTTGTTTTATTGTTTTGCTTTTTTGTACTGAAGAGCACGTCTAAAAATGATGTAATTGTCGGATTTTTTTACCAGTTTCCGATGGTACCTGAAAGCACCTTGTGTGACATCAGCAACTTTGGCATGACGCCATCATAATCTGTGTAGACCTGGCAGTTTGCACCTGTTATCAAACTGCTCTGCTCCTCAAGCTAGCGTGTTAGCTAGCTAGCGCAAAATGGACAGGTTTTGGACAAGAAAAAAAGACTGAAGAATCAGATTAACAGTTTACTATTCAGTGGTTATATTCAGAGGTGAAAACATGTTCATTAAAGTTGTTCATTGAACAGTGAATAAAAGAAGAAATGTATATATATTCTAAAAGTTTTCCTATGCATATTGTAGCATTGTTTGTGGGACGCTAATGCTAATGCTTGAAGGATCCTGCTTTAGACAGTGCTGCTGTTCTATAGTCATACAGTGTTGACTGCCGAAAAGTCAGGAGACTAATGTATGTCATGAATCTGTTAGAAATGAATTATAACATTTGCACAGTTTTTCATCATCGATGTCAATTTATGTTGTATTTACAAGTTGTTGTTTGTTTTTCTGTGCGACAGAATGAAGTCACGTGACGCGCCTCGTTCCTCCCAGTACACTAAGCGAGGGCTGGCAGTCACCCAGTCCTCAGCAGGCATATGACAAGAACTGGTTCAGAACTGGTTCCCTCATTCGGGGCTAGCCTGAGACCAAAGGCTGCGTCGCCTCTAATTAGAAGAGGCGCCCAAACGCAGGCATAACGAGCTGATGAATAATTAGAATTGGAGGAAAATTGTGCAGCCAGGGTGGCAAATGTGGAGGGACAAGTGCTGAAAACAAGGCAAGCGGCATTAAGTCCACAGTCAGTCAAATCTGTGAACTTGGCCGGTGGCGTTAACACTAGGCTCGTGTGAAGAGGAATCAAGCTCCAACACTGGTGACCGGCCAAGACCACGGCCGGACCCCCAGGGTCCATTAGAGGAAACAAATAAAATGTCGTTGATAAATGAATCCATAAATTGCGAGCGATGAATACTGATCTGATCCAGGGAATACTTTATTTATTAAACTCTAGTAGTCAAAGGACTGAAATGTCCATTTATTTCCAAGTATATTATATATATATGTATATGTACAGTGTCCCCTCTCTATATCGCCCTTATCTTTTTTTTGCTCCATCAGTACAAGGCTTTTTTTTTTTTATCCGACTCAAGAAATATAGCAAAAACTAAACTCAAAGACATTATAAAATAATTCTATATATGAACGTTTTAGCTTAAGAAATGTGGATTCTCGTTTTGAAATTGAGATAAGCGCATTTGAGAACGATCGCTGCTAGCTTCGTTTACTTAGACGACATCGTACACAGCATACTATTGGCTAATGCTCTTCTGTTTCCTCACGCTGATTGGCTCATGCATCGTAGCATCTCTCAGCGGTGGGTCTTGGAACGCAGCTACCGCGATATGTTTACATTTATATACATATACATATATTAAGTTTTGGGAAGAAAAAAAAACATTTTTAAGCTTCAACTTTATTCTATTTTCTTATAAGCATCTGATATAACGAATCTGCAACAACGGCCCTCGGTATCTGCAGTGTTGTAGTTGGGATTTGACAAATTGAAATCGGTGCATCATCTACATATAGAGGGAAAATAAAAGGACAAACAATAAAAAAAAATACAGTTCGTTCACTGACTCACTAATTTGACAGACACATTTAAGGTCAGTCTTTTCACCTAATTATCATGCACAGGGTTGGTCCCCACTCCAGGGTCTTTGGTTGTGGTACTAGCCGGGGTGTGGGGGGGGAGGGGGGGTGACTGTGGGGGAGAATCTCAGAACGGCGCCCCCTTTTTCCTCTAATGATGACGGTGATGATGCTGTGACAGTCAACCTTGCTGTCCAGCATTAATTAGTGCCGGCCTTTCCCCGTCACCAAGGTTGTCCTCCACCCTGGGTCATCTAACACGCTGCCTGCTCTTTTCTCTGCCAGCTGTGCCACGTTGTCTGAACGCAGTGGGATCAAGCTGTGGTGCGGGACGTTAGACGTGTGACTCCCCACCAACGTGTGGTGGTCTGTTGGTGTTGCTCTGAGTGACGTGTCAGGAACCATCGCCGTCTGAAACGTACCGTCAGTAGAGTTTGGTTTCTGTAACTGAAGAGATTTCACTCCGACACTTTTCAACACTTAGCTGCGAATAATAAACTAGGAAACACGTTCCGTTACGGTAGGAATCTGTTATGGAAATAATAAAACGCCACCAGGGGTTTTTGACCTTTTAACTTTAAATATAGATCAAATTACAAGTTTAAAAGCAAAAACATACAGTAAAAAACATATCCATCCTGTGATATATTTGACTATATTTGAATGACAAAACAAATACACTGCATTTGATTAACATGGAATCTTAAATTACATTATTAATGACACTGTGATGGAAGGTTGTAGGTTTAAATTATTTAAAAACAAAAGCAAAATTGTCATAATAATGAATAATGATTAGTGATGGAAGGTTGTAGGTTTAAGCCCCCACATAATTTTATTTTTTTTATTATTTAAAAACAAAAGCAAAATTGTCAAAGGTTTAAACCTCAGCATCGACAAAAAATAAAGTTCAGGTAAATTTATTAAAAATAAGTGATTAGGAAAAGAGAAATGTAATATTTCTTATATAGACTTAAACACAACAGTTCATTTTAAATGGTTTATTTAACATGTTTAGAATTGTATTTAATGGTATATTTCATATATTTTGCGACAGTATTTATGTACACTGTAAAATTGTCTTCGTATCAAAGCACTGAACTGAATCTGCCGTTCCTTTGAAGGTCATAACATAAAAGTGTAAATAAACACAGAAGCACACGAAGCAAAAAAAAAAAAAAAAGTCTGTGCCAGATTAATAGGTCAGAGTGTCAAGTCTGGACCCAGATCCTTACGTTGGACCTACCTTGTTACAGGATGGCCCTGGGATGTCTTTAAAATAAAAAAATATATATAATAATTATAAAATACAAATATAACTGTTCTCTCATGCTGATGAATTCTCAGGATCCTTCTTTTATCTTCATCTTTTTTTCCTCAGTCTTTCCCCCCAAGTTTCAAATCAAGCTGGTCGTCTTTTCAGATTTTCCACTTCCCTCCGATGCTCGTCGTATCTGGAAACGTGTTTAAAATAATAGGCCATCTGTGTGCAACGTGATGCAGAAAAACACGACCAAATCATGCAATGCTAAACACGACTTCTCCCTCTTTCCCAATCTTCCAACTCATTTGAACTTAATGCTGCATTCATCATGCTGATAAGCATCACAAGCATGCGGCCAATATGGTAGCGGAGGACGGAGCCGAGCTCGTTAGGGCCACCTATTAGAGCTGTTCGGGGATGTTTGGAATAGAAACACGCCTGAGAGCTGATGGCTTTTAAAACAGAAGAGGAGTTTTTGGTTTACGTGCTACGCGTCATATCATTAACTGTGAAAAGAGGGAGTCGTGGAGTGTCTCACATCCCAGTTCCCTCTCCCTGCTCCACATACATCAGTGTCCTCATGTCACATTTCATGTGCAGCGGAAGAGAAATCTCATCAGCTTTGCAGTCGTA
>NC_024320.1:22221968-22223644 GCF_000523025.1 Cynoglossus semilaevis | reverse complement strand
TGTTAATTCATAATTATTTTTCCTCTGTCAAGCAGAAGAATCTTCCTTCCACCTCCACAAACAATATTTGCTGTTGCAAACATGCCTTTAATTGAATAATTTCAATCATTGTATATTTGAACATAATTCAGTGTTTTGGTTTGGCCTTTTTTTTTTTTTTTTTAGTGTTTATTGCGTTTATTGCGATAAAATATGTGATAAATATGATATGAACATGCTAATGCTAATCCATATCAAGAACTGGCTGGACCTCCCAAAAAAGCCGTCTGTATTGACATATATGACATATATTGACATATTATATGTGGCTAAGATCTTTCCCAGTTAAACAAAAAACTTCGACCACTGGTAAATTTTGTTTACCAAAAGAATAGGAAATTGCTAAAATAAAAGGGGGCTAGCTCATAAAATGCTACACATCTAAAGAATATGGCTAAATACAGATCAAAACAAATGGTAAATAAAAACTACCGTAGAGATATGACTTAATTTGTCTAATGTTTCATAGTTGAATGCTGCTCAATACAATTAGCACGCAGATATCCCAATGCTAGCAACAAAGTGAATTAGCCACATTTCCAAATTACCAAAAAATGACCAACATTAAAAAATAATTTAAAAAATGGTATTATTTAAAAAAAGTATTATTAATTAATCCCATATAAATCTTGACCTAAAATTGTTGCGGTAAGAGAGAATTGTGTTGCGGAGGATGAGGAACACTAGCGTGTTTTGCTAGCAACGTAGAAGCCCAAGCAAATTTTTACTCCATGAACTTAAATTTCTATATTGATCTATATTTTTATGTTTTATTATTTTACAAAAATGCGTGATTTCTTACTGAAACCATTGCTGCTCTGGTGAACTAACGATTTCATGACAATGACCCACGTGTGAGCGCTGCCTTCCTGCAGGTGAACGCTTCCTAAAGGTCTTCTGGTCACTTTGTGTTTGAGCCGCGCTGACCTTCTCTGATGTCCAACGTGTCCACGGGCGACAGTGTGTGTATCAGGAAGCCAGTAGTGGCTGCAGACCACAGAGCAGGCACTTATATTCTCACATCATTTCAAATCTGACCACTTTAAAGATAAACAGAGAGGGGACTCTTCCTCTTCCTCTTCCTCTTCCTGTTCCCTGCAGCCGCTGTGGTTTTTCAGGCAGACACTCACCCTGGCAGGGACAGGCTCCGACCACTCTCTCTGGTATTGTCCCGGCGGAGTGGGGGGGGGTTGGGGGGCAGTGGAGGGGTCCTGGGGGGGGCAGTTTATATTGTGCTCCACGCAGCTTTGTGATGACCTTGCAGGGCTGCTCTGCCTCGTGGGGAGAGCGAGGGAAGGGGAAGTGGCAGGTCATGATCCCTGCGGTGCACGTGTTGGAGGCAGATGCTAACGCGGCCTGACGAGGCTCTATTGGAAACATATTCTTCGGGCTCGTACCACTTTAGCCTGACTTTTTCTGCCTTTTTTTTTGTTGTAGTATTTTTCCCCCCTGACCTGATGGGGCCGAGCAGCAACGACCTGACCTTTCCTCTGACACTGAGTTGTTCCGCCCAGCACCATGGGATCAGTGTTTACGCACCCGTGGCTAAGCCCTGAGGGAGGAACGTGTGCTGCTTTCACCGCACGTACACACACACACACACACACACACATACAGGTCTGACCAAAGAGCGGCGT
>NC_024320.1:22220703-22221929 GCF_000523025.1 Cynoglossus semilaevis | reverse complement strand
TTATAACGAGGCTTCACCCAGGAGACGGCTGCGGAGAAATGTTTGAATACACGATCAACAATGTCTTTTTGTGCCGAGCCAACCGGGAATCCTCATATATTCCGAATCTGACACATGCTCCTGCTTTCATGTGCCGGAGTTGTTTCTTGTAAATCTATATCAGGACCAGATACAGCGTCTGGCCAGAACGACACAAATGTGTTTCTGTTTGCGCCGACGCTTAATTTTTCCTTTTTGTGCTTTTGTTTGTGTGTAAGAAAGCTCGTAACGTTTGCCGCCGAGACAGGAGGGATCTCCATCAAAGAGGAGCAGGGCCGCGGACGGACGCGTAGAGGGAGCGCGATGCTCCAGTGCTTCACCGCAGTCCTGTAATCTCCCATCTGGAACGTGTAAATCAGGACTCTGTAAACGCTGGGCTCCGCAGCCCTGACAGATTTATGCGGCGTGAGCTTGTGTTTTTAGGCTCCAGAGGCAAAGAAAATGTAAACTTTTTGAAACACTTTATCACCGGGACCAGAGTGGTTTCAAAGGCCGAGGATCACGTCGTGTACGGTGGCTCTTCGGGATTATCCCAAGCAGCGCTTCTCAAATTCAGTCTCAGGAATGAGTCAGTACCAATCGCAGTATTTTATCTACATATACAGTATAGGGCTGTGTATTTCAATATCATTATGAAGCATAAAATGGATAGTAAGAAACACTGAATCCATCCATCCATCCATCTATAGTAAGAAACACTGAATCTATCCATCCATCCATCCATCCATCCATCCATTCATCCATTCATCCATCCATCCATCATCCATCTATCCATCCATCAATCCATCCATCCATCATCCATCCATCCATCTATCCATCCATCATCCATCCATCCATCCATTCATCCATTCATCCATCCATCTATCCATCCATCCATCCATCCATCCATCCATTCATCCATTCATCCATCCATCCATCTATCATCCATCCATTCATCCATTCATCCATCCATCCATCATCCATCCATCCATCATCCATCCATCCATTCATCCATCCATTCATCCATCCATCCATCATCCATCCATCATCCATCCATCCATCCATCCATCCATACATCCATCCATTTGTGCCAAATTTCTATTTCGACCATCTGGAGATAATCTGCTTCAGTAATCCAGATTAACAATCTGGACCCATAATTATTTACGTGTTACATCTTGTTTTGATTGGCTTCAAACAGGAATGCG
>NC_024320.1:22200704-22215669 GCF_000523025.1 Cynoglossus semilaevis | reverse complement strand
ACTGATGTCTCAAGTGGAACGGAGGAAGAACAAAAAGGACACATGCCGTCTGATGATGTCACTCTGGATAAATGCCCCAGTGGTGTTTTCACACAATCATTTCACACCAGCTGGGGTTGAATTTTTTCATTTTAAAAGCACTCACTCTGTATCCTGTTCTGAAGTGTTCTCCCTCTGGTCAAGTTGGTCTGTAATTCAGACGAGGATGAGTTTGAGTTAAGGGTTTTAAACATGCGGTCCGCGCACCAAAACCGGCCCTTTTGCGGTGTTCAATCCGGCCCGCTCGATGAATTTTTGAAGTGGACAAAATGCACAAAACTTAATGTTCGTGATGTTTTGTCAAATTATATTTCTATAAATATGAATATTTTTATACATGTTTGCATGAAAACAGAGGAGAGAAACATGGACTTAATGACGTCTAATCAGGGCTAATGTGGTCCCTGAACCAGAATTAGTTTGTCTCTGCTGGTGTTGGTGTTCTCCAATGAATAGGTACAAAGGCTGAGCAGATGTTTGTTTAATTATGATACTAGTACCAGTACAAGTACTGCTGTTTGTTGGCCTGAAACTAGACGATCAGATACTTTCAATAAAATCAGTCCCAATATTCCTTGGTCAGATCTAATGAAGGATATGAGGCCGCGTTCCTTTAGTTTCTCATCTCATACGATTATCACTCCTTAAATCTCAATCTCACTCTTTTTTATAAACTAGAACAGTGGTGTCAAACATACAGTCCGCGGGCCAAAACCGGCCCAGTTGGGGTTTAAATCTGGCCCGTTTTGTAAAATGATGTCATTAAATATGAAGATTTATCTGATATATTTCTACATCTTCACATGAAAACAAAGGGGAAAAAACATTGTTATTGTTATTTATAGGTAATTATGTTATGATTTGTTCTGGTCCGGCCCAGTTTCAGATCTAATCAGGTCTAAAATGAGTTTGACGTCCCTGAACTAGAGGAAGAGGAACAGGACGTCACAGCAGCCGCCACAACACTGTCACTACTGCTGTTGTTGTGTCGCTGTCTTCCTAAGACAGTCCACACTGTAGGACAGACACTGTAGGACAGACACTGAAGACGGAGATCAGTTTTTTTTTTCAGCAGGTCAGAAATCCATCTCTACTCGTTAATTTCTACGTCAAATTCACTGAGTGAAACGATTGAATTGATTGGATAATGCTAAACATACACCTGTATGTTCATCAGTGAGACAGACAATCAGACAGACGACGGTGCCATCAGATAAAATAGTTTGTGTCTGGCCCTGTGTCTTGGGGGCAGATCAACAGATGTCTGCCCCGTTTACGTGGACTCTCATTCTTCTCGTCCATCCTGAGGGCTCTCTCTCTCTCTCTTTTTTTTCCCCTCCCTCCCTCGCTCTCTCTCCCTCTCCCTCCTTCTTTGTGTCTGCCTTGGCCTCACTCCACCTCTTATCTGACCGTCTGCTCTTGTTGACCCTACCTGAGTTTGTTAGTCATCCTCTCCAGGCGTCACTAAGGCAATTTCAGGGATGCCCATAAATCAGCTGACAGTCTCCGCTATCAGCGAGTGTCACATTCAACATCTAAGCAAAGTTTAATGGCGAGCTATAAACATTTATGGACGGACCTTTTTGTGTCCGACTCTCTGCTCAAGTATCTTCTCTGAACTCTATCTGAGGCTCCTTATCAAGTCATGTGGTGCCACAGATAGGCCAATGGAGACGAGATGGGTCAGTCTGTCCTACTGAATGTTTGACTACCACCTGCTCTCAGTTAAAGTCACATTTTCTACCCCGGATATCGACCCCCCCCCCCCCCACCCCCCCTCCCTCTGAGTGATTTGATTGTTTAATAGTTCTGGGACTTAAGACTCTGATAAGAACTGAGAAGGTGTGAAAACACGGCTTTGAAAAACAGAGCCATGAGCGGCATTTGTTCTGGATAAGAGGAATATGACCAAGTCCAAGAGAGTTGTTTTTACAACACTCCCACTTTGCAAACACTTAAATCAGATAAGGCCTGAGTAAAAAGGGTTGAATGGCAAGGACTCCTTAACCAGCACAGCTATTACCGGGTTTTACTGTAATAAGGTTCCTGCTCTGCAGTATATCAGCGTGCAATAAATCAATAAAGATTGGGGCAAAAAGGTACGTTCAGAATCACCATTATCAACGTTTCGTATCACATGACTGAACACAATTTTAAAAAATCTGATTGTGTTAAAACTGCCCTTTAATCTGTTGTCCTTTTTTGTGCGACAAAGTAGGTTTCACATTTAGTCTTATATGTGAACAGACTTTTGTCTAATTATTTGTATTTCAGAAGCACTTTACAGAACAACAGTGGATCATCTGCGTAAAGTGAAATAATTCAATGGGCATAATCTGCTGTGACAAATATATATATTTTGCTGAACAAAGTAATAATCTAGGAAGGTCATCTGTCATGTCGTCATACAGAAATCACATGGCTGGGAATCATCTTCAGAACGGAAGTAAAGCTTGAATTTTTAGTTTTTAACAAGGATGGTTGAAAAATGTTTAATTTTCACTCATTTGTGGTTTATGGAATTAAATGAATGTTTATGATCATTGTTTTTTAAATAATTTGATGTATTGTATAAGAATGGGTTATTATGAGTGATTAGAGACAATCGGAAAAAATCAATTTCTAAAATCTTAAACCTATTATTCATTATAACGCAGTGTATTTTACTGTAAAAGTAGATACAGCAAAAACACATATACCTCAAACACATATTTTTTAATCAAATACTTCTTCGTATACTCAAAAACACATATACCTCAAACACATTTATTTTAATCAAATACTTCTTCGTATACTCATAGTGTAGAATATGCCGGGGTTTTGACGTCGTCTGGTACATCAATAGATGGCGGTGGTGGTTGTGGTGGTGGGAGGGGGCAAGTGTGACAGCATGGCTTTAATTAGTGCGTCAACACCAGCACACTGCACTGACCAGCTGATAAGAGGAGCAGACAGATGACAGGAGGTGTACGAGGCCGGTTGGAGACAGGCTTATCTCTGGGCGGAGAGAGACTGCAGCCGTCCGAGCTTCCTCACGCACAGGGAAGGGGGTGGAGGGGAGGAAGACTGGGGCGGAGGTGGGGGAGGTTAGGGTGTGATAGGCGAATTACCTGTGAGTCATTCCACTCTGCAAATAGCAGAGGTAATTTGGCACAAGTGACGGTGAGGTGTCGAGGGCGTGGGCAAATGTACTGTAATAACTCGCAGATCTCGGCGCTACCTAATTAGCAGATTGATCATTAGCTAAAACCACTGAAGTGTCAGGAATGTTGGGTCAAACACAACCTTTCCTCTGTGGTTGATTGGGTTCACGGCTGCCGATAACAACACATTCAAAAACATGGGCAGGTAATGGTCCAAAGAGTACAAGCTTTAAACGTTGCATTACTGCTACGACCTCATAGGCCAACAATATCTAAGAGTTTGACTTTACTCATCCTCAGCATCTCTGAAGGATTTTGATGTTAGCCAATGAGGCGAGCTGTGATCAAAAGTAATGAAGAAATGTTTGAATGATTAATCTGACCAATGAGGAGAAACGTTTTCACTAAAGGTTAAACTCTACATTCTGTCAAAGACTCGTACATGACTAAAGGGATTCTTACTGGAAATCTCTCATTTCCTTGAAGCTCCTGAAGTCATCTTGACTAATTTGAAAGGTCAGAGCTAACGTTCACAACTGCCTGGTGGTGAATGGTATTATTAAGGCGTTTAAATGATGTCATAAATTCTGTAATAATTATGGCTTTTGAAGTTAGCAGCCAGGAACACAACACAACACAACACAACACAACACAATAATTAGCACTAACTTCAGACCTGACCACAGTTCGTCATAGAGGGAAGTTTTGGGAGGTGATTTTCCTTGGGTCATTGTGAGCAATAACTGGAAGTCAGCGATTTAAATGTAGCCTTTGTTAATCATTCATTAATTTTTTTTTTTAGAGAACTTATCAAAGGAACTTCGAGGCTGATCACTGTTGTCTTTGGGTGGTTGAATGTTGTTGTTTCAGTGACACAGGATGTGACCGCGAATACGTGTTAAAAAAAATCTCAATTATTTAAACTTCCAATAATAGGATTTGAATAATGGTTTTGGTTCATTTAAATAGCGCCACACAGTGGACAAATTAGGCACACTGTGATAATCTGCATCTCTTATGTAAAACCCCCGAGGTCCAGTCAGTTTTATTTTTACAGGTCAATTTTACAAAAACACATTTGTCTCTATGGACTTTGCAGTTTGAAATAAGAATTTAAATTAAATGATTTAAATTAAAATGAAAAAAAGCGAAGGAGTTAAAAATAAAGATCAGAATAAACAAGAACTGAATCGTGGAAAAACAAACTGTAATGAAGTTTGATATTTGATGAATAAAGTAACGGGGTTTTTCTTCATGTAAACTAGTATTTATGATCTCTCTCTCTCCCCCTCTCTCTCTCTCTCCCTCTCTCTCTCTCTCTCTCTGTTTGTGTGTGGAGAGTGAGTGAGATGCTCTGGCTCCTAGCTGTCTGCGCCTCGCTCCCTGCCGCTCACTGCACACCACATTATTTTTAACCCACTGCCTCCGAGAGGAAGCAGGAGACGCTCGGGCCTCTGAAGTCCAGCACAATGAGGAATAAGATCACACACACACACACACACACACACACACACACACACACACACACACACACACACACGCAGTCCCTGAGTCGCCCCCACGTGTTGCCTAAACACCTAGACACACAAACACCGTTCTTTGTCATGCGCCGACACACACTGGTGGACACACTCTACCTGCGCACACACACGTACACACGTACACACGGGCAGGACTCGTCTCTTACCTGGTGTTTACTCTGGACACTGGCCCCACATCCACCCTCCGCTCATGACGGTGCGCTCTCACACGGCCTCACCTAGCGCCCCACCCCGTCTCCACCCCGTCTCCGTCGTGGCGGGGGTCGTCCCTGATGACCCAGATCCTGCAGGTCACCGCGGGTCAACGGGCTGTAAATGAACTGATACTAATTACAGTAAACATCAGCACGTCAGTGTGTGTGTGTTTGTGTGTGTTTGTGTGCAAGTGCTAAAAAGTGGACAATCACTGTTCACAGAAATGGGACGTAGTTGTTCTGTTGACCGTCTGAGACGGGTTTTTAGACATCGGCCAATCACCTTCTCTCTCTCTCTTCTGCTCCGGCTGTTTGGAGCCCATGGCTACCTGTAACTGTTGACTTTTTATAAGACATGGACGCAGCCGTCTTGACCTCAGAAGACAACGTAAACCTGTGGTTTCAGAAGATAACAGTTGTGATAACAGTGTGAGTCTGTTGATGGTGACCTGATGAACAACGTTTGTTTATGGCCATAAATGGTTGTTTTTAAAGGAGAAGAACTGTACCAGGGTCTCTGGGACATTTTTAGTTTGGATACCTTCAGAGACGATCTATCTATCCATCCATCCATCCATCCATCCATCCATCCATCCATCCATCCATCCATCCATCCATCCATCCATCCATCCATCCATCCATCCAGCAGTGTTGTTTTATTGCTCTTGCCTTAGATCAGTGATCAACTGGTGGCCCACGGACCCAATCTGGCTCCGTCAAACCATCCAATCCTGGATTCCATCTTAAATAATGTTAGACAAATGATTTTTATTCCATTTTATTTCAGTGTCACGGCCCCTGAAGTGTCTGTCCAGAAATGTCTCTGGTCCTCCAGGAACCCAGGGTCCTTCTGTCTACATGACTGGTCAGATGTTCTCCCTGTGTGTGTGTGCACTGCTTTACTAAGCAGGAAATCATTGTTTCTGTCCCTGTTTGTTGAACTCTGACGGACCATAGAAATGGTCCAGACTGAAGCCTGAACTGGTCACATGACTGTCGGCGTACGCTCCGTTCAACTGATTGGGGTAAGCTGGTTGAACTTAGAGCAGAAGAGCAGAGATGGTAAACAGCTAAGATTCATTTAGCCAAATGGAAGGTTCTTTCTTTATTGCCGTGTTTTCCTACCTGTGCGCATGATGTCATTCATCCTTGATGAAAGCCGGGAACCACCTGTGGATCTGGACCCTTTGATTACACCATTCCTTCTCCTCCTCACCCGGCGTCTCGTATGACTCCACGTTGTCTAATTGACTCCCCTCTCTGTAACACACCCAATCAAACGCTCCCCGGACGCCTCACCGGGAAAGCGACTGGCTGACTGAGTGGTGCCTTGTAAGCATTTAACCTCCAGCCGTGGAGACACGTACACACACACACACACACACACATGCGACCCAGTCACTCAGTCAAGGCAGAAAATCTGATTGACTCAGCCTCTTGAAATCCGATTACAGACGAGGGAGGCCACGGTTTCCAGAGCACCACATCCAGCTCAAACGCTTTGGCCTTGAAAACATACACCTCCTGCTGTTGCTCTCCCTCGTCCTCTGGCTGTGACAGACACTTACTCAGCCAGGTACTCACACATACGTGTTCACTCGGAGGGAAAAGTGATCAACAAGGAAAGTGATGCCGAGGGAGAGTGAAGGTAATCAAGAGCAGCCCTCCCTGTCTGAATCAATGAGATGAGAGGTCGCAGGCCCATCTCACGTTGCACTTTCCTGTAAAAAAAAAAAAAAAAAAAAACTTAACTTTTTTTTTTTCGTCCCTTGCTTTTTTTCTGCCTCTCAGTCCCAGAAATACACAGGAACTGTTATGTATGTATATGTATATATATTTATATATTTACATATATATTTATATATTTACATATATATTTATATATTTACATATATATTTATATATGTACATATATAAATATATATGTAAATATATAAATATATATGTACATATATATTTATAGATATGTATATATGTGCATATATTTGTATATATGTGTATATATGTTCATATATATGTGCAAATATATTTATATATTTACATATATATTTATATATATGTATAGTGTGTAGTAGTGTTATATTTATATATGGTTTAGGGCAAGTGTCAGCAGGGTGGTTTTATTGCTCTTGCCTTAGATGAATGATCATCAACTGGTGGCCCACGGACCGAATTTGGCCCCTCCCTAACCATCCAATCCTTGATTCCAAAATAAACATCACATATAGTGTTAGATAAAAATGTGGTTTTTATTTAGGGATCCGTGCCTTACAGCAGGAGGTTTGACTACACAGTATACAGTGTGTAGTAGTGACCAAATACTATAAGAATTGAATCGTATTGTGCTATAGAGTTACATGCATTTATGAAGTACCACAACATATGTGTATATAGAGTATGTTTATTAGTAAATATATTTCAATGTATTTAATCACTGTCGCCTAGTCATAGTCATTGAAATATATTCAACATCAAGACCAAATCTAATATCCATTACTGCTGCGCCTTTTTGTTTTGTTTTGTTTTGTTTTGGGTTTTTTTTTTGCCTCCTACAGCAGCGGACACTTCGCTCCATGACGGCTGACGTTGACATCCTGCTTCACAGCCAGTCCAGCCGCCACAGTGTGTAGCCAAACGCCCTGAAAGTGTCTGCCACATTGTTCTCCCACTTGAAAGTCAGCAGAGCTTTGTCAGCGCCCTCTCATGTAGCCCTTTATCGTATTCACACGCTGTGCTGTATTTTTAGACCATCCAAGTTCATTCCCGATGTTCCGGCAATTCTTGAGCAATCTTTCAGACACCCCCGCCTCCTCCTCCATTGTATTTTTAGACAAAGGTGAAAAATGGCAGACCTGACTGGGAATTATGAAGGACATTCTTCTTGATGAGGAGCTGTATTTTTCTAAGGAAAAAAGGAGTGGGGCCTTGAGACTGGAAATGCTGTCAGACACGTTGAATCTGCGTTCACGTTAAGTGTTGACTTCTCCAAATGTCCTCCTGTCAACCTTCACTTACACAAAAGTACTGTGAATAGTACTGTTGTATCTGCAGTACTTCCTCAGGTACTCACACTCCAGCAACTTGTCCTGTTTATCTGAGGACAATCTGATCTGCATTTTACAAAGATGTAATGACCAAACATGTCAAAGCTGTCGGAGACGTTTATATAGATGGACGGACGGACGAACGGACGGACGGACAGATACATATAACTTTATTAATCTCTCGGGAGGGTCTTTGCGAGACGTGTCCAAACAGGTTCAAGTAAATAAAATCAGACGTCTTTTTAAATGATTCTCAGAACTTTTGGACTTACACTGCAATTAATCGTGATTAATCTGGATTGTAATTAATCACGATCAATTCCGCTTGTAATTCATCACGATTAATCGTGCCTAGTTGTGACCATATTTGATCAGATTTGATGGGGAAGTTGACAGTGTTAACAGTAGAGCTGTTACAACAGGCGGCCAGACGGGAAAGTATGTGTTTCCTCTGGGACTCGAACCGCAACAGGCTGCCAGACGGGAAACGCCAAGTATGTGGTTCCTCTGGGACTCGAACCCACGGCCTCATGACAGGCGTCATAACCACAACTCTGTGGAACATTGTTTTTCTATGTATTGGAAGAACAGAAAGACAAATAGCAGCAGGTAGATGTTTGTGTTTTTTCGGAAACTTTTAGCTTCATCCAGTCGGGGGACTGCAGTCGTGACTTCGCGTCTGGACGGCAGCTTGTTGTAGGAGTTTCTTTTAAGATGATGTTGTTCAAGAAAATGAATCAGCCATCAGTTTACAGTTGTGTTTGTGTGATTGTTGTCATCTGATTGGTTGGTCACGCCCCTGGGTTACATTTATAATTTCATAAATTAGACATTTATACAGACATAAACAAAAGAAAAAGCATCACAGATCTAATGGAAAGGTCCGTCTGCTCCTTCAGGGAGTTTACGCTGGTTTGGAGTCACGGCTACACACACTGATGTGTGTGTGTGTGTGTGTGTGAACCTGTGTGTATGTTTGCATGGCTGTCACCATGATGTCCTGCTGTGATGCCCTATTAATTTTCCCAGTAAGCCTTGCTTCTGTCAAGGCCTGGAGACGGGGAGTGGGCTGTGGAGGTAACGGGGGTGGGGGGTGGGGGGTCCAGTCAGGCTACTACTCCAACAATCCACGTTAAGGCGACCGTGTTTCATTTCCTGGTGCCTGCCTCAGTTCCCCTTAAATAGCATTACCTGTTGAAGCCAGTTAAATCACCGACAGCATGATTAGAAGGCCAGGAGGAGGAACCCGAGTCTGGGCAACAAAGCGCAGACTTTGCCTTTAATTCAATTTATCTTTCTAAACATACACATCTGCCTCTGATTTAGTGCAACATTTTAAGATGTCTTTGCTGCTTTGACGGAGAAGTTTGGAGTCAATTTACCCGCTAACCAAAAAACACTCTCTTTCCAGGATCGCATACATGTCAGGATATTGATCATTGAGTTGCTAATAAGGTCTGAGGTAGTGAGTGCTACATAAAACAGTCCATAAAATATAGTCATAATGGTGCATTAATGACTAGGATCAAACGACCACTGTATTAGATGGAATTATATATTTTTTTTTGGGGTGAGCTCATGGGTAATGAGACTATACGGGGCTGGGGTGAGAGTTTATAAAGGCTATAGAATTTTTTGTTTCTTTGTGCTAGTTCAGTAATATTTAAAAAAAAAAAAATCATGATGTGATCGTCCGTATGTCGTTCACTGAGGTGAAAGGAACAGATGGCGGCTGCAGGTCACCATTGTCACAGGCAGACTCCAGCCTCTTGTTTGACAATCTCAGGTCATATTCTGGAAGTGTGGGGTCGTGCCCCTTCACCTTCACCCCCTCACATGATGTAATTACACCCATTTGGCTGCAGAGAAGTCGCAGGACTGGCAAGTGGTCTGCGGTCTCCTGTGTCTGTCTCCAGACAAGGGCCATGACCCACCTTTGACAGCCACTGTCCTCTTAGACCAGGGGTCACCAACTATATTGGTCAGAGGCCCGGACACCAGGGGGTCCAGACACTCAAATACCATGAAATAAAAATCACATCTTTGTCAAATAGAGTCATAAACGGTAAGGATTAGCGATGTCTGGTATTAACTTTTTGCTAATATTCGATATGCCGATATTATACAAACACTTCATTTCCGCTTCCAATATCAACCGATACTGATTAATGCAACTCTTTTCAAAACTGCGATAAACATTTCAGGATCCTACAAGCGATTCCAGCTAATTTGACAAAACCCAAGAGATTGAGTTATCGGGTTTTCATTATTGGAGGAAAACCTGATAACGATTCTTACAGGTTTTACATAGTTATGCTAATATCGGTAACGGATATTATCGGATATCCATAGTATGGATGACTGATAGTTATTTAAGTCTCAGTTGTTGTCTCGACAGTGGAGCCCCCTAGATACGAGTTTAATCCGTTGCACAACATCACTCTTGTCTCGATAACATTTTTCCCATTAAAAATAACTGAAAAACGAATTAATTTGTTCCACCCCCCAGAAATATACTATTAACACCCCATCTAAACATCAAAAACATATACAGAAACATATAATATATTGATAATATAAGAAATAACAATCAAGAAAATCTCATAATTGTTATAAAAATGGGTAAAATAATCGAAAGAAAGGGACAGTGAGTGAGACAGTGTCGGGAACACTAAACGTAGGAGAAGGATTTTATATATATATATATATTGTTTGTTTGTTTGTTTAAACACTAAAAGTTAATCTATGCTCAGGATTTTCAAATTCAGGTGGAAAAATGGATCTGAGTTGAACAACCGTATCTAGATATTTCTTCGTATCACGAGCAAAATCTTGCAGTAGCTGCGGACTCGTAACATGGAATATTCGTGTTTCGGGAAGCTCAAATCTAGGGGGTCCACTGTACTATAAAAAAACTAAACTAAACTAAAACATGGCTCCTTGTCACAGCGTGTACATTCAGCCACGGTTCATTATGGTTCTATCAGTGGCTGCATCAAAGAATGGGCAGAGGCAGAAGTGTAACAAATCCTTGGTGCTTAGGCCCAGATAAGCATCGTTTATCACGGAGAGTGCTGCTGGCCCATTAACAGCCACGGCTCCATTAGCACTATCTACAAGGCTTTTATAATGCCTTGTCTGCCCACATCTTTATGTTTGTATGAGGAAATCATTAAACATTGTTTGTGTGAGAGACGGAAGCAGCTCTTAGTCCGTCTAACAGCTACGCCATGTTCTCTGGGGTCCTGCTAGGAGGGCGGAGATATGGGGGAGATGCTTGGTTTCCTCTGGTAGAAGAACTTGTGAAATGTTCTGAAACTCCTCCCCCCACAACAGAGATGTGCTGTTCATGTGAGCTTTTAATGGACAGGGAAAATCTACAGTTGAGTTAATTAATAGTTACGACTGTAAAAACTCACAACTTCTTGCATAATGTTTGTCAAAACCCAGAACCCCTTAATTATTGAGTCTCAACATAAGGTCATGTCCTGCTGACTCATGTGATACTCATTCATTCTGTCATTTTCAACCGCTTCCTGTTAGGTGTAAGGAGCCAATCACAGTGAAGACAAACACCGGACCATAATCGGCTCTGTCTGTCGTTGGTCGACACACACTGTCAGAGAGGGACTCAAACTACTGACATTTTTGCTGTGAGGCTAAAAACTGTTACCAGAAAAATAAATTCTCCATAATTTTTTTGACTACAAGTCACAAAACTTGGATTCAGTAACTGAAATCAAACCCTGTTTTAAACATTTTTATTGATTTTAATGATAAAAGAGGACAAAGTTGCACAGCTGTCTTCTGTCCTAGGACTTTTTGACTAGCTTTGAACCATGTTTTCTCTGTGGAACGTGTCCCAGCCTTGGTAGGTCCTCCATATTTGGCTTTGAATGGTGTCGACGGTCCTCACCTGGTTCTTTGACAAAAGTTTTAGTTGCAGATGTGAAGATCTGAGATGCCTGAAGAACAGGGTTTGTTGACGGGGACTGAGAAGATCTTGACTTCAGATACAGACTTTAGACGGTGGATCGTAGCTACACTGAACATTTCTCCAGAATTCTCTAGACGTTTTGTTTTTTTCTGGTTTGTAGTTTTGTTTGGAGTTGAGAATGTTTGGTTTTCCAAGTTGCAGTGAAGGCACCACTATTCATACAGTATCTCAATATGCAAATATTCCAATGTACTCCAAAAATGTAGGACTTTTTTATGCCATTTTTTATGAGATGATTATGGCCAAGAGTGGAGAGTGCTGATTGTTGGTTCTATTCCTGGTCTTTCTGATGCCGACTAGGGATTAGGGATTATCTAAAGGTCTAGTGTTTGGTGGGCGAGTCCAGCCGGTCTCCAGCAGGTCCTGTTGTTGTCCTGAAGGAGTTGCTGGTTTAAAGACAGAGAAGTGAACAGTAATTACCGTCTGACCTCTGCTCTGTTTATGAGGGTTTGGGATTAAAAAGCTGAAGGGGAGGAGGAGGAGGGGGGGGGGGCTCTCAGTCAGTCTGAAGATAAAGACAGTTGTGTTTGTTTGAGCAGACAGTGGCGTTCATTGTCCTCCAGTTTCCTGTGCCCCCTCCTCTGCAACATAAAAATGACCCTGCACTTAATCGCGTGAGGAATCTTCACCCACCGATGTATGCACGTGCACACACACACTCACACACACACACACATACACGGGCAGACACACACATCCTCCTCTCCTGATCAGATGACATCATTAACAATCATTACAGGGACACCAGGAAGTGCAGAGATCTCCGGCTCGGGGTCTGGCAGCTCAGGATCAGGTTAGCCTGTACGAGATGAGAGATTTGGAAAGGAAAGCACCCACCGAAGCTATTTTACCTCTGGATTTCATCAATGCCCAAATGCTGAGAGGAAGCACATGGAGAGTTAGCAGGGTTTTATACATGCCTTTCTTCTTCTCTTCAGAAAAAAAAACAGTCAATAAAGTAGGGTTGTGTCCCTCATTTTTCCTCATCTAGCCTGCGAGACATTCTCGATGCTCTTTGTTTCATATTGCCAATGAACACAAGCATGAAGCTGACGTGCCGTATATTGTGTTTAGGGTTCCTGTGATGTTAAATATTTAATCAGAGCTGCAGGATCTGGGTTTTTTTTTCTTCTGCCTGTCTCTTTAAACTGGATACAGGGTTTTGTGGTTTCTGTGGCCAGGTTAGTGATTTGGGCCGAAGCTGCTGTGAGCTGTGAGCTGGAGCCGCTGTGACTCGGGGTGAAAGCTCTCCCCTCTGGGCTCGGAGAAAGCTGACACACCAGGCCCGGGTGAGTCCCTGACAGGCCCCTGGCAGGAAGTTTCTCCTCTGCGTCCGCGGGCGTATCAGTAGCTGTTCTTGTATGACACTAACCACAGCTACCGCAGGACAGGCAACACCGGCCCCGGCTGTCAGAGGGGCTATGTTACGGTGATACCGTGCACGCAGACCTTCAGTTGGGAACAGAGGAGAGCGAGCGGCGTGGGTTCAGAGTCAAGCCGTTTGGCTGCGCACATGTGGATGTGAGCGCGTGCGTGCGTGCGTGCAGCGCAGCACTGTTGGGTGGATGATTAAATCTTCCTCTGTTATTGCATTAATGTGTGTCAGGGCTGTGATCTACTGTAAGAGCTGCACGCAGGAGGAGAGAAGAGTGACCCCTACTGTTAAAGAAAATACACATAGGCTCCACTCCATAGCATGTGTGTATAATGTGATACATGAGGAGAGTCCAGAAAAGGACGGCAGATATGATAAAAGCAATACGGTGATATACATGAGTTTATACATGAGTTTGAATCATGTTCCCTAATATCGTCGTGGACTAAATGAGTTTGAATCATGTTCCCTAATATCCCCTCGGTGATTGATACAGTGTGAGAGGGAATCACACTCTCACTTTATTTTGGGTTTTCTCTGTTATTTCCCTTTCCACAAAAAGCAATAAAAAGTCAAAATAAAAGTTTAAAAATCCTCCTTTAGACCTGACCTATTTATTATCACGTATCACAAAACAATATCGCCCAATATGTTATCAAAGGTTGGGGTGTCAAACATATGGCCCGCAGGCCAAAACTGGTCCGCTGGGGGGTTGAATCTGGCCCGTTTGATGAAATTTGAGAGTGAAAAAACCCTTCATGTTGGTGATGTTTGGTCAAACATGGACTTATTGTTACTTGACACATACAAAATATACATGACATACACAAAAGATTTAATAAAACTGCAGTTAAAAGTACTTTCTTGCAGTTTTCAGGCTGCATAATGAACATGTTTTATTGAACTATTAAAAACTGATCAAAATCACTGAAATTCCAGGAGGTTCCAAACTTTAAATAGTCATTTTTATATTTCCTCAGTTTTCTTGCAGTAGTAGCTTTTTTTCTCCCTTCTCACTGTACCTGCAACAAATGACTCCACAGGGGCGCCACCTGGAGGCTACTTCTCAAATGATATATTTATATATATATATATTTTTAATTGCTCGTGATCTATCAACACTCCCGTTGCGATCTACTGGTTGATCCTGATCCACTTATTGGACACCGCTAGTGAAGACGTTGTCCCGACTGTTGTCTTTTACCATAATTTCGCCTTCTCTGAGGTGTTATGGTGCCCCCCAGAGGAGGTGGGCCTCACACTATTTTAGTTAAGACTGAGATGTTTCTTTAGAATTTTACAATTTTACTCTTTATATAATAACTTTGTGTAGAGTTTAATTTTATGAGGCTTTCAGGGCAGGCAGTGGTAAGAGTCAGGTCATAGGTGCAAATCCCGCTGTGGCCGGCTGTAGTGTACAGAGCAGAACAGACAACGTTTCCCCCTTCAGGAGTGGGTTGATGGTTTAAATACAGAGGGCACAGTCCGTTTTGTAGATTTGTGTCTGTGTGTATGTACCATGACAAAAAAGGTGACGCTCTCCATGATGTCAGGGTCAGATTTTTTTTTTTTTTTTTCTTTAACTATAACGTGACAGGGTGCACACCTTTTCAAAGTATAAAGTATTGGTTA
>NC_024320.1:22189455-22200345 GCF_000523025.1 Cynoglossus semilaevis | reverse complement strand
GTGACGCTCTCCATCATGTCAGGGTCAGATTTTTTTTTTTTTGCTTTGACTATAACGTGACAGTGTGCACACATTTTCAAAGTATACAGTATTGGTTATGTGGTTTGTTTCCCCGAAGCCCTTCAGCAAAGGCAACACAATCATCAGAGGAGTACTTTTATATATTCCATCAACATCCACTTGAGTTTTCTGGGGAGGTTTTTTATGAATAGGGCTGTGATTGGAGCGCGGGGTCTGGGGGGGGAGGCTGGAAATCCTTTGAAAAAGCAAAACAAAAGGTCTCCTCTGCAGCAATGAAGCATGCCCCTCAAGAGACCGGGCCTGGGCCCGACTCAACCTTTCACACAATCGAGAGCCAACAATGAAACAAACCCTGCCCTGGTGCAGCGACTATTGTGCTGGAGCACGCCACAGCTGTGGAGAATCACATTTAGGTGTTGGAGGCAACAAATGTTTCTTTAATTGGAATACTGGTATTAGCTCATGTTTCCTCCACGTGTTTTATGAATCCCCTGTGCCTATTGTTTGGAACTTCGCGTTGACGTCGCCTCGGCGGCCAGGGCTAATTGAGAGAGTGTCAGTTTGGAACAGGTTCAAGAGGAACTTGTGTCTCTCAGTTATGCGTGTGTGTCTATTTCAAGGTCGTGTCTGGCTGCGTGTGTAACGTCAGGATTCTGGCAACGGTTGCGCGACTGACTCTGCGTCTCCAGTCCATTTTATTCTTAGAAAATCAACGTCATCTGCATCTTGAAAATAAGAAATACAAAAGTGTCGCAGGAAGTCAAATAAATATAAATTCAGTCATTTTCAAGTGTAATTGAAGTGCGTACCTCCGCAGGGTAGCCGTCCTCTGTCTGCATTTTCTTATTTCAGAGCAAAAATGTTGAAACGTGAAAACCTGCTACTGAAAAACATAGAAGTAGTTTGGAAGTATAGAGGTGGGTGTGGACGAAGCTAAGGTGGGTCTGGACGAAACTAGGGGCGTTAGCATTAGCTTAGATGCTTTGGTGAGCGACATTTAAATTCATAAACCATATTATGTGTAGTGTTTTTAACTGTTGTTGTGTCGCAAAGGCAGATTGTTCGTAAATTGTGTCTTTAAATTCAAAAGTTGAAACGGAAAAGTTTGGTCCCAACATTGTTGGATCTGTACAGACGCAGGAACCACATGTTGACCCTCATCACTGTGTTACCCTATGGAATCCTGGGTAAACATCTCAAGAAAAACAAGTGACTTTGTCCATCATAGTGACCTCCATGATTATTTTCTTAACCACAAAATTATATATTTGAAATTTCAAAAGAAAATATGTCAGAATATATTTGTCTTTTCAATAGTGTCCCAAAGACTATTGGCCTGTTAGGCACTGTCTGACTGGATGTGTTTCCTAATCTGAGCAGATGAGATTACTGATCTAATCTAGGCCATCAAAGATGCACCAATCCTCTCCCTAATCCGGGATCTTAACACTGGATTAGGACAACTTGGCACAATCCAGGTTGCACGGAGAGAAAGGATTAAAGAAAAGGAGGAAATCTTGAATCTTAAACTTTCACTCTCTGGTAAGAAAATGACGTTGACGTCGTTCGTTTGTTTGTACTACGGTAAATACACGCAGACCAGGCCACAATGAATCCTGGGAAATTTTTCATCTACTCAATAATCCCGAAATCCAGAAACAGTACTGCACAATTATACTGCTACTATTGAGAATATGAGTATTTATAAAAAAATAAATATTTATTAACTTGACCTGGAGGTCATTGATGCGACGTCATTGGTCAATCAATGTCATGTTTTATTTCACGTCAACAGATTACGGTGGAGTGAAGTGAAAGTGCGTCTTGTCTTGTTTACTCTGTTCTTTGCGGAGCAGGTGCCGTGACCTCCAGGATCAGTGTCAGCTGAGGATTACAGCACAGCAGTGTCGCTGAGGGATTGGGAATGTTGCGCAGAATTATTTTCATATGACCCCAGATTATAAACACGGATTAGGAGCAGCACAAGACGTAGTGCTAAATTCACCGGATAATCTGTCGGCGTGTCTTGATGAAAATAATCGGTATGGGAAAACAGAGTTAAGACGGGTTTGGAGGTGTGTGTGTGTGTGTGTGTGAAGGTAATAGCAGAGAAGCACATTGTTGGCTACAATACTTCAATGTACTGTCGGTAATAGCAGAGAAGCACATCGTTGGCTACAATACTTCAATGTACTGTCTTTCGGAATAAAATGGTCAGATTACTAGCATACTAGCAAAATCTACACACACAAACACACACTCGCAGTTCCTTTCAAAACTTCGGTGAAACCATTGACTTCAATACTATGAACCAGCCTGAAGTCTCTCACGATCCATCGGTCAATCACTGTCAGTCAGCTTCTCGACCACAGACTAACTTATCTCTCTGTGGTGGATTAGTCTGGTCTGACGGATCTGTTTACGAACCCGAACTTATGAGGGCATTCATTCTGACGACCTCATTAATATAAACGAATGATTCTTCATGTTACGTTTATGCAGATGAGCTCAGTTTACTGCACACAGCTTGAGCTAGAGTGAGTGCAGCAGGTTAGGGTGACAAAGGCCGTTCATGGAGAAGTGGTAGAGAGTGAGAGAGAGAGAGAATGTTGGTGTTTGGATGAATACCTGCAGTAAGTATTTACTCACCCTGCGGTTATTTTGGTGTAAGGAGTGTGTTCCACACATTCTTGTGACCGCAACTGTTTTTTTTTTGTTAAAAGTATGTGGTCAGATCAGCTGTGTGTGTGTGTGTGTGTGTGTGTGTGTGTGTTTATACGCAGCAATGGGCTAAAGTGAGTGGTTTGGAGAGAATTCATTAGTGTGTAGACAGGTGGCTAATGTTACACTCCACCAGTGAAAGTCAGAAGCCTGAGGGTCCACTCTCTCTCTCTCTCTCTCTCTCTCTCCCCCCTCTCTCCCCTCCTTCCCCTCCTACCCGCTCACCCACTGACTGTGTGCGTAGAAAGTCTACACCACGCTGGATGACATTTCCAAAGACGACCAGCCACTGATTAGAAAATGGTCTGTACTGAAACAACAGCCTCTGATCTTTATCAAAGTTTAACATCTCTCTCTCTCTCTCTCTCTCTCTCTCTCCCTCCCCCCCCCCCCCTCTCCCCCCCCCTCCTCTCTCCTTCTCTTCCCCTCCCTGTCCCTCCTGGGAGCCAACTATAAGTACTCCATCAGGCAAACCGCATTAGTGTAATTTCGTCCCAGGAAATTAGCAGAGCAGAGCGGCGCCAATTAGAAGTCAATAGCTGGCTTTATTAATCAAGCTAGCCATCGCACTTGATTAGATTAAGCTGGGGCTGAGCTCTGTTTTGTGTGTGTGTGTGTCTGTGTTGCTGGTGCATCCCTCTCTTATTTTCTCAGTGTGTGTGTGTGGCCTCGTGCACAGAGCGACAGGTGCTGCTGACTTGCTGATCCTGTCTCATCGTGACTGTCTGCGGCTCCGTCGGCCTCAGTATTCTGTTGATATTGACCCTCTCTGACTGCAGCTTCCTAGAAGGACTTCGCTGCAACAAAAGGCGGCAGCAGTTAGTGAACAGACGCGTGTAAACGAAGCTGAAGACTGTTAGCTCCACCAGGTTATCATAAGACGGAACGACCACCGTTCAATTACAGGACGGGGAGAACAGACGGAAATAGTGTCCGGATTATTCTGCGATCTACTTATCAGCCTGGTTCTGCAAAAAAAACAAAAACAAACTAAAAACTATCAGAAGACAACGATGCTCAGTTTATTTAGGGTCATGTGATTCTCCTTGTGGAAGTGTGAATCCCCACTCATTTGTCATGAAAACTATTTCGTCAGAACAGACTGGCTTAGTAAATCAGTCTGAACACTCACTGTTAGAGTTGCATCAATATTGCGTGCCTATATCGCTCTCATTTTTGAGAAACGAAAGTGTGGAAGCATGTCCTTTTTCTTATTTTTTATTTATTTTTATTTTTTTGTTGAGTGGTGGGGCATGAAAATTTCCTTACGAATCCAAAAGGTTTTTTTGTAAAAAAACAAATCAGATTGAACTTTTTAAGATGGATTAAAATCTGTTCATCTAGATTATTTGAACCGGTTTTCACGTTTTAATTAAATGTTCTCCAATCTTCAATTTGTTAGTTTTTGACGGTCCCTAATCCAGCACAGCTCAACACTGTGCTACTTGATCACATGACATTGACATAAAAATAAAAAAATAAAAACGTCAACGTCAAAGCTGTTAGAGAAAACAACGTATTTTTCATTTTAAAATCTGATATTTTTAAAAAGGATAACATCTGTCTTGGGACTTTTCGACTCACCCTGGTTTGAGGTCAACGCACACGGCAAAGTTCAACCGGATCTGACAGCTTAAGTGTTATTATTTCACTAAGACAATACAGAACGCACTCACATCTGTCTTGGAAATATGGACGTAACTCCCCGTTAATCGCGGCAGATCATGACATGCAGATTAACGTGTGAGTTTCCTGTGTTTACTACGGCTTCTGTCGCTAACGCTAATCCCACAATCCTCCACAAACTTGTCCCGATCCATCCGTCCACCTCCGCCTGAGGAGTGGACACTGAGAACTCCGCACATATTTAGACGTGGAGGAGCACGTCCTTCGATGTTTTACACGGAAACTTTAAGCTGTTTTTAATATCTGTTAGTTTTCCTGCGGGAATCGTAATCACCAGGATCCTGAACAGTCTGCACCGTGTTAGACAAACACACAACCCCGATGTGGCGTGGTACGCAGCCTGTTTACACATTACACCTACAGAAAAGGAAATGAAGCCCTGATTCTAAGATGACACTAGAGTCATTCTCTTTTATGACACCGGTCTGAGGTAACGGATCTAATCTGAGTGTCTTTATGGCATGATGTTCAGGAACCGCACAACGGTCAACACAACAAAACCACAGAAACCCCACTCCGGCTAGGAACACCACCGCTGGCACCAGTGTCACTGCTACTGATGGTGGCAGCACTGAGGCCGTCCTCAGATTTCTCTAACAGCAGGTGCACTTTGTTTTAAACTCGTACCAATCGCTGATGAAGGATAAAAACGTTCCTTTTTACATCCATTCATTCCATGCTTCCCTGAGACCCCAGACCCCGGTCGTCACTGGCCCAGAAAGAACAGCTCCCCCTGGGCTCCATCTGAGGAGCTGCTGGCTAAGTTGCTCTGACAGCTACATGCTTTAACAGATGCACTTCCCATCCAGGGCAACAGTCTCTGGGGGGGCAGATAAGCTGAAGGGACTCAGTACAACTACAGTGGCATTGGTTAGGGGGGTAACAGGAGTTGATTGAGGGTAGTTGATAAACAGTAGCTGCTGGACAGAGCTTGTCCACAGAGATTGTGACTCCTGTATATCATGATTCATGACCTCTTGGGTGAAATAGTGTCGGCGATTTCTTTACTGCTCCGAGCTGGAAATTTCCAACTTGTAATTCACGTACTTTATTAACACTCTTCGTGCATGTATGTGTAATGGAATTTACATTTTTGGAGCCATAGGCCCAAGAATAATTGCGGTCAAATTCACCACCAAGCACAGCATCTAGGTGGCAGTGTTGAAGAGTAAGACACACTGGAGCAGTGGTTCTCAATTATTTTCTGTGGTGCCCCCCCCCCCAAGGGACTAAATTATGTTCACGCCCTCCCCCTCCCTGAATTAAAATACTATTGAGAAACATCTAATATGTATTGTTCTTATCTGTACAAACCACTGTATGAGTTACTGCCACCTAGTGACTGGAGGCTTGTTTATCTTTCAAGCATTAGCGGCACACGTTTGTCCAGCGTGGAGATGTATTCCATTGGAAGCCTCTCCCCAGACCCGACACCTCACCCTGCCACCACCAGGGGGCCCGCCCCACTATTATCACTATTATCACACTAGAGTAACTCATTTAGCAAAAACCGTCTCACGTGTTCATTTTTTTTTCATCTATGTTTTCTGGAACAGACGGCTGCCGGAACTAGCATCTATAACATTTACAGAGGAGTGTCAAACATATGGCCTGCGGACCAAAACCGGCCCACAAAGGGGTTCACTCTGGCCCACTTGAAGAACTTGAAATATATGAAAATATGCGCTTCCACTTTATGTTAGTGATGTTTTGTCAAATTATATTTCATTAAATATAATAACAATACCCAATATCACTTTACTTATTTGCATGAAAACTAAAGGGGGAAAACATGGAGTTATTGTTATTTATAGCTTCATATTATGTCATGATTGTACTGGTCCGGCCCACTTGGAATGTGTAAAGGACCAAATTCTTTGCTTTTGAATTTAAGGTTCATTCCTGAAATATTTAGCCCTCCACAAAACCTTTCCTTTCTGGAGTTTTTAACTGACACCAGGAGGATTTACAGCAACAGTGATCAGCTGTGCATCATGTCAAGGGCGGCGGTGTAACACCCCGCCGTCCAGCAGATCAGCTTACTGGGCACTTCAATCTCAAATCTAATCACAGAAGCAACAATGGCTGAAAAGGGAAACAAAGCAAGAGGCATTTCATATTCATCTCCCTTGTGTCAGGTGGACTAAGTGCCAGCTGGACTGAAAGGGCTGGTGAGGAAGCAGGTAATGTTGCTGACTACAAAACAGTCTTAGGTTACCGAGTAAAACTGAAACGATCGATCCGTGCAGCCACGGGGGAATCTGTAACTGTGCTGTCGGAGAGACAGACAATTTAAATGTTTCTGACAAGGGGAAGTGAAAGAAAATAAAAAAAGAGTTTTCCAAAAGCAACCAGGATGAATAATTGAAATGATGAATTATTGTTAGAAAGAAGAAACCTGGGAAAGTTTCAGATCTGCTGCCGCTCGTCAGCGATGCTCAGGAATTGCATGTAAATCTAATCTCTGGTCGGTTTTTCTAAGTGGGCGTTCACATCGTACTTGTGGAAACGGTTGAACGAGTTGAGAATAATTTGAAAAAACGCTCTTGTAGATTTCTCAACCAGCATGTTGAGAAAGGATCATCTATATTCAGCAAAGTGTTTAGCCCTCCCACTAGCTGAGGCTAGTCAGGAGAAAGGCGGGTAGAAACTGCTGCTCAATGTGCATGACCTTCCGCCCTGTGAGGTGGTCGATTATCTGCCTTTCGTGACACAACAGAAAAAAATATACAATACACATAGTGTAACTTGGGAATTATTTTATATGTAGCTCACCCAAACATCCAAGCTAATGCTAACGCCCCTAGCTTCGTCCACAGCCACCTCTGTACTCCCAAACTACTGGACTTTGACATAATGGACTGGAGAATGAGGATTTGAGATTACTGTAGTTTAAAATAATAATAATAATAATAACAATTTTTAATCCATAATTTGAATAATAATAATTATTTGAATCCAATTTTTGATCCACACTTTTTTTCAGAAATTCTTGTGTAACACCTTTGGAGGCGCCAAATATCTGGTTCCTATAGGAATCGAACGCATGCTCATGAGGCAGGTGTGCTAACCGCTGCACCATACACTCCATACACTATTATTGTAGATAGATATGGTCTAGACTCTAGAGCATTAGCCTAACTTTTAGGGAAATCCAAAAGTGGCCCTTTGTAGACTGTGTGCATGGTGTGGACGTTAAACTTGGCTGAGTTACTGTCCTGTCTGCGGTCCTGATTTACATTTACATTTATGCAACTAACAACAAGAGGAGGAGGAGAAACTCTTGAAAGCAGACCGCTCGGTAGCAAAGCGGGGCTCCCTAACCAGGGTGAGAGCAGCAGGAGAGAGAGAAGGGAAACACAGGAAAGTGCTCGGAACAGGAAGTGCTCTTTGAAGAACTGGGTCTTCAAGAGCGTTTTGAAGTCCGGCAGAGACGCACCATTTGTTTGTAACATCCATTTCTGGTGCATCTTAAAGAAGAGAATTCATACTAGAAATAAAGAAGCGTTCCATCGCTCAAGTCTTTCTTCAGTCACTTTAGAGGTGGCGTACTATACGTCCACATTCTAGAAAAAAGCAGGGTGCGATTCTTTTGTGTAGATATATATTTGATGTCGCTTTGCAAAAAAAAGAAAAAAAGAAAAAGAAAATGCACCAAAGAATGACAAAAAAAAATGTTTGTGGAAAAACAAATCCTTTGCCCTAAATTCTACAATAACTGTTTAAGTTGGAAAGAAATAAACAAAGATTCTAATTAAATTCTTAGGTTATTAGCTGTGGCCTCTCTAAATTGTAAAATGATGGTGGAAACTCTGACTTGGTGCCCTCTTCTCCAAAATTCCCCCACATCTGACAAAGGGCCCATTCCTCAGTGCCTTTCCAACAAACAGCACCATTCACATTGGCAGAATCATGTGAAGAACTACAGAGATGTGACCAGCTGCTAACCTCATCGTTGCGGACTCCAATGCGCCGCAGGAAAACAATGCAAATGAGTAAATATTCAGCATAAACATTCAAAGCCACAATCTGGGGCTTTTTAACACAATACGCAGGGAACTGTTGATATTTCCAATCCCTGCCTTTCATTCCTGGGCCTCAGTGAAGACAAATAAACATGACATCAAACAGTGGAATCAGACAGAACCGAACATTATCTGTCAGTGCTTCTGACTGTTTGAAAATATCATGCAAACAAAATGACACAAAGCAAACCAGTTCCATACTCTTCCAAACACAACGCTCTGAAAATCTGGAAGAGTTTTTTTTTGTTTTTTTCCCCCCGAACGGCTCCCTCTATATCTGCACTATAAACTCCATTTGCTTTTATTATTTTTGAGAACCTTCAGGCTCCTGTGTGTGTGCGTGCGTGTGTGTGTGTTTTGTGCGTGTGAGAAAAACACCACTTATTAGGTGTCACGTCGTGTTAGAAGCTGTGACCTGTCAGGGCTCGTCTCGCTACTTATCTGTCACCACCGGCCTGTTCTGTGTCTGCGGGTGGCTTGGAACGCTGCACCTTAATACACATATTTGCTGTTGGAGCGCAGCCTGAACAACAGAGAGGTCACTCATCGGGATGACCCCTGATTGTCAAACACAGAAAAATACAAAGATGTTTTAGAAGCTTTCCAACCCTCGGGGCTGCACGGCCAGACTTCCATTCCCAGCAATTATCACGGAGCTGAAAAGCCAGAGAGAGAGTGATTTTACAACAAATTGCAAAGAGAGTTTAGTTTGGGAAATTGTGATAATTTCAGAGGAGCCATTAATGTTGGCATGCACCGGTGTTATTATAAAGTTTCCTTGCAAAAAGGGAACAAAGACGAAATAGAGTTCTGAAGCGCTGCCCTGACGTTCACCGTTTTCCAAGCTATTAATCACGTTTGCGATGGGGCCTCGAGAAGGTGGAATGTGAGCGCATGACAGTGATGGAGGTGAGCTGCCAGACAGGGCGTCAGGTGGCTGCCACACAGGGCCGATCGGCCACGCAGCGCTGTCCGACAGGTTGTAAAGTTGGACGGGATGGTGTTCTGACGACAGGAACCAGAGGCTGTCAGTGGAGGAGCCACCATCTTTGATTGTGCATGACCAAGACAGAATCGAATATGGCCTGAGTGCTGTGTGTGCGTGTGTGTGTGCGTGTTGAATATGGCCTGAGTGGTGTGTGTGCGTGTGTGTGTGCGTGTGTTGCATGTGAAGGATGAGAAGTCCCAGCATGACCACATGCACAAGCTCTGAGTGTCTCTAATTTCCTCCGGCAAAATCAGCTAATGAATGAAACTTTCTCACGCTCCAGAAAAAAAAAAAACAACAAAAAAAAAACTGTTATGATCCCAGAATTTAATGTTTTCACGGGACAGTTCGCTCTTTGTTCGCTCATGCCCCACATGGAAAATAAATTATTTATTCCACTTTAAATATCAACGTTCATATTTGTGACAACACTCTATAGTAGTTGCAATTTTAAATAACTTAGAACTTGTTAATAATTTTAATAATAATAGTTGAAGAAATTCATAGTGTGGGTCTTTGCAGTACCAACAGGCTGCCACAAGAGGCGCCATTGAGTATGAGGTTTCACGTCTTGCAGCTAATTTCATTGCTGGGATTAGCAGGTGGATATAAGTAGAGTGAGCCCAGCAGGTTAGGGTGATAAAGGCAGATTGGATTAACCTGTTGTTCACATGACTCTGTTGACCGTTCACCTTCCCTGAGCTTCTCGCTGTGAGGCAATACAACCAGTCTGATTTTTTACATGTCCAGACCTCACTGTAGCTTTTTTTTTTATAAATTGTAATAAGGCACCTTGGAGTGAAGTGTCCAGGACTGAGGGTTCAAATCCAGGTTTCCTCCCTAATATTTGCACTGAGTGTATCAAAAGCTTCAATCGTCACAGGTTGCATGTGAAGGGAGATTTAGTATTAAAACATGGTCAAGATGACGCTGACACATTAAGGTGAAAAGTGATTTTTTTTTAGGCCTTTAAGTGTATGACCAGCACCAGCTCCAGGTCTTCCTAGCGTAGATGATGTCCTGCCCAGAGGGACGTAGACGTTCTAGTCAGTCGATGGATCAGAGACCCTCATACAGTACATACAGCATCCTATTGAAAACTGAAGCCACGTTTCACTTTGCCTTTTTAGCAGAAATCCTTTTTTAAGGAAACAGATTTTGTTGCTTCTGGCTCAAACCAGCTGCATGTATTTCCAGCGCAAGCTCAAATATTGAGACAATTATCGCAACTTCCTCGTCGCTCTATCATTTCAGTCTTTTTTGGATGAGAGTCCACCGTTTAAGGCGAGGTGGTTTGGAGTCTTGAATTTTTAAAACTGACCAAAAATAAAACAAATATTCCTATCTCTGAAGCAGGCAATATTTTGCGACCAACAACATTTGGTCCCGTCTTTGCTTGGATTTTAGCAGCACATTTAATCAGAGCTCACCAACTTCCTGTGTGTGAAA
>NC_024320.1:22184537-22189422 GCF_000523025.1 Cynoglossus semilaevis | reverse complement strand
ACCCCGTCGACGCCTCAGGTCATGACTGTCCTGACCTGAGAGACATGATTGGCAAAGTCGTCTCCACGGCCCTTAGTGCAGCTCCAACTGTAGAGCATGAATCGTCTGTTGTTACACAGAGGAAGAGAATGTTGGCTTAATGGTGTCTTGTATAAGTCAATACACAAAAGATATTTTTGTTTTTGAGGCTGCCATTAAGAGGCCGCATTCAGGAATTGCTCCAGGAACAAAAAAGAAAAATCCTTGCTGTGATAGAAAAGATTACAGATCCCGCAAAAAGACACATTTATCTTAATGTTTGTCTGTTTCTGTGTTGAGATTATGTAGATTATGGCCTGTGTCTAAAGATGTAGATAAAGATGCGAAGACAAGCTAGTGATTGATGAGTTTTTGAGATTATTGTCTCAAACGTCTGAGGGACAAAGACCAGCAGATTTGATAAATGTTATTTAAAGTTTATGAGAAAAAAAAACAGTTTACTGATCTAATCAATTTCACTCATTATGTGAATAGAATATTTTGTGGATTTGGACGTCACGGCGCTCACAAACTAGAAACACTAGTACTGTAATTCACATTCTCTAGAACTCTTTTCTATTTTTCTATGAAACTTGGTATGTAAAGCTATTAGCATGTCAGCACAAAATAACTAACTGTGGCTAACACAACATGCCTTAGCTGGTTAGGATTTTTTTGGGGGGAGGGGGAGGTTTAGGTGAATTTTTGGAGTGTAAAATTTTTTTTTACCACAACTAATATATGAAGGTTCTCCATTACAAAGAAACTGTTGAAGCGGTAGTAGCTAGCACCCATCGACAAAGCGATCTTAACAGCATCAAACGAAGTTCTATTCCTAATCGGAAAACCAAACACTGTTAATGAAACACTCAGTTACAAAAAAAAACAAACACTGTTAATGAAACACTCAGTTAAACCAGTTTCCAAACTAAACCACATATGAATTGAATTTGAAAAAAAAATCATATTTTATTTTTCCAACTACGACGGATTCTGCAAATGCACATCTGGGACTTGCGGTCGTGCAGGACGTCTAACAAGGTTAAGAACCGATTAGATCTTTTTTAGATTTTTTTTTTCCAAAAAATGAGTTTATGAGTAATGAGTATAAGTAATCAGCCATGAGACGAGATAACTAATGATTATCAGTATCAGTTAAACAAGAGTCGAGTTTAAACCTTAAACTTTCATCCTAACATCTGGATAAAAACAAAGGTATCGTGTGACAGCACTCAAACTATTTAAACCAACGTTTTACCTAAGACAAGCGTCACGGCAGCAATTTGTTGGACACAGACAGCAGAATTCTCGCCCCCTGCAGATGATAACGCCTCAGGGCGTGTTAAAAGTTTCTAAGTGAACGTAGCAGACGTGTTTTCGACCTGCTCTTCTGCACATACTCGCAAAGGCCTCGCACGGTGCACCGGCAAACAGGCTCAAAGGTGGGGACAAGGAGAGGCCATGTTCACACAGTCGGAGCTTCACCTTCTCACAACCTCAGACCTTTTTGTGTTTGCCTAAAAACCCATCCCTTGGTAAATTGCAGCCTGTTGTTGACTGAAAAGTTTAATGATAGCTGCAGGGCCTCCATATGAGGAAGAACATGCTATTGGCAGTCGCTCATTTTTTTTCTCCTCTCAATCATTCCTCCTGCTGTCTGTGAAGGACAAGGGTTGAAGTCACGGTCAGGACCCCTAAAAAGGGCCGTTGTTCCTGTCTGTCCACCAATCACAAGACCTGTCTGCCAGTGTTAGTGCGAGGTCAGATGACTTAGCTACAGCAGAAGCATGACGCTGCTCGGTGCCAGCGGTTTAAACCACCCACACACCATTCACACATGGTATCATTAAGGTAGTACGACATCCTGTCATCTGCAACAAGTATCTGATTTCACAGCTATCTGCTCACTGACAAAGGCGTTTTCTTTGTGTAACGCACGGAACACAAACACCAGTTACACAAGTTCACCCTCTCAACTGTGTCCATGCTGCCATCAATCAATCATCAGTCAATTCAGTGGAGTTTTTTTTTTTTAGGCTAGCTGTTCTAATTCTTGTCTTGTTAGCTTTTATTAGCATTAGCAAAATCATGGATACATGTTTATGATTCTTCTGTTAAGGTTTCCTTTCCTGGTTGATCTTTCTGTTTCGTGTGGCTGGGTTCTCTCTCTGGGTTCTCTCTCTGGGTTCTCTCCCTGGGTTCTCTCCCTGGGTTCTTTTATGATTCTTCTGTCAAGGTTTCCTTTCCTGGTTGATCTTTCTGTTTCGTGTGGCTGGGTTCTCTCTCTGGGTTCTCTCTCTGGGTTCTCTCCCTGGGTTCTCTCCCTGGGTTCTCTCCCTGGGTTCTCCAGGTTCCTCCCACAGTTAAAATACACGATTCTTGCGGGTCTGTGAAGAGCTACTGTAAACTGACCATAGGTGTGAATGTCAGTGTGAATGGTTGTTTGTTTCTATATGTGAAACGATGCGATGGACTGGTCAACTGTCCAGAGTGAACCCCGCCCTCGCCCGTAGATAACTGGGATTGGCTACAGAGTCCTTCCACGGAAGTTGTAATTATATCTGTAACCTAGATTTTGGTAGGTCAACCTTTTGCTTTTTTGTTTGTTTTTGGGTTTTTTTTGTTTGTGTATTATAATATGTAATTTTTTGTCAACTTTTGTTGTCACGTTTGGTTAGTTTTATTAATAGCTCTTTTTAAATTTGTATATGATTTGTTTTGATAATTTACTAACTTTACAATTTACTAATCTTTCAGCTCAGCCACATTTACCTTTGTTTACCACGTTTTGCCAACACTCCATGTCACGTTGGGTTAAATCTGAGCATTTATCTTAGCTAACTTTTGTCTATTTCAATTACAAAAGGACAGATTAAGACATACTAATATTTTTTTATATTGACCAGCGTATCAAAACCTAAATAAACATTAAGGCCATTTTTGTCTGAGCCTTTAAGGAAACCCATGGAGTCCATTGTGTTTCACTAATTGTATTTTCCTCTATGTAAATATTTGGGTTATCTACCAAGAGCTTGACCAGCCGTTAGCTCTCTGCAGGGCATGATGTACTGTATGTCCCATCATGCACCATTTGAACTGTTGTATCCACGTCAAACAGCATGAACAACAGAATGGGAGATGAACAGGGAGAAAAGCTTTTGGGGGTGGTGGGGGGGGGGTTGAGTCAGTCTGCGGCAGAGCGCCTGATGCAGTAACAGACAAGAGATCAATATTTACAGACACTCCTTTGGTTCAGACAGCATTCACGTCAGGACGAACAAACAGTCCTTACTGCAAACGCAGTGTCCTAGCCTCCAACCGCCCCCCCGCGCCCCCCCAGCCCCACACAGACGCCCTGTGCCCCGAGACAAAGCACAGGTAGAGGTTGACAAAAGGTGTCTATGGATCCTCTGTGTCACACACAGCAACCGCCGTCTACGTTCACCCTGCAATTATCTCCTCACAGAGCTAATCCCAGCTGTTA
The DNA here is from genome assembly GCF_000523025.1 of Cynoglossus semilaevis. Lineage (NCBI taxonomy): Eukaryota > Metazoa > Chordata > Actinopteri > Pleuronectiformes > Cynoglossidae > Cynoglossus > Cynoglossus semilaevis. The sequence continues at coordinate 22,185,920 of NC_024320.1, read as the reverse complement.
AGTGGCCGGCTAAAAGCATGTGCACACAAACAGCAGCGGAGAGCGAGGTGGTGCACGCCGTTTATCTGCCGGCTCCATCACGGCCTTGATATACTGCTATCATCGCCGAGCCCGACAGGAAACCGCTCTCAATCTGAGCGTACAGAAGAGGCGACACACGATGTCAACCGTGAGAAGGAAAATATACGAACCAGATTGTTGTTGATAAAAAATCACAGACTGTGAGAATGGTATAATTTCATAACGTTAGCTCAGCTTTGAGTGTTGGTTTCTACTCGTTTTATTCAGCCAACACCAGCGGACCCCCCCCCCCCCCCCGCCCCCCCCCCCCACTCCCCGCGTGCTACATGCCTTCATGAAGGTTCACAGCGAGTTGAAGCTTTCGCTGGAAGAAATACTGGTGTGTTGAGTCTCTGAGCGTTTGATGACAAATTGGTGTCAGGGACACGAGTGCACCTTGTTTTCAGCACTTGCTGACATCTGTGATTGGGCCTCGGAGAATCGTACTGTAGATCAGGGGTGTCAAACATACGGCCCGCCGGCCAAAACCGGCCCGGTAGGGGGTTCGATCTGGTCCGCTTGATGAATTTTGAAAAGTGAAAGAAATGCACATAATGTTGGTGATGTTTGACTGGATTGATTGAAAAAATGAAAACATCTTTCTAAGTCAAACTCAAACACCATTTTAGACTTCCTACACTTCCATGAAATGTGGACTGAGCTTGAGAAGGACATGATGGGTAAATCAACAAATAAGACACCAGAAACCACAGAAACTCTTTACTCTGTAAATCAAATATTTAACTTTATGTTGTCAATTTTATTTTTCTTCACAAAGAGATCGTTACACATCAAGACACTACAGTGATGAAGTGCAAAGAGGATGGAGTAAAGAATCGGAACTGGGGCAATTCGATGTGAAAGTTGTGGATCTAAAACACTTGAACAAACTCAAGGCCCGGGGGCCGAATGCGGCCCACCAAGTCATTTTGTGTGGCCCGTGGAACTTAAAAAAAAACCTGACTCATACAGTGCTGAACTGAGACGTGATGTAAGATCTACACCCATGGAGTAAATTTCCATTCGTGGAACCAAAAAGTTATTGACGAAGGACGATGGCGACAGCATAGGCCAAAGAAACAGATTACCCACAATACTTCACTGGTGCCTCATCTGCCCATGATTGAGTGATTATATGAAAAAAGGAGCAAAACCCAGCTCTGAATGAACGGGTGAGAGGGGTAACATGAGCCAGTGTGAATGGACTCGTTGTTGCGTTGCCTTAATTAGGCGTGACAAGCCAGGCGTGAACAGATTCCCATCATTAGGTCCCCTAAAAAGCCCATTAGAATCAATGGGCCACACTCCGGTCAGACTTTGTGT
>NC_024320.1:22177924-22184520 GCF_000523025.1 Cynoglossus semilaevis | reverse complement strand
CGCCCCTCCAGCCGGCCCCGGGAACCAGTACCAACCCCCCAGCCACAGCCAAGTCAAACACGGCAACTGTAGCTGCAGCTCCAACACCCAGGCTAATGCGATTGACGCCATGTTCGAGGGGAAAGGAGAGGACGATAAGAGAGTTAGAGGTGTGTGTCTCAGTGTGTGTGTCTCAGTGTGTGTGTGTTCCTGGTATAGCTATACTTGTGGGGAAATGTTCTGGGAATTTACTCTCATTGTGGGGAGACTTTGTCCTTGTGTGGACATTCTGCAGGTCCCCACAGCGACGACGAGGGCACGTTGAGGTTTCCCGTTCGGTTTGGAGTTGGGATTAGACTGGTCTTGGTTGGATTAGAGCAGAGATGAAGATTACGGATATATTTGTAGTAGTTTGTTTACGTGTGCTCACAAAACACAAAAACTCTGTGTGTGTGTGTACTGAAGTGTGTATCCAGGGAAGTGAGACAGAGTATCCAGGAGCGTACGAAGGCCCGTCTGCTGACAGAGGACTGGAGCAGACAACACATCCCTGCAGTCAGTGTGGCTGATAAACTGCAGGGATTAGCAGCCACTTCTGGACCCCAAGTGGCCCTACAGGACCGGGTCCATTGATCTGTTGTCTGGCCGGGTGCTGGGGCTAATTCCTGGACCTTGACTCTGAGTGCTCCTCGCCGAGGAGGAAGGAGGAGGGTGGAGGCGGGAAAGAGACAGGCTGACTACGAGTGGCGCCATCTACACACCTTACTGGATGTGAGGGCTTAGTGTTTACCATATACTGACTCAATATCACAGCAGCAGGGCTGACGAGGGCTGGAGTCTGAAATAACATACAGCGATGATGTTGTTTAAACACCTCGGTTAAAAAAAAAAAAAAAAACGAAAAATAATTGAAGACCAACTTTAAATACTTCGGGTACAAAATTATTGATTTTTTTTGTTTAAAGTTAAATTATACCAAAAAGCGAGTTCTGTCACCACACGTTTTGTGAGTCCGACTGACAGAAAAGCTAATTCAGATTAGAAAGGCCACTTCCTGCACAGAGCCCTCTAGAGGTCACCACGACAGAGTAGAGTTTTTTTGTAGTATTCTCGGACGTCCCGACCTGCAGAAAGTGCAGCAGGTTTTAGGTGACATGACAATAAAATATGTAGATTAATTTCACTGTTTTTGTAAGTTATTTATTTATATTCCATTGTAACTGTACCTCACACGGGTCGGAACAACACTTTAACCTGCACTGAAAAAAAAAAACAAAAACTGTGAAGAGTCCGTTGCACATGTCTTCAGTTATTCTGTCTCCTTATAAGGCATGTGTGTACTTTTGTGTAAACTGAGCTACGCTGGGTTTTTGTGGTTTGGTTTTTCTGGCCACTCTGTCTGTGTCGTGACGCTCCGAGACACAACTGCGTAAATGGAGTTTAGTCCGACTTAGCCACTTAGCCATACCAGCCAAGCAGGCTGCTTAATGTCTTCTCTTCTTGACCTGACACACACACACACACATACACACACACTTTTGTTTTCCTGTCGTTCGTGTACCAGCTATCGTCCGATGCTCACTCTCTCTGCCGACTGTGTGAGTTCTTGTTCGTCCGTTCTGGATGTACAGATAAATAGATAGAACTTTGTTGATCACTCAGGAGTTTCCTTTGAGAAATTAAGGAACTCTGAACAGGTTTGAATTATTAGATTTTTTTTTCCAGCTGAACATGCAGGAAACCTGGGACGTCTGTGTTCTTTGGGTTGTGTGAGTCATTCCCAAACAGTCACCTAGTGGTGTGTGTGAGGATTACACAGCTATTGCTAACTCTTTGTCATTTGACAGTGTGTTCTGTAGGGAACTAGATTTTTTTTGAGTTTTTTTTTGACACATTTGACCTCATGCTTTTGGAAGAACATACATATGAATTTGCATTAACTTTTGAACATTTGCAGCCCATATATGTAATGTACTGTATTTTACATTTAGAAGGTGCGAGCAGTATCTGCTGAAAATTCTGTGATTTTTCAATACATTTAAAATGAACTTTTGTTACTTTTTTGTCACAAATTGAGATGTGATTCATTTGATTGTATGTGAGTGCGTCTTATGGCAGGAAAACTAAATTAAGTTAATTTTGAGAAGATCTTATTCAGAGGTGTACATTGACAATTATGTAAAATTTTATGTTGTAGAACTGGTTATTATTATTATTATTATTATTGCTGATAATAATAATAAAACACCTGGCGTTTTTCTAACAGTGCTGAGTAATAAACTTATAAAATACAATGGCAGAACTACAGAATGAGCGCTAGCCAACAGATGACGTAAACATATAACTTGTGTGACAATATGACACTTGTTTTCCTTTTGTCTAATTACTAATGATGAATGGTCAGTCTTCAGTGAATAACGCTCTTGAAAGATGTGTAACATATCCCCTAATGGTCCAACCGGCAAGTTGCTGTGGCCCAAACCTCACTTAACTAAACAAGTGTACCATTATCATACCTAAATTAGATTGTACTGTAAGCAAATGACTCTCTCAAGCATCTGTCACCGTCTGGTATGTAAATTGCAGTGTGTTGACAAATGGAGCTTATCTGGAGTAGAGTAGCCTGCATTAGCACCTCTGTGTAATCCCTGTCCGTCAGAGATAGAGCCGGAGTAAGAAGGGCACCGCGGAGTTAAAGGGTGGGTGTGATAAGAGTAGTGGGAGAGTTAAAGGGTGAGATACCTGCCTAGAGAGGGGAGTCAGAAAGGCTGTGTGAATAAGCTAACATTGGCCTGAACTGTAGAAAGGAAAGATCATAGTTAGTGTAGAGAGAACAAGGGGATATTAGCATTTTACTGCTAAGTGGAGCTACATGAAAAGAACAAGCAGCTAATACTTTCTGCTAGTACAGAAAGACAGGCATTATGTATCTTTTACAGTTATGTCTGGTGGAAGTACATACCGGTAGATATTTGGAGATACTGGAGATACATTTACTAGTATTTTGTTTATTCGTATGAAGATTTACATCGAGACCACATCACCACTTGATCCCCAAATCAGGGTTTAAAATGTTCATGTAAGATATATTTAGCATTTACCACATTGTAGTGGAATATGCAAAACACTAAAATTGTTTTAAGCTAGCCAAAAATTGCTAAAACTAACAAAAATGCTAAAAAGTTTAGCAGGGTTCAAAAGTTACCAGAGTTGTCCTAGCTCTGTGTCTTTACTTAGATGGAAGATTTAAAAAAGAAGTTTAAATAAATAAGGTGTGACTTTGAGCATTTAGCTTCAAACTAATGCAAATAAAACTTAACTTCTGCCTCGTAAGACAACAAACTCAGGTGTTAAAGTAAGCCTAGAAGATATTAGTTATACAAAAATAGCTAAGTTGGACAAAACAACGAGTGTTACGTCACATTCAGCCGAGACTCACATTGAAACTGTGTGTCATTTTTAGTATTAAATACTTGAAGTACCAATGATTGACATGAAGATTGACATTCTTTTATGGTATTTTAGTAAAAAAGATATAAAAATAAAAATGTTTTGTGGCTGTAACTGTGATGCCATCATATGGTTCATAATAACATCAGGTGGCGCTGTGATTCGTTGTCTTCAACATCAGTTGCAGAGACTTGAAGTGTGTCTCCTCTGATTCCAGCCCGTCACTCCACCACTGTCAACACTCCACGCCCGTGGATGGGTCATCTCCATCTCTCCGTCCGTTCTCATCTTTCAGTCGAACCGTCTTCCAGAAATCAACCCTAAATAACTTTTCACCTCCAAATTCCTTCCAGAGACATCCGTTACCTCTCGGCGCCCTTTCATATTTGAAGGCCCATTCATTTTTGATTTATGTCTGAACAGTAATGGCAGTAATGTCTCCTGTAATCGCGACGAGTGTAATCAAGCAGGCTTTTGATGGGTGAACATTTGGACGTGCACTCGACTGGCGTGTCAAGAGTGAAATCACAGTTGGCAGTTGTGTTAGGTTGTTACAGAAAAAGCTTTCCTTTTGATATCCACACAAAAGACCTGCTGAGATTTCACTGGCGCTCCTACCAACCTTCTATTGTTTCTTTATTTCAGTGTCAGACAAAGGAACATGCTTTTCCAAAACAGCACTCAGTTCAGTTCCCGCCTTCTTTACCTGAAGTTCAGTGTTTATTCCACTTCATGACAAAATTCTCCGCCTCTCTGAGAAAAAAACTATTTCCTTCTCTGTAAGTGTTTAAAAAGTTAATTATAGCCTGGAAGTTCTGAACTTTGTTCGGCTTTGTTCAGAAAAGTTTTGCACTTTGTGTAGTAATAAACACAGATTTTTCAATTTTAAATATGACTTTTAATTAATAATTATGATCTTTGTTGTCGTTGATAAATCAATGGTTTGACAATAATAACACATTTAAGCATCTGTGTTTAAAACAAACAAACAAAAAACATTTTGCAAACCAGGAAGTTCAGAAGCAAGCAGCTGGAGTGGTAGAAGTGTTCTGAAAAAATAACGACAAAATGGTTAAAAACTGACTTTTTAGTTGCCAAGGTCTTCTGTTCTGGACTGATCATCAAGGGTAATTAACCCTCGTTATTATATCATTTATTTCCTGGTCTATTTATTGTCTTTTTAAATTGTTATCTTGTTTGTTAGCCTCCATGCTAGCTGAGGCTACCACTGCTTCATATTCACCTAATCAAAAACATTTTTAAACACTTTTGAATTACTATTAAATGTAACGTTATGAAACTAGACATTCACCAGAGACTTTCTAGAATCTTCCAACCAACCTCCAGTAAATAGAAATAGACCAGAGACAATCAGAGAACAGTTAGCTGTGGTTAGCTGTTTTTAGCCTGTATGCTAATGACTCTCTGAGTTTGACACCAGAAGTGAACGAATAAAGAAAAAAAGTTAAAGCTGCTAAATATTAATACGTGGTGACACACATTCAGACATAGATTTTATATTTATATATACTGTCACTCTCTGAGTTTGACACCAGAAGTGAACGAATAAAGAAAAAAAGTTAAAGCTGCTAAATATTAATAGTTTGTAGTTTATATATACTGTATATATTTCTTTTTTTTCTCATTTCCGTGCACATTGTTCTTACATTTCTATTTCTGTTTCACATATTTTTGGCCTGAAACTCACACATTTATTGGAGGAGACGTTCCTATAGGTAAAAACAATTACTCTAACGACTGGGCTGAAATGGGGCAGAAAAAAACGGTTGGCAGAGAAATACCTGTAATGTGTCATGTAATCACCACCAAGTGTGAGATGACGCTGCTTTGATGAGCTCCAACTGCCGCAGCGCTCTCCACTCACATGTCAGGAGGGATATTACCGTTGGCAGCCCTGTCACATTTTCTGCAGAAACCTTTCTCTGATTCGCTGACAAAAGAACGTGTCTGACGACATTTGCGTTAATTTTCCCCAACAGTCGTCTGCCAGGCGAGGAAGCCACCGCAGGCTGCAGCCAAGGAGCTCCACGGAGAAAACGGCAACAGTGTGCGGGGATTTTTGATAAATCGCTGAGGATCATTAACTTCTCCTACTACAGGCGTCATCTTCTTTTGTACTTCCTGCCAACTTTCTCCACGTCCTGGCAGCCGAGACGCCGACTCTCTGTAGTTTGTAGTTTGAGTGTTTAAAACCAAATGTGTCCAAATGACCGTTCACACACATTTGCCGCTATTTGCATTGTGTCGGGGGGGCCCCCCGGGTTCCCCCTAATCATCCCTGACACCAGACCAGAAGCCTCCCCCCCCATATGCCCCCCTCACCAGCCTTCAACAATTTAAACCTCACCAGAAACCTCTGTGTTCTTCTGAGTGACAGGGGCCAGACTTTGGCTCCAATCAATCCGTGCTGATGGCAAATAACTTCCAGAGCCGCGCCGGGCTTATTATTTCACACACACACACACACACACACACACACCCAACCAGAGGAGGCTCAGGTGAAACTGTCCAAGCTGGAAAAGGAGCAGCGGAGGTCAACACACACACACACACACACACAGAGAGAGAGAGCAATCAGCCACCATTTAACAGGATTCTGACAGCGTAAGTGCAGCCATAACCGTACATGTTAATGCTATCATATGTACTTAAACTCACACACACACACGCACGCACACACACATACACACACACACACAGATGCGAGCAGGATGTTGGGGTTATGGCCTAAACAAACTCAGGATGCTGGTACGTGTGTGTCTTAAAACACACTTCCACAAGGGATCAGGTGACTTCTGACGAGCGCTGGTTAAAGTCTTGAATATCCTCCGCAAGTACATAATAATCAGGCGGAGGAACTCGGACTCTGAGGGAACGTTTTTTTTTTTTTGTTTTTTTTTATGATTAGAATTTTACGAGAAAAGAAGTCGTTATAAGAAAAGTTAGTGTTTGAGGATTTGTTTGATCTCATCATGATTTAACTTTAACATATTTAATATATATATGTATTAAATGTGATAAATGCTGTGATTATAATAATATTAAATATATATTTAAATATATTATTCATAATATTTGTAATTTTGGTCAGTGGTGGCTTGGTGGTTAAGGAAGCAGACTTGGGTCAGGACAGGTTTCAGGTTCGA
>NC_024320.1:22148489-22177794 GCF_000523025.1 Cynoglossus semilaevis | reverse complement strand
TCAATTTTTTTATTTATTATTGTTGACTTAACCTTTGAGCTTGTAAAGATATGACCCTTAGGTTGAGCCTCATTGTGAATACTGAAAACCAACATTTCAGGTCATCATTAGCGCCCCCTAATGATGAGTGGCTCTTCTTTATTGTCAGACGGAACCGTCACTGACATGAATGAGGTTCGCTGTCTGCCTCGCAGCATTTAGCCAAAACACACAACAATAAAACCGAGGGGCATGTTTACACAGCGGGTCGGTGAACTTGTTTTTAAGCTGCTCTAAATCATCCTCATGACTGACGCGTAGCTAACAACTGCATCGCTGCGCCGCCCCGCCTCTACGAGGCTCGTCCCCTGTTGGAAAAGATACTGATGCAGAATTATGTTTTGTTTGTTTTGGTTAGAGGCAAGAACATATTTCACAGTGTTGAAGGTCAAAGGGCAAGTTGAATTCTATGTGACTTACCGGGAGGAAATATGAGCCTCTAAAGCTTTTTAAGTGATTCCCTTCACTGCCGTGGCCTCGGGGCCAAGCTAGACTTGTTTCAACACACCCAAACAGAACAAGGCCCAAAGTTCTCCACAGACAGGGAAGTGATTTGTGGGGGTTTGTGGGAGCAACACGTGGTCAGTCTTAGGGACCATCTCCGTTTGTTCATTCTTTGATCATTCTGGGCAGATATTAAAGCTGCTCCTCGACCGTCACGTCCACACATGTCATCGTCCGTACAGGATGTTCTTAAGAAGCCCCTAATTTTTTCTCCTGAATAGCTTTCTTTTTTTTTTTTTTTTTTTTTTTTTTTTTTTTTCTGCAAACACAGAGTTCATTTTAGGTACGTGACCTTTCTGAATAAAAAAAGAATATCTGGGAAAACAATTTTGGGGGCTTTCCTCCTGCAGAAAAAGTGCCTCTGGTTGGATTATTTTGTCAGAAGAAAATAATTCTAGGGACGTGATTAAGGGCGAGTAAATAGCTGCAGTGTTATGGGTAGAGTGTGTGTATTTACGAATGCCTTGTGCTCACGTTGGCCCCCTGCCATTTTAACTCAGCTGAGGTCACGGACAATGAGGAAATAATTGTTCCAGTTATCAGGGTATGGGGAAGATTTATGCTCCACACGTACATTTTTTTTTTATTTTTAAATGAACTTTCATCACATTTGTTATTCACACACAAACTGCATTTTTTAGAAAAAGACAATTTTAAAACCCTGTTAAATTGGGCTATACAAATGAAAATGACTTGACCTGTCAGCTTGTAGTTTTAAATTATGTTTAAATTTATCCACTTCAAAGCAGGGGTCCCAACCCCCGGTGTGGGGACCTGTGCTGGTCCGTGGGTAATTTAGTACCGGGCCACAGTGTGACACAGTGAAAAAATCTACTTTTAGTTTTACTAATGTACTTCATCCCAAAATAATCCAGTCATATCCCTTTACTGTTTTCATTCAAAGATAATCTGTCAATGTTTCAAAACAACAGGTCAAAGGTCATTCAGACTCTGACACTGACAGAAGAAAGTCTGAAAGAGGTTTGATTTGGAAAATTCTGTGATCCTTCAACGATGGAGTGGTATTACCGGTCCACAGCTGATACCGATCGACCGGTCCTTGGTACAAAAAAGGGTCGGGGGCCGCTGATTTGATGACACTTGTATTGACAGCTTCCTGTGCTTCGTTATCACCAATACTTTTCATACAAAGACAAATAAACTTCTTTCCCAAACTTTTTTTCTGGGGACTCACAAACTTTTGCGACCCAAGTCAGTGGACATCATTGTAAACTCCTGGGAAACATGATGCAAGACGACCCAAAAAAAAAGTCTCTTGCGACCCACCTGCGGGTCACGACCCAGTCTTTGGGAAACAAGTAACTACATGAGAGACACAAGGGAGTTGTGGGAGAGAGCGCCAAGGCAACATTACTTAAAGTCAGAAATAGTGAAAAGTAACATCAAGAGTTTCTGGATAAAAATGACAAATTGCTTTCGGTCCCTGGCGTTTCAGAGTGCCAACATAAGTCCGAAAATCCCAGATCAATGCGGCCCATCAGTTCTTCTGTCCATAATTTCTGCGTCGAACACTGAGTCTGCCTCTGTGGGGATTTTGTGAAACATGTGTGCGAGTGTTTCGGGGGCCGTTCATGAGAACGGAGCATCAGTGGGATTATCTCTCTCGCCTGCTCTCGTTCTCCACCGTCCTGCTCCTCTCTGCTCTCTGTCTCCTCCACCTCATCACCCCTCAGCCTCTCCACCGTCAGGGAGCCACGGCACGAAGACCACCGCTGCCTAATTTGTTCAGTGGGTCGGGTTTGGGTATGAGGGCTCTGTATGTGTGTGTGTGTGTGTATGTGTGTGTGTGTAAACACATGTGGGAGTAAATCACAGCCAAGAGGAGAAGACGGCAGAGATAAGACTGGGCATATATTTGATGGAGCGGCATATTTGATGTGAGATGTAGGTGAAGGGATGGACATGTTGGAGGAGATCCATGGCAGACATATTGCACACACACACACACACACACATCCTTGCAGTGAGCACCTCCTCGTCGGCCAAGTGGTGCTATGCTTTGATCTTGACACTGTGGGTCAACCCAAGCCCTCATCTCCCCTCTCTTTTTACTCTTCACTCTCTAGCTCCCCCTCCCTCCCCCCTCCTCTCCCTCCAGCCGTCTGGATGACTATCCCCGACAGCCTTGGGGTGTTTAGGTTCTGGAGGGATCCCAATTTCCTCTTCTAATCATGACATCATCATGCCTCAATGGGTTAAAGATGTGGCCAGCAGATCCTCTGCTGCCTTGTTCTGCAGCTTCCCATCACATTACACACATTACACGCAGCGCGTCGCGTCGCGCCAGGAGAAACGGCCAGAGCCGGCATGACTGTGTAACTAAGGCGTGTAAACGGTCGGTTGGTTGATGGTTAAAAATAAGTACGTGCGTTTATTGAGTCTGTGTGTACGTTGTTCTGAGATGCAGAGTAAGTTTAGACCAGGTCCAGGCCGTGTGGTAATCCAATAGTGCTGTTCATCAGTAGTCTGGAGGATACAGCCTACATCCTCGGACTTGATTAAAGGCTAAGGCTGATTAGAGGTGAAGAGTAGCTGTGGCTCGCCTGGGCTGTCAATAGACGTTAGCTTCACCTCCACCAGGCTGGCTAATCACGTCAGGAGTGAATCATCTGGTCTGGTCACCAACAAACGCTCTCCTCTCCTCTCCTCTCCTCTCCTCTCCTCTCCTCTCCTCTCCTCTCCTCTCCTCTCCTCTCCTCTCCTCTCCTCTCCTCTCCTCTCCTCTCCTCTCCTCTCCTCTCCTCTCCTCTCCTCTCCTCTCCTCTCCTCTCCTCTCCTCTCCTCTCCTCTCCTCTCCTCTCCTCTCCTCTCCTCTCCTCTCCTCTCCTCTCCTCTCCTCTCCTCTCCTCTCCTCTCCACTGCTCTCCATTTCTTTTCTCCCCTCTCATCTCCTCTCTTTTCCTCTCCTCTCCTCTCCTCACCTTTTCCTTTTCCTCTCCTTTGCTTTCCTTTCCATTTCTCTTCTCCCCTCTCATCTCCTCTCCTCTCCTTCCCTTTCCTTCCCTTCCCTTTCCTTTCCTTCCCTTTCCTTCCCTTTCCTCTCCTTTCCTCTCCTCTCCTCCCCTCTTCTCTCCTCTCCTCTCCTCTTCTTTCCTTTCCTTTCCTTTCCTTTCCTTCCCTTTCCTTTCTTTTCCTTTCCTTTCCTTTCCTTCCCTTTCCTCTCCTTTCCTCTCCTCTCCTCTCCTCTCTCCTGTTTTCTTTCTCCTCCCTGCCACAACACTTTACTGTGTTAAGTGAGTAATGAGAGAAGCCCAGATTACAATCAGGCGCTTCATTTTCTGCCAGGTCCACATCTGTGCTCAGCCATCAAGCATATAATGATGCAGTATTACTGGAACAGCGGAGGGCAGTATCAGCACTGCCATCACCAGGGTACTTCATGACCTACACCTTTATTGAACTTGACCATAATAACATTGATAAGTCCAGTAAATACTGGTGAATCGGTGTGCGGTCGTCAGTCTTCTACCATGTAATTAATTAATGAACAAGTGTTCATAATTGTGTGCAATTAAAAAAAAAGTATTTTCATTGAAAGTCATTTTCATGTTTCTGTAACGGTGACAACATCCAGGTGAAGTTGCGATAAAAGTCAATAACTTATCAAAACAAACCCCGTGTCACTGGCAGGTTAAAATTAAACCTTGTATTTTCGAGTGGGATTCAGACCCTTCGTGACAAAGTCAGTGTTTGTGTAATGTAGGTGCGGTTGTCACTGCGCTGCAGGCAAAAAGAAACCCCACGTGTGTGAACGGCACCATAAATAACACCGACACTTTTATGTGACCCGTCGTGTTTGTCTACATATATAGCAACTTTCAGCATCTCTCCCACACCTCACACGTTGTAAAAAAGGTGAAGTGTACCTTTATTACAAACACATTCACCACCTGCCGCTGTTTAAAGAGCAGCTGATAGTCAGAGTTTTGACACGGTGCTATAATTACCACCTGTATTTATAATGGCTTTTTTTTTACCCGGCAGGTCAACAATGTGTACGAAGCACAAAGACCTAGAGCAGAGCCGACGGGAACACCTACAGAAACAACACTGCTGGGGGTGGAGCCAGGAGTCAGGTGGGTGGAGTCAGGAGTCAGGTGGGTGGAGTCTACATCCATGTTCCAGTCTGTGAACTGAAGTACTGACAGTGGTGACTGTCTTTTGCTTGAAGGATCGCTATTCTTATTGTATTTAGAAGGATGGATGGATGGATAGATTGATGGATGGATGGATGGATGTATGGATGGATGGATGGATGATAGATGGATGGATGGATAGATAGATGGATGGATGGATGATAGATAGATAGATAGATAGATTGATGGATGGATGGATGGGTGGATGGATAGATGGATGGATGGATCGATGGATGGATGGATGGATGATAGATAGATGGGTGATGGACGGATGGATGGATGGATAGATGTATGGATGGATGGATGGATGATAGATAGATGGGTGATGGATGGATGGATGGATGATAGATGGATGGATGGATCGATGGATGGATGGATGGATAGATGTATGGATGGATGGATGGATGGATAGATGGATGGATGGATGGATGAATAAATAGCTAGATGGATGGACGGACAGATGTGTTTTCTGATTGGACAGTAAACTGTGTGTGTGTGTGGGGGGGGTTATGTGTAGTAGGGACTAAACTAAAACCAGTTTTTGCTACGTCATTCTGTCCTGTTTCAATCACTGCATTTTGACAGTGGTATAAAAAAGAGTAAAATTAAATATGCAGCTACAGTCTGTTCCTTAAAAACAGCCTGCGTGTATCAATATGTTCAGAGAAAGGTTGGGGAGAAATTTGCACCTGTGGTTGGAGTGATTTGACTGTCAACTGGATTATCTGGACGTGTCCGAGTGTCATTTTAAGCCCAGTAAAAAGTCCAGTTCCAGTTCTATTATTAGAATAGTTGTAGTTTTCTCGAATAAAAAATATATAAATCAGCTGTCTCTGAAACGAAAAGAAGAAAGTATTTTTCTTTTTGGCCCTTGTCTGATGTCAGTATTCAGGTACCAGAACCAGAAGAATCGTAGAGTTCGTACAGGTTTAGTAGTCTGACACACGCACAGCCAGGAGTGTGTTTTACATTAGGGAATAAGAGAGTGATACTGTGCTTGAACTTGGCATGTAGCAACCTTTATGGTGGCATTAGAGGCGGTCAAAGTCAAACTCACGCAGCCGTTTCTCATTCTTTCAACGTTTTCTTCTCTCACCCAGGCGAACTCTCTGGAGCTTTTTTCACAACAGTGACGAAGAAAAATCTCTCTGCTAATGCTGAAGTAACACGTCTGGGATCTGAGGGAAAAACACACAGCCTAGAAAAAGTTTCCCTGACATTCACAGAAGAGACATTACTCTGTCAATATCCCAGTTCAACAGACAACGTGGCCTGAGCTCGGCGGCCGGTTCACGTGTACTCGTGCACTTACGGGCATATCTCCTCTTTTATTTGCAAAATGAGAAAGGTGGGAGAGGCGGGGAATTGGATTCCTCCGAGCCTGCTGTTCCTTGTCAGTGCGGCTGTAGACAGCTGGGCGCCCACTACAGTTAAGATCAGAGGCCTTGATAACCTGCTCTCTGATTTATGGAGAGCAAACGGCCTCTGCAATCACCTAATGAGGTCGAGAACGCTAGTGTTTAGATGTTTATTAGTTAGCCAAAACCAGCTGGGGTCACTTTTTTTTTTTTTAACTTCTGACTCTTATTGTGTCTTTACCTGAGCTTCAGCCCAGTGTACCGTCAAAACATTCAAAAACAAATTCTGTTCTATCTATCTATCTATCTATCTATCTATCTATCTATCTGTCTGTCTGTCTGTCTGTCTGTCTGTCTATCTATCTAGCTATCTTGCTAGCTATGTCTAGTTTGTTTCTTCTTAACAGTAACATTCCAACCTTAATGCTACTTGGTTAGCTAAGGTTAGCTCATTTAGCTCCTATTTCTTTAAGGAATACTTTTGTATTTTTACCAAATATGTCATATTTTATATTGTATTGTTATACAATATTTCCAATATTAAACAATGATTAATTGTTTGGTTTTTAGTTTTGTCGCTTTGTTAACTGCCCTCCATTAACTTTTTAAATTTTTTAGCCTTTGTAGCTTCATGGCTAGTTCCAACTGTTTCCATTTTTTACTTTACTATATTAATCAAAATATTACATTCTTATTCAACTTTTACAGCTACATTTTTTTTTGACTTTTTTTAAACTCTACCTTTTTTAAGTACTATCTGACAAAACGCACAAACTGACTACATAAAAACAGTTTGTTGGAGATATCATCCAATCCTGGGCCACTTCTAGCAGACATCTAGCCCATACACATTTGGTGTGAGTCTTAAGTGATTCACATGTAAAATGAAGCCCGATATTTTCGAACATATTTTTTTTTTTTGTCCTTTCTGGGAAATAAACAGAGTTCTTGGCAGTGAGTAGCATTAATGCCACCTATATTTGGCCCATACACAGTCCGGCTGTGACACAGTCTAACTGGCTACAGTAGGCACTTTTTAAAGGTTAATAACAATGCAACACAAAAATCAAATAGGTAACCTGATTCCTACAGTAGAAAATACAATTAGGTGTTTTTTTTATTTCTGTCTGCCTGCAGGTCCACAGTAAATAGAGATCGACTCGTGAGTGTGCAATAATGAAGATTTTGCTTTCATCATAGCCAGTCTAGCGTAGGTCCAGAGTTTTATGATCTCCAGCCGACCCCTATTGTCTGCCTCCACCACCAAACTTCACCACATACTTTGCGGTTCTCATTACAGGAGGTCATGTAAAGTGTCCTCTGTAGGGGCTCGTCTGCCTCGGGGCTTTTTCTCAGCAGGAGGAGGCTGGAACGCACGGTTCGTGGCAGCGCCGTTTCACGACTTCATGCACTGCAACTGTACCATGTACCGACTCAACATCAAGCAGCAGCATTACCAGAGAGAAAGAAAGCATCACTTTGGCTGATGCTGATAATTCAGCTGTTGTCACGTGCATCTGTATATAGATGTTCTCTGTAACAAGATTCCAGCGTCTAATCCTCTGTTAGCGGCCGATCTCGGCGGGGTTTATTGGACATTCATTATGTGTGCGCGCACACACATACCAAAAAAAAAAAGACCTCTGAGACAACGCTGTTCTCCAGGTTACACTAATAAATTACAAAATAACGCAAGTGCAATGTATGAACTCACAAACACGAGCTGACAGAAAACACATCAGCTTCTCTGGGGTTTCCCACCGCACCTGGAAAAAAAACTCTTTTCTGTCCCAAAAAGCTAATCCAGAACAGACTGTTTTCTCACTCACCCCCTCACCCCCCCATCCCACCCCCTTTTCTCCATTCAGCCTTCAGTAAAGTATCAAAACAGCTTCTCCATTCTGCCTCTGTAATAGTGGCTTTGTTTTTAATCTTTGGATAAGATGTGGTTCGGAAAACTTCTCTTACCGTGCTTGGGTTTCTTGTTCCCTCCTCTTTTCAGTGTAAGTGTCACCACAGAGACTCATCCGCCTTTTGTTAATCTAGAAATTGTCACTTTTTGGCACAAATTCAATTTTGGAATCCTTTTAAATTTTAAGGCTTAGGAAAGCACTAGATGGACAAAAAAGATCTTTCGATGCCTTTATTTTGTTAAACTTTGAGTGATACTAGTGTGTTTGTATGACTTGTTGTGTTCATTTTCAATCTCGGCTTTTTTTAAATGATAACAAATGCTAGCTTCATGCTAAATTTCAACAACAAAATGTTAAGTTGTAGAACTTTAGCATGAGGTTAGCATTTTTATTCTGTATAACAGCTTACAATTCAGTCTTGTATTCGTCCACTTGGTGGAACAGGAATCATTTCCATTTGCAGAAAGGCTTAATCAGCAAAGCCTCCTTCTCCTTGTCCTCCTTTTTAGCCTTTACCCTGTTTTGTTTTTTTTTAATTTTGCTTAGATGCCGACCTGCCGGCGCTCCTGACCAACTCCAGCAGCAACAAATCACTCATTTTTATACAATTACCTCTTGCTCCCTTTCCTGCGCATGGCTGGGTGCGAGTGTCGCCCGTCTGCCAGCCATTGTGTGCTAAATTTAGGCCCATTATTTGCTATAACAAATGTGTAATGGGCAGAGTCACTTTCACATTAATAGTTTGCACCCAGAGGGAAGTCTTCCCCCTCTCCGTGGATCAAAGGTCTCAGTCTATTGTATCTGACTTCCCGTTTCAATTTTTAGCCACCGTGTGTTGTTTTTTCTCACTCTCTCGACCTGGACCAGAGCGCCAGGGCAGTTGGTGCTTTCAAATCGGACACTGCTGTGAGTGACAAGCATGAGGAGATGCCCTCTGACCTTTGCGGCGATTGCCGCGGAGCTGACTTGTGATTTGTGGAAAGTGCAGGAGATGAGAGGACACGCATGAAGTGAAAGCTCACGCTCTTGATATCATGTGTCCACAAATGGGAGAAGAAAAGAAAAAAAATCTGCATTCCATTGTTGTATTGTCAGCGTAGGTGCCTGAATTTGATAAAATGCCTCATCACCATCCCACGGTCCAGCTCCCACAGATGGTAAATGGTAGATGTGGAGCAGCAGAGATTAGCCCGACCTTAGCCTTTCTAAAATAAGTCTTTTTTTATGAGTTAAAGGAACAAGTGTGTGCCCTTGACTGTGCACTGATAATCTTACCACATCCCTTTGAAAGGCCACTGCCAACTGCACTCACAGGAGTGGATGACTGATGAGACCGTGTGAGACAGGAAGCTGTACAGTGTCAAAGACCGTCCACCTTCCTCAGTAAACATACACAAACAGAGGGCATGTACCGTACATAGAGAAGTTTTTAAAAAAAATACTGCGAGCACGACTTTATAACGAACAAAGGAAAACTTTGAAGTAAATTCAGGTAGAAATCTAACAACTTCATCGAATAATAAAGAAATCCAGCAGTGGAAACGTTGATCCTAAAACTTATTTTCACCTTTCTAAAACATAAAAGTAAAAAAGTACACATTTGTTTATACACCTTGGATAAATTTTACATATTTCAATTCTAACGTTAATGAATGTCCAATTTTAACTTTTTGCCGAAATCTGATATGCCGTTACTGTCAAAACACTTAATTTCTGATTGCAATATCAACCGATACCAATATATGCAGCCTCAAAACTAAGGTTAACGTCTCAGGACTCTACAAGCGATTCTAGAATATTTGGCAAAACCCAAGCATTGCGTTATTGTTATCGGAGGAATAACAATCCTTACCGATATTACATAATTATGCTAATATCGGGATGACATATAACGGTCGGCTACTAATGTTATCTATTCTTGTTAAAGTTTTTTTACCTTTAGCGATAGCTCCGATGTCTACAGCTAGGTTTCATCATTCTGGCTAGCATTCAGCATTTTCTCAGCTGATGTTTTTGCCATTAACTGCAATTTCCAACTTGGTTTTACAACCTACAGGTATTTACTAGGCCATTTCTCTTCATCACCGTCTGACTTATAACCTTGGGAATTTTATCGTTTCGTCAGTTCTGTGTTTTTAAAAATGTTTCGTTGATGTCCGCCCAACACTGAACGTCTTTAATTGTCTTTAAATATTCATGAACAATAAGTACTCTCTACAGTACACTGAGAATCACAGGAGCTGCGTTTTGGGGTAATTTTACATTATCCATTCTGGCTCTCCTTGAAAAAGGTTTGGAATCGCTGCCTTGAAGTCTGTCAGTGTCTTTGTGCTTTGACTGATTAGCGAGTACATTCAGGGTAAGGTAGTCTAAACTTAGACAACAGACGATATCAAGACGGCTACACTCTTCCAAGTCCTCATCAATACTTGTTTATACCAGTTGCACTAGACCGTGTCCTCCGACAGATTCTTGTCAATCGATGTGGATCCAGATCCAGAACCTGTTTCACACAAACATCTGCGTCCACCAGTCTCCAGATGAGCTGTGCACAGAACCACCGTCATGCCTTGTGATTTTATGGAAAACAGCTATCAGGATGTGAGGAAGACTGGGAAGTTGATCACGACACAGTCGGGAGGCATTTCTCCAAGATCAGTGATTATGGCCACACAGAAGGTGAAAGGATTGTTGACTGTTCTGGGGGAAACTACTGCAGTGATGAAGGATATCACAGTTGTGGACAGTTGTGGACAGTTGTGGACAGCCATGACACTCTGTCGTCTTCTGTCAAATGTTTTGATCATAGTACTCCTGAGTATTGGCTGTGGAACAGGGATACGTTTGAACCCTGTGCATCGGTAGAGTGAACTGTACGCTGATGATACACAGTTTTTATGTCTGTCCTTTTAGTGTTATACTAGTACTATTTTGCTACTGTAAATGTGTAAACCCTAATAAACAAACTCTATTAGCAATGGGCAGTAACACGGTTTTTGATTCAATACGATACCGATTTTTTTTAGCCAATACCGATGTTGAATCTTTTGATAAACATAACAAACACAGGCCACTTAACAACTTTAATATGTTTTCATAACATATCACTCATTACAATATGCATTTCTGTATTTTTACCCAGTAGGATGTGAATAATTGAATTGCTAACATTAATGGACAACAATGTCTAGTGGACTCCATCACGAACTCTCTTCTGGTCTGTGGTCACATGACATGAATAGTTCAGCTCAGTTGGATGTTTGGTGTGTTGCAGAACAAGAACTGAACTCTTACTTGATTTGCTGCTTTCTTGATTTGCTGCTTTTCATATCGTACTATATCATACTTCGAGTACTACTACTATTGTACTACTTCTGCTATTTATGCTCGGTGAATACTTAAGGTGCAGCGTCATAGCTAGTTTAACTTTTTCTGTCGCCCCCTAAAGGATACGTTGTTAAAGCTACACTTGACAAATTGACTGTGTCCTCGGTGGTAAAGTTCCAGGGCTACGGACAGACGCGCACAGATGGGGGAGAATATCTCCAAGCGTCTGTATGACATGGAGTCACGGGGGCATCTCATGGGGCAGGTTTAAATAGTATGCAGTGAGGGCTGAGAGGCACTGAGGGTTAGTGTTGTATGGAGTATAGACTGAGGGTGAGGGGGTGGGGGGGAGCAGGTCACTGTGCCTTCAGGCAGGTGGGGGTTAGCTAACCAGTTAACTGGTAGTTTAGGGTTTGATGGTGAACGGTGGTGACAGGTCTGTGTGGTGAGACCCACTGAGTCCCTGCTGTTCTCACTGTATCACCGCGTACCACAGAAAAGCCTTACTGTGAGATCTGTTCCTAACTTTCTCCCTGTGTGTTATTCCACTTTATTTTTCACTGGAATGTGAACATCACAGGTCTCATCAGGCTAAAAACACCCGTAGCTAAGTCCATATATTCACTGTAACAGGCAGCTGAGGGACAAAGACAAGTCCAGGCCGAGGTTCTGCGGGAGTTTGATGCTGGAGTGACTCAGTGAAGCCCTGCTCCTAATTGTGGCCCAGGGAAACCATTGTAGCTGAGTTGTAGGTCACCGTGGGCCCCAGGAAGGTTACACAGGCCCTCTTAAAGCTGTTGTTGCCTGGCGCTCACATAAAAGTTACACCTCGTAAATATGGACAGCGAGGGGAGTGTGTGAGGCAGAACGAGGTGGGTTACTTCTCTGAACCCTGCCCTTTAAACTCACAGTCACCTTGGTCCTGACTGTTAGGGTGGATGTTCTGAGACCTAATCTTTGAATAAGAACCAGACAGATGTGGATTTACAGGCCGGCTGTCTTTTTTCCATCCCATGCTCTTTAGCATAGCAGCCTTGAGTTGAAAAAAGATGCAGCCATCTGGTCGCAAAACTCAAGCCCAGGCCCAGGAGATTTTTTTTTATTTTTTTGTTTTTTTCTCACTAAAGCACATTTGACTTCCACATTAAATGTAATCACAATGTAATTGCTCAGTGTGAATCCTGTGCCCGTTTAGTTGAAAACAATGCTGAAATACTGCCAGGAATTGAAGAAAGAGTTTTTTGGTCCGCCTGTCAACAAAGAAAATTAATAAGCAGTAAATAATAATGGTTTTACGCTCATGGCACACTAATGTGCCGCGCCCCAATGGTTGGGAATCATGTTTATATAGGTATCACTGATGCTTATTAAAACCAGATGATGTTACAATAAAACAAATACACACAGGTTTAGTAACAGTTTTTTTTCCCTAATGTCAATAACGTTTTGCCATTAATGATGCTGTTCTTGTGCAGACAAGTAAAACGAATGTGAAAACTGCATGTCATCATAAAGTAGTTGCAGTATCTGTTATTACTGTAATAATCCAGGTTCCCCCTCAGGCAGTGACAACATACTGTGAGGCTCAGATGAAGGAAAAATTACACCCTTGATATTTTCATAAAAAAATATTTGTTCTCAGGTTGACATTCTGTAAATATGAATGGTGTCTGGTTGTGTAAATAAATCCAGATGCCACAGCCGAGTGATCACTAACTGCAAATATTTCAACTACCACAGAAAAGGTTTAGGTTATTTAATTGAACTTATCTCAGTCTCAGGATCCATAAATCAAATAATATTTTGGTCATAAAAAAATAAAATTCCTACGACTTAGCTAGGATTTACTGAGAATTAAGCAGGACCATGCTAACAACATAGAATCATGGCCAAACAGTGTCGGTGTCAATAGCTTGGGTTTATACAGAATAATAGAAGGTTATGTAAATGCTAGCTAAGATAGCTAATCTTTACCAATGATATAGCAATACATAGGAAAACGTAGTCCAAACGCTAGTAAATGTTATAGCTATAAAAGAATAAAAGTCCAGCAAGATAGAAAAAGTTAGTCCAAAAAATGGCAAACAATAAAAATAGACAAATATGTTGGAAAAAAAGACTATGTCGAAAGAGCTGTAGTTAAAATAGCTTAAAGCTAAAAGCTAAAGAAAAAAGAAAAAAAAGAATAAAAGAACAATATCTGAAATTTAACACAAATTCATATTTTTACAAACACCATAAAAAATGTCATCTTTTTTATAATTATAGTCCTTATTTCTTCCGTTTCTGTTCAATTACGGATCCTTTCTGCCTCTCCAGTCTTCTCTCTCTCTCTCAACCTCTCTCTCTCACACATACTCTCTTTGCCCATTTTCATTTTCTCCTTCTTTGGTTTCCCAGGAATCTACATGGGAACAATAGATGTACAATTAATGTGGGCCAGGCACGAGAGAGCGAGCGAGCGTTTGATGTTCCAGTGGAGTGGCCTCCTCTCTCAGGGCTTCACTCTGCGTCTGCCTTCTTTCTGAAGCATGTTAGCTACCTGATTATTAAAATTCTGGCCATAAATAACATGATGATGATGGCTGCAATATGCCAGAAATAATGTTTACAAAGCCAAAGCCCTCATTATCTCCACGAGGCCTGAAGTAGGAAGGAAAGAAGTGCAGGGGGGAAAAAAAGCAAAATAAAAAAATGCTTTTAGCCTCCTGTGCACTCACTTTTACTCCTCTCTTCTTGACTCCCACTTCCTCCTCTGCCACTTGAGGGTCGTGGGAGGAGCACAAAAGAGCTCCAAACATGCATACAAACAAAGGACTAATGTTAGCTGGGGAAAAATGTGCACAGTGGTGAACACAGTCTGCATGTACCTGCATACAGTACATAGTTTTACACTGCATTGGTTGGATATACATCAGCGGTCACCAACCTTTGTTGTACCTTTCAGACTTTCTTCTCCTAGCAGAATCTGAATGACCTTTGACCTGTTGTTCTGAAACACTGACAGATTATCTTTGAATGAAAACAGTAAAGGGATGAAGTACATTTTCTCACTGTGGCCGTTTAAATTAGTAAAACTGAAGTACATTTTCTCACTGTGGCCAGATACTAAATGACCTACGGACAGGCACTGGTCCCCGTACCGGGGGTTGGGGACCCCTGAAACAGTATACAGTACAAGTAAAAATGTGGATAAAAGTCAGTCATTGCATCAGACATTCAGGTAAAACATAAACAACCATAAATACATTTATCTTTGATAAAGTCCAGATCTGTTGTATTGTTTATTGTACTGCCTGATCAGCACTGTAGAGGGAAGTGTCTCCACTAGAACATTGTTTCCCAAAAACTGGGTTGCAACCCTGAGGTGGGTCGTAAGAGATTTTTTGTTTGGTAATAAATATTTTAGCCAAAAAATAGTCTTGTCAGGTGAAAGCAGCTGGCCCACATTCTCGTACCATCTCAGAAGGCCGTGGAGGTTTTGTACTGCAGATCCATTTTAAAACATTTCACAGAGACATTCCTAAAAAAGTGATTACATTTTATATTTAAACACAAACAAGCAGCTCTCGTCCTCCCTGTCCTTCTGTGTCCCTCGTCAAGTGTCCCCCTGCTGGACTAAACCATTTTAATAAAGTTCTCATAAGACATGAGTAAACACTCGCTGGATTGGCCGAGCCAAGTCAAAGCTGCGGTGATGATGAGCACATCCCGCTCCTCTTTGTGTGTGGATGGAGGAACATTCAATTGCCTCCACGCTTTGTGCCTGCACAGCAGCTAGTTTTTGAAAGGCGGGGGGTAAAAAAAGAGCCTTGAATTCATTTTCCCCCCCGGCTCAGAGGGAACCTGACAACCAGACGGCGGCGTGTTTGTGTAATGGACGCCGTGTTTTTCGCACAATGCACAGCGTTTCAAACAACACCTCCACAAACACACACTTCTGTGGTTTTGTTTATTTAGTGTCTGCTGATTCCCGATGAAAGATAACGCCAGCGACGGCGGCCAAATCAAACTGAGTCCTGGACGACTGGAGAAGTCCATTCAAACAAGTGCAAATACAGGAGTAAATGTTTGCACATTCGCTCATTCAATAAAGTCGTAACGAAAAAAAAAGTTGCAGCTCGCTCCTCTGACCATGTTTGCCGCGGCTGTGGCGGCGCAAGGACGCAATTTGCAGCACACAAGGCCTGCGGTGTGTACTGCAAGGAATATGTTTTACATTCACAGCCACAAGATCAACACACACACACACACACTCTAACACACTCCTTTTTAGTGAGGGGCACCTACACAAATCAGGAAACAAACATAATACATCCACTTTGGGCAGAGTTGAGGCAGGTGCCGGCTCTAAATTTAGCCGTAATGTCAGGGTCTTTGATCAGCTCGGCGGCTGCTGATGGAGGACGCCGAGGGTCAGAGTGTGTTTTCATAAAAGGAGCAGAGGAGCAGGCGGACAGAGTGTCACATAAAAGCCCGCTGCTTTGTTGGGGAAGCAAACGGGAGGAAGTGAATGTTGAAGTGTGAAGTAATGAGAGAGTGAGAGAGAGATTTTTCTGGTTGTTGTTTTTTTTTTTCTTTTTTTTCAGCATGCTCACTCACTCGCTCTCTCTCACCACCACACGCTGTGTGTGTGTGTGTGTGGGGGGGGGGGGGGTTCAGAGACGTGTGGTGAGCCACAGATCAGAGAAACAAAACGTATCTGCAGAGAAAACCCATTGGGACAGATGTGTGATGTGTTTGACAGACGGTGGAATAGTTCCGAGGTTTCCTCGCCGCTGCAGTTGACCTCAGACATTTGAATGTTCTGTTACTGTGTTATCATTCATCATATTTAGTTTGACTCTGTTTTGGTGTAGAAAGTATTTGTTAGTGTTTGGAGAAGAAGCCGCCAACTGCCTTGGATTCTGAGCCTTAGACACAGAGCTGGTGTATCTTTCTAGATCCCTACACTATAGGATCCGTACTGGTTTCCATCCTTAACTGAAGACGAGCTGATCCGTTTGACCCAACATGGAAATAGTTCTGTTCAGTTTGAGTACAGTTCAGTTGGACTGTGTTATTGGTGTTAAAGCTCTGCTCACTTTCTGTTACATCAATTGTGTTAACTAAACAGGGAGTTCTGATTTTTGTATTCATTTTATACTTGTTTAGCTTTTTAGCTTTATTTATACAGTATATTGACTGTGGTAACAGTGTTTAAAGCAGGGGGGTCAACATTTTCACCGGGGGTGGGAGGGCGACATCATACAGTTCCTCTTGAAGGGACTCTGGTTACTGTTAGACCGTATAGCTCTAACTAATCCATAACATATTATATAGGATGCTTTTAAGCTCCTGCGGGCCGCTTTTGGCCCGCGGGCCTTGAGTTTGACACATATGGTTCAAAGACTGTAGTTTGGGTTCAGCACCTCACACACCGCACATCGCTCTGTTACCCACAGAGCTGCGCCACCTGCTGTATGTAACGCTGCCATTCAGGTCAACACATATTTAATGAATCCCAACCTTTACATGAATCATTGACAGTCGTCAGCATAAGGAAGTACACAAATTAAGCACAGTTACTTGCACGGGTTTGAAACACCCACAGTACAGTGGTTCACATTTATTTTCCATCATGTGGAAACACCCCTCATTGGAAGCCCCGCCCCCTCACTATTTGAGGATCAAAGACTCCTGACATGACATGTTGACATTAATGACGTGCGGTTCCTTCAGAATCACTGTTATTTACTCCAAACCCTTGGTTTTTTTTCCCAAAACATCAGTGAATCAAATTCACTGTAGACACGTCTGAAGCACAAAACTTTTTTTTTCTCCCCTCCTTGTTCTGAGAAAAGTCATATTTTGTGAACTTCCATAAAGAATTGTTGGTGCACAGATGAGGACGGAACATTTTCTCCGCTGTCCTTCCTCCCTTTTCTTCTGTTGTGGCTCATCTCTCTAAGTGTGTCTAAGACTTTCCATTTGGCCGCCGTTGGAGCTCTGTCTCTAATTTTCACCAAACTCCTCTGCTCTCTGCAGAAGTGATGCAGATTTGTGGCCTTACGTGGCTTCGCACGGCGACATTTGTCATTCGAATGCCCCCTCGTCGGGCCGCGTTACGGGCCACTCCGCGTTTCATAAGGGCTTTTGTGCAAACGCCACTAAAGATAATGCGGTTTAAAAGAAAACAGTTGAATGAGCTCCCTCTGAAAGAATGACAAACACCAGCGAAGAGTGCTGAAATTTATCGGCGGCGCCTAAACAAATTGGCAGGATGGAAAAAACTCCAATATACTCTGCGTAGGATTTAATGAAGCGGATACTACTCCTGCGATTGCTGCCAGCTGCAGAGCTCCACTCGCAGCTGACGGAGGGAGAATAAATCAGAAGTCAAATGCCAATAAGCCATCGGCCAAATCTCTCAACCTGATGAAACGCAAGAATAATCAGATTTGGAGAAGCTCTTTTTTTTTTTTTTTTTTTTTTTTTTGGGGCCAGGGAGTGGAAGTTGTGGGGGAGGAGGACGGGAAAAAGAAGAAGAAGGAGGAGGAGGTGGAGGAGGCGGGGGTGCTGGGTGATGATATGTGCAGAATCTACCAGAACAAGAGGCTGCTTTTAACTGGCTGATGGGTCCGTTCTCAAAGACGTGAGGAGTTTATTTTTTGGGGAGGGGGGTTGAAAACATCGGAGAGGAGTGAAGATGAAGTTGTTTGTGGGGGGAAATGAGGTATTTGGTGATTTGTGGTTCAGATTATGAGAAGAGGAAGTCGTGGTGATGAAGGAGCCTGAAGGATCGTTGGGTTTCATTAACTTCTGTTTTAACAACCAGTTATTTACAAACTGTGTTTTTTTGTTGTTGTTGTTGTTGTTGTTTTTTTACTGTGGACTGAACGATCTTTCATGTTAAAGATGCAGGACTGTACTGCAGTACTCTGGTACAGTGGTTCAAATGAGGATAAAGCTGTGAATTGTGGGGATTTACAGAAGACCCTGCTCTCAGAAAAGTCTCCACAAGTTGTAAACATTAAATTTTAAAAAAAAATCACCTTTAATAAAACGTTTTGTTTATTTTTTTTAAATGTTTTTTATTTTTTTTATTTATTTTTTGGACATGGCACACTAATGAAAGTCTCCACAAGTTGTAAATTAAATTTAAAAAAAATCACGTGTAATAAAACGTTTTGTTTATTTTTTTTTTAAATGTTTTTTACATATTTTTTTGGACATGGCACACTAATGTGACCCTCCATTGGAGTGACAGTGGCAGCAGTGGCTCTTGACTAGTGTGTGTGTGACTGTGTGTGTGTGTGTGTGTGTGTGTGTGTGACATAATCGTCCTGCTCGAATACTTTAATCATTTTCACCTGTTTTTTTCCTCCACTTTAAAAAACAACATTAAAGATCACGTCCGTTCTTTTGGAGGAAGAGCCGAGTGCTGTGTGTTTACGTTGGCGTCCACAATGACTAATGTGTGTGTGTGTTTTGCCTGTCGTGTGTGTGTTTTCATCTCCTTGTTCGTCAGTTAACACACACCAACAGAGTCATAGCTGCTTCTCCGTCAGGCTGAACAGCAGACACCTCCACCGTCTCACACTCTCTCTCTCCCTCTCTCCCTCTCTCTCGCCCCTCTGACACTGACTGACTCCACACACACACACACACACACACTTTTACATGGTTACAATGACACACGTTCATCCGACTCAAAGACTTAATGAAACGTGAGATTCCTGGCTGAATGCGGCTGAGGTAACAGTTTGTTCGGCGTGTTTGGACAGGACAGTTTGTTACAGTAGTCACAATAGTTTTAAAGGCAGCGCAACACGGTCACACCTTAATGAAAGAGTTGAAGAAAAGTGAAAACAAACCCTGGAAAGAAAAAGTGTCTATAATAGTTTAATAACACAGTGAACTGCTATTACCACAAAACAACTGTTCACTATATGAATACATTGACTTTAACACAACAAATGACAGAAAAATACACCCTAATGTTTCATTTAAAAATGGCATTACTTTCTATAGTGTTACTAATAGCTGTTTATTTATTTGTTGGCGGACTCTGATCACATTTACTGCACATTTATTGTTTCTTTTTTAATTCAGAAAAAGGCAGATCAAGTTAGATTATTCACCAAGGTTCTGTTCTTTACTGTACAGTGATATTATGTTAAAGAAGTCAGTAATTAAAAGGAATTTGTTGGAAGAGCACATGTCAGAAGCATCCGTATAAATGATCAAATTTTGGCTGTAAGGCAATAGCACTAACCACTCCCCCACTGTGAGCCCTGGCCACTGTGTAATAAGGCCTCAGAATTCAAATTAAAGCAATCTATTTATTATGTGTTATCATATATTTTTGAACGTTTATTCCCTGAGGACACGAGTGTAATCACCGGAAGTTGAAAAAAAACAAACAAACAAATAAATAAAAGCGTTTATTCCCAGGCATTAAAAAGACACATAACTTAGTGAGGATGAGTCGAATGAAACAGTTCTCCTTTTATAGGGATCAACTGATGATGAAAAACAACAGTACAAACACACACACACACACACACACACACACACACGCCGTCAGGCTGTAATAAATGCCGTCATTCGATCGCTGACGTTGATTTACTCGAAGTTGCAGGAATACTACCTGATGTTACGTCAGCAGTACTTTAACTTCTTCCTCCACATCACGTCTGTCCTTATTTGGCCGACGTGAGACGTCCTGTGTCTCAGTGTCCCCCACGTGACTGATGTCGATCTAGAACCAGAGCGAAAGACGAGAGTTTCAGAAAACAGAGTGACCGCAGTTTTACCGACGATACAAGCGATCAATACACGCACCGGTTTGAACAACGGTTCACCGCCAGTGACCGTTGAACTGGACTTAAAGTGACAGTGTTTTTAACAGTGGTTCAAATTCACAACACTATAGATGAACACCATTTATTGGTGTGATTAATTAACATTAACATTAAACATATATAACTGTAGAATAACGATCAAATTATTATTATTGTTATTATTGTTGTTGTTATTGTTGTTGTTATTGTTGTTGTTGTTATTGTTGTTGTTGTTGTTGCCATGGCCGTGTTCGTGTGAGTACAGTGCTCAGATAGTGTCAGGTGAACAGCTGAGTGATGACACATCCAGTATGATATACTGTTCACGGGCGCGCGCACACATACTGAGAGAGAGAGAGAGAGAGAGAGAGAGGCCTGAAGCTCTTTTCTGTCTGTGTGCGTGTGTTTCTCTGTGTGTGTGTGTCTAGTGTGTGTTAATATTGTGAGGCTGCAGCAGCATCGAAGCGCGGTGCGTTAAATTAGTATCAGGAAAACTCATTCACGGACTTAAACAAATATTTAAAAAGCTGTTCTTCACCCAGTCGTCTCTCTGTGGTGATGATCCTGATCCTGGCGCAAATGTTTAAAATACATCTAAAAGTGATGAGCTTTTTATTTAGGAGGACACTGTGATCAAAACTGGAGAAAATCCCCGGGACAGCCGTGACATCAACACAGACACACACTTATTATTTACGTTTGCTATTTAAATACAAGTATATTCTGCTGCTCCGACCTTAACGAACAGAAATCAAACAAACAAATAAATAAATACAAACTGTAAATTTTACCCTGTTACGTTTTTGTCTATTGCTGAGATGAGAAGAAAATAATACAATATATTATATCGAATTTTTTAACACACAATAATACACGTTTGTCCGATTGTAGATTTTTTTCAATTACTTTTATCAAACATTTAACTAAAAAATGACGAATTTAACCTAGAAAATAATACTTTTTATTTATCTATTTAATTATTTTAATTCAGATTTTACGTCAATAAGTTAAAATGTGTTAACACAACTGTTTCTTTTTTTTTTTTTAAAAAAAAGAAGGTCAAATAAAAATTAATTTGAACTTACATTGTGCTGTACGTTCAATACAAACGGTCTTTTTCGCTGTTATAATAATATAAATAAGTATCAGAGACTGCAGTGGCATGGAAAATTATTATTATTATTATTCACAAGTTTTATTTATTACACTTATTTTTATAGTAATTGAAACATAATTTTTATATTATATATAAAAACAATATAACACTTTTTACAATAATAGTAATAATAATTTCATAATTTAGCCTATCATTATTATTATTTATAGTAATAATAATAATAATGATGATACTGGAGTGTGTCCAGTCGGTGTGTGTGTGTGTGTGTGTCCCACCACAGTTCCATAGCGCCCTGTAGTGGCCGCTCTCCGGTCCAAACTGTCGTGCAGTGATTAATGCAGCAGTCACTGTGAGTCACTGTATAAAATCCTTTACAGAGCGAAGCTATAATTCAGTTTTTCCTGCGCGTTATTATTGTATTTTAGCCCCTTTTAATCCAAACATTTTACAACTTCATTTTGTTTTATTTATTTCTCTTGGCGCTGGTTTTAATGTCGAGCAAATGACATAAATGTTTCCCGCGAAATTAACCCGCGGTTTCTGTTAAACTGTCTAATTTGTAAAGAAGTAAAACTGTGTTTTTATACAAAAAAAAAACAAACGAAAAACAAAAACAAAAACACAGGAAATCGTTTTGAAAAGTAAAATTAACAAAAGAGAAAAAGAAGAGGAAGAAGGAGAAAATGTCTGATGGTGTAATTGGTTCTATCAAGTCAATGATACAATAACATCCTGAGCTCTGCTTTAAAGAAAACTGCCACACTTTAGGAGTGGGGGTTGCTAAGCTTACCCCCCCCCCCCCCCCCCCCCGCGGGGGGGGGGGGGGGGCGCGCCCACCGCAATTTCCCTTCCCCCTGAACCTTCCTCCGTGGAGGGGAGTAAATATTACATGGGCTCCTCTACAGGGTGGAGATGTATTTTGGGTTTCACCGCAGTAACAGGTTTGTGCCTCAGGTCTGCCCCCCGGGGGCAGCGGGCAGAATGTGGAAGTTCACTTTATTAGCCCCACGATCCCGCGGGTTTACGGTACGAAACATGTTTACGCAGTGGTCTGATGTATTTTTCAATTAATTGCGGATATAAAATGTTTTTATTTATTTTTTAATTTAAAAGAAGTTTTTATTTTTTTAAATTTAAAAGAAGTTTTTAGCTCTGCTTCTTTGTTGGGGTTTTCACCTTCCATTAAATTAATTTCCTCCCTTTAGTCTCCCTTCCCTCATCCTTTTCCTTCAATACTTTATTTCTTCATTCCTTCATTTTTTCTTCACCTTCTTCAATCCTTCCTTCCTATTTTCTTTCTAACCCCTTTTACCTTCATTCTTTCTTTATTCTTTCTCATTCTTTCTTTCTTTCTTTCTTTCTTTCTTTCCCTTTTACAGTTTGTCTTTCTTTGTTTTTGTTTTCTTTCTTCCATTCTTTCTTCCTCCCTTCCTTCTTTCCTTGTTCCATTCTTTCTTTCTCCCTTCCTTCTTTCCTTGCCTCCATCTTCCAATTTCTTTATTTCCTTTTTTACTTTCTTCCTTTCTTCCCACCTTCCTTCCTTTCTTTCTTTCCTTCTTCTTTCCTTCCTTTCTTCCTTTTCTTTAATCAAACGTGGGGCCAGTTCAGCTGCAGACACAGAGTGGTCGCAGCGGTGGGATCGATGGCCCTGCGTCAGTGATGATACCAGTATCACAGCAGTCATTTACTCCAGTTGTCTATTAATCACCTTCCATTAGTGTCTTTATTGCCCAGGCGTTCACGGAGCTTCCAGGATCCTGCAGCGTGTTCATAGATAGATGAGTCATCAAGGACTCAAGGAACCGCAGGAGTGCGCTCACTAACTGTCTTTGTTCCCGCGTGTCACTGCCGCCCTGCGTTTTCACCCACGGACGCTGCCATTGATCTGAATGTGTTTCCCCAACATAAGGCCTGCACATCAGCCTGTGTCTCTCCCCCTCCCTGTCCCCGGGGTCCCAGGCGATGGTGTGGCCGAGGAAAGGGGAGACGGCAGAGTGGGTGAGACGGAGGAGGCTTCTCCATCTTTCTCTGTCGAGAGGCGGGGCGGGGGGGGGGGGGGGGGGCATGGGGAAACATCTGCTGCATAGAAATAGAGACTGATGACTCCAGTGATGTGCAGTCAGAGGGCCTGTCCACTCTGATGGGAAATGGACCAGTGGAGAATGAGACGGACAGCACGTGTTTGACCCCCGAGTCCAGACCCTGCGTCATTCAAACACTGGTAAAAACCCACCTGACACGTCAGTGATGGAGGTTGATGAGATGAGAAGGTGTGTGAGGAAATATCGACGCGCTGACATATCGCGATATTTCGTTTCACAATACTGTATCGATATTTTTTTATCAGTCAAATATTCATGGCAATGGTTCATTTTTTTAAAATTTAATTCTAGGAAAACTTTCAGCACTGTGTGTCGACTATGATCGCCAGATTGTTGCCAATACACACCCCTAGTGTTCATCCTGTGTATATCCACAGATGTGGGTGCTAAGACCTCAACTTCCTTCGGAAATGTTGAGAATATCATTAAAGAGTGTCATTTTAAATTATCCTAAAATAGTAAGAAGTCTGAAACATGCACCGTATTTAACGGCTTCACGCTTCTGATGAATCAGTGATGTAAATAAATCCAGCTCAGGCAAATTTAAATTTTTTTTTATTTTACCAGTTCCAGCTGTTTAGTGTTATGGTTAATAATAATGTGTTTTAGTTGGAAAACGTTGGGTTTAGAATTCCCAAGTTTTACAACACCTAAAACATGATACTCTGCACCGACTGTTCACTGATTCAACTCACTGTGAGAACAACACAGTGATGGACGTCAATGAACAGAGGATGACAGACTGACACAACCAACTGGTCAAATCAATGACGTGAAAATGTTTAGTCCCAACAGAGCTGACAGTTAGCAGTAGCATGTTCAATTAGCTTCAATACGTCCAAATATTTCACTGTAAAAACAATTACAATTAAATGAACAAAATATTTAATTCATCCACAAATTGGTGAGAAAGAAATGGCCAAATAGATAAAAATTAAAACTAACCAATATCTTATTTCTTAATTGTGTCAAAGGTTAGCGACAAAGCTACAAATTAGCAAAAGTATTGCCTTAGATATACGCAATACTACATATCAACAGTTAGCCTAATAGATAAAGGTTAATCAAAAAGAGTCTCAAAAATGCTAAATGCTAAGAGGGTTGATTTTGTTTCTACTACATTTTATGAAAGAAGCCCATGTTAGCCCTGTTCTGGTGTCAAAGTCGGGTCCTCGGGCCACAGTTTGGACATACAAAAAAGGTAAAAGTGAAACAACAACAGCCTCACAAACCGCGTGTCCGCCAGTTTGAACCGGCAGCTGTGTCTGTGTCCTGTTCGTCCACTTGAGTGAAAATAAAACATTTTTCAGGGGCAGTTTCACCTCCTGGTTTCCTCGCCGATGCTTTTATGATTAAGAGCACCAAATTAGAAGCAGAGGAAGCTAAAACAGTGGAGGGAGAGCCAGAGAGAGTGGCGGGGGGGGGGGGGGGCGGACCCGAGCCAGGCCTGCTACCTTTACTAGTTTTTATACCCAGGGCCAATAAAGCTCTGTGTAAGAGAGATGAATGTTGTCATTGTTATTGTAACAATCACAGACGTACACAGGCCTCGTGGCTGGAGGAAACCCACTGTTCTCTGATAGCACGTCACTTACTGTGAGCATCAGCACACAGACAGGCAGGAACAGCACCGGCTCTGGAAACGCTTCATCAAATTTCTCCACCATAATAGTGTTGATTTACATGCAATTGTTGCGTCCTTCCGAAAAAAGATAGGCGGAAAGTGCAGCGAGTGGCGTCCGTGTGCCCACCGTCTCTGTTTCAGTCGGAGCAGAGTAAGCCGATTTATCTCACTGTAAGAGGTGGGCCTTAAGGATATGCAAAGAAAAGAAAGCTAATGGATCATTACGATGTGTTCCCGCTGCACGGTCGTCCTAATAACGGCCTGCCTTTGTCCTCTCTGCCTTTGATTTGAAGACCTGAGTGGAGCGGCCGGGCTGTGGAGACACTCTCTACAGCAGATTGTAGAGTAAAGAGCCTGTGGCTGGATGTGTGTGTTTGGATGTATGTGAAGCCACTTGACATTTTTCATCTCTGTCCTGTTTGAGGGACAGAGAGCGAGAGAAAGAGCAAAGCTGACAGTTTGTCACTGGTATCGATCGGGTTTTACTGTAGGTAAAGTGTTAAAAACAAACAAACGTGAATGAAAAAAAAAAGAAACATTTATCTCATGGATTTAAGTTTAGCTGGGCTAGCTTTGGGTTGTCATTCGGCTAACATTGTTGTTTAGCTGGACTAGCTTTGGGTTGTCATTCGGCTAACATTCCGTATTAAGCTACGGTACAAACATTTCAGCTACTATTTATGTATTTTAAGCTTTATTTATACTTCGTATACGTCTGTTACTGTTGTTTGTGTTGTGTTTTATGTGTTTTACATGTGGAATTCAGTTTTGGAATCTGCTTTAATTAACAAATTGGATTTGGATTTAGATGATGTTTTGAGCTACGTTAGTTAGCCACCGTACCTTTAGCCACCTGCTCTGGGTTGTTTTTGTCAAGTTTTGGCTAATATTTGATAATTATACATAATGTATTCATTGTTTCTTGTTATTTTAATTTAACTTTGGACGTCATTTTAAGGTACAGTACGTAAAATACTTTGACCTATTGAAGTATATACTGTACTATAGGTATACTTTGCTAACATAAATCTAAAATACAGGTTTTGGTCAATTGACATTTT
This sequence comes from Cynoglossus semilaevis, assembly GCF_000523025.1. Classification (NCBI taxonomy): domain Eukaryota; kingdom Metazoa; phylum Chordata; class Actinopteri; order Pleuronectiformes; family Cynoglossidae; genus Cynoglossus; species Cynoglossus semilaevis. Next base: position 22,151,767 of record NC_024320.1, on the reverse strand, counting down.
TAGGTATTTTTTGCCATTTCTAATATTTATTTCTATTCTTCTGTTTGGCATTCATACATTTTTGTTCAGTTACTATACAACATTTTGGATACTTACGGTACTTATCTGTCATCCAGTATTTTAATGCCGCTTGTCTAACCTTTTTTATTTAGCAGCCTGACCCCCAGTTTTTTTGTATTTAATTTAATTTAACTTTAAATACATTTTATGTATATATTTTAGTAACAACATCTGGCTACCAAAGTCAACCTCTATCTGTGACTTCAGGCTTTATGTTTTATTTTTGTTTTCTGTACGTTTCACTAACATTCAGCCGTAGCCAGGCTTACTTCAGTTTATTCAGTCAGATAAAAATCAGGATTTAATTCTCCCCTACGACCTCATGATGTGAATTAAAAATAATCTTTTATTTTGAACCAAACGGCACAAGGCAGGAAATACATTTTCATTTTACAAGGAGATAAAAAATTGATTCCACTCTCCCACAAATTCTACATGCAGATTGAATTATATTGTACCCAGAGGGGAAGAAAAACAACAACAAACTTTTGTTTCGGAGATGACAAACGCCCCCTTATCTGAAGACCTTCAAGGAAATTTTAGATTTGGCTTTAGTTTAGTGTGACTTCACTTCCACGACAATGGGCTCCTCAGAATAAACGGTCCTGATATTTGAGTGTGCATGTGGGAAACTGCAGTTCATGATTTTGAGAAAATCTTTATTATTTCTCTTGTTTCTCAACGCTTCGTGATGCATTGTGGGAGGGGGATTTCGGGGGGTGGGGGTTGTTAGTGGGATTATAAAGGCACTTCCTGTGGTTAGATGTTAAAAACCCGTTGCACTGTCACTCACTGTATTCACAGTTCATCCGTTCAAATATAGCTCGTATGCGAATCCACAACTCATGTGTTGACTAACAACTCTCCCTTGTGGGCGGGGAGGACATTGCATTGCATTAGAAATCAGACGCACAGAATTGTGATCTTGTAACCGAAGCGTGCGGGTCAATTCTAGACGGGATTTGAACCCTTAAATCACCGAACCAAACACCGTGTAATGTTACAAATAAAAGTTTATCAACGTGTTTCTGCAGTCGCGTCCGATAATGAACAGCACAAAGATTTCTGTCAAACAATGAGCTTTAAAAAAAGCAAACCCCAACAGTTCAGTTGCCAGGCGACACAGACAGCACTGTATAATTATCAGTATGAATAGTGGCTATCCATAAGTGTGTGTGTGTGTGTGTGTGTGTGTGTGCTTATTTGTGCATGTGTGTGAATTAAAATTCACATTCAGTCACAGGTGTGCCAGAGCTGGGTGTTTCATTTTTCTTTTTTTAACAATGTGTTCCAGCCTGTTTTAAGCTCTTTGGAAATACAACCCCTTCTCCATAATGAGGTCGAATTATTAATAAAATAATGAAAACAAAGAGTGTAAAGAGGCCATGTTTTACATGTCAGAGGCGTTGATAGGCCTCATTATGATGCCAACCACAGCCTCAAGTGTCCATCGGACGACTGGATTATTAATAACTCTGTTTTCACTTGATTTTTCTTTTTTATGATGGTAGAAAATTATTTAGGTTATCTTAATTTTTTTTTTGGCCACGAAATATGACATACATGCTATAGATGTGCAGCAGTAGAGCTAAAGCCATGTCTTGGCTAACTGTCGCTTGCTACATTTTACTGTTTCCCCTGAAATATTAAGTTGGCTTCTGTGTTGTTCTTTGCTAGCTTCAATAGAGCTCTTTTTTTTCTTTTCTTTTTTTTTTACTAACTTTTGAAGATTCACCGAGGCATTTTGTCCTGTTGTTTTAGCCTGTTGAACTGTTTTGGTATTACACTTGGTTGTCCTTTGGCTAATGCTTTCAGCCAACATGATAGCTAATTTCTTCTGAGTATTTTTGGCTGGTTATGTAATACGTCTGCGTAATACTATTTATCTATCTATCTATCTATCTATCTGTCTATCTATCTATCTATCTGTCTATCTATCTATCTATCTATCTATCTGTCTATCTATCTATCTATCTATCTATCTATCTATCTATCTATCTGGCTGTCTGTCTGTCTGTCTAATGTTGTTGCTTGCTAGCTAACTAGCTTTCCATTGAAGGAAGTAGTAAAAGGTCTAAACTAATGTAACCTTTAGCTACAGTAATTAATGTGTTAGGCTAATATCAGCCATCAGCCCTTCTTTTGGCTACTTTAAATGATCTTTTAGTTACTTTTTCATTTCTTTTTTTTAGCCTAACATTTGACTAAAATCTTGCACTGACTACTGGTACTGATTCAGAGAGAACATTCAATTAATCCAGCACAATATCATGACAATTTCAAGAACATTTTGTTTTAAACCTATGCTAGCATTGGCCCATTTATTGTTATTGTACTGCGAAAACAATTATAACCAGGATCAACAGCTTGTACAGACTTACTGACAGTAATGACTCTCAACTTTCCATTATGTTCTGTGGAATCAATTGTCAGTAAAAATGTTGAAGCCTCGCCCAAACACATGGCTCTGCTAATTGCTCTGCGGCTGCGTTATGTACCGCTGGGTTATTTATGCTTGATTAATAAACACCTGAAACAAACACCTGCATTGTTTTCCCACGGGAATAATGTCGAAGTTCTTTAGTTGACATTGAATGCTTCTCTAATTTACCTTAAGAATGAATTACAGTTAGAGTTCTTAACTCTTAGAGTTCATGAATTGGAAGAAAGGTCACTGCAAGTTGAAAACATCTGACTTCATGACAGAGGTGAGAAGTCTTTGGTCACAAGAAGGACGAATTCTTCAAGATTTTTCAAACTAAAAGCACAGAAACGAGCACACGTGACCAGCTAAGCTATTTGAAAAACCAACCACAATAGCCTCACTCAACACGTTTTTTTCTTCCAATGTCTTTAAAATTAAAAGCTCATCCAGGTGTCAATAAAGCTGTCAGCTGCACCAATTTAAGTTCCACACTCTTAATTGGAGCACGTCAGTATTTACTACATAGTGTGACTCAGCGAGAAACCTGTGAGAACCTAACACTAACATGTTATTGTAGTTGATTGTTTCCCCTGGAGGCATCAGGACTTAAAGACTCACCGTGGTTTCACTGGGTTCAGTTTATTTGTTAAACGTTAAGAAACAGACGCCTGCGACGACGGACAGAAGCCTGATTATGATTTGTATGAAAACATGATATATTGCTAATATTATAGATTAGATTAGATTAGATTAGATTAGATTAGATTAGATTAGATTAGATTAGATCAGATCA